>NC_060033.1:10477500-10796730 GCF_905333055.1 Maniola jurtina
AGTCGAGGCTACTTTTTTTTTCTACAGATACCTACTGAACCCTAAAAATTGTTTGACTATGGTTTGGGTTTGGGTTGATTGTTCGTGGCCTTTGGTTGACTGTTGGATATTATAATTGAATTGATGTTTTCTCATTTTAACTGTGATTATAATATTTTATAAATTAGAAACTCCGCGCCTACGATCCAAAGTATCGGAGTTTTCCAAAACATTATTTTCAAATAAATAATTATGTATCTAGGCAACGTCCATCTTGACAGCTTGACATTTGCCAATTGACATAATATTATGAACCTCTGTTACAATAGTGAAAGATCCCAGGGCCACCAGCCGTCACGTATTTTCTGACGAACGAAATGTGGACGATTGAGTAGTGTTAGTATGTAGGGGAGAGTGTGGATGAAAGAGCCAGTTTTGAATAGTGTAAAAAAAAACACACTTTTACTATATTATTTTCAAATGAAACTAGGTTTTCTTATAATCACTTTAATTGGCAATGTTATAAAATAAAAATAAAGAGGATAACAACGCTGATAATCTCTTATATAAATAGTTTAAAAAAAAAAGGAAATCGGCTCTTTCATAGCAGCAGGTCAATGAAAGAGCCACCATGTGTTATGAAAGAGCCGATACCTACTTTTGAGGTACTAAACGGTTTTTTATCAATTAAAATTATGTTAAGTATTTAATATCAGATTAATACTAAGCTTACTTTAGTATTCCTATGAAAATCACAATTTTTTAACAGTCTCAGTAATAATTAAACATTGTCTTAATCAACAATTAAAACTTTTGAACTTTGTCTTAGTCAAAAATTAAATAATTAATAAAAATTTGTCTAAAAACACAAACTTATAAAATAAAAACAATATAAAAACAATTTAAAATTAAAAACATTTTTGGCAGAAGAAATTAATCACCCCTTTGAGGCCACACGATAACGCTAACGCTGTTCTATTTATGGACTGATTTCCAGCAAGCACTTCTTTTACAGCCTCTTCTATTGCAGCAGTTGTGGGCCTTACCCGTTTTTTAGCTGTTGACGCTTGCGAAGACATATCTTTTTATTCTGAAACATATATCATATAATAATGAAATAACTAAAATTAAAAATTTTGGACACCCCCGACCTCTATAAATATGACTGGTAGAGAATGCCATTAGGCATTAAGTCCGCCTTTTGTTTTTTTTGTATTTTGTGCAATAAAGATTAAATAAATAAATAAATAAATTATAGCTAAGAACAATCTCTATCACATCAGTTATCAAACAAAAAAAGAACCATCAGAATTAGTTCATTGGTTTAGGATCTACGTGGCCATAGACACACACACACACACAGAGACAGACACACAGACACACACGTCAAACTTATAACACCCCTCTTTTTTCGTCGGGGGTTAATTAAAACTAAACGATGTATTGAATGGGCCAGTTTTCGTGTCATGAAAGAGGCGGCTCTTTCAAAGCATAAATAACTGGCTCTTTCAAAACACGACGCTTTTAAAAATATAATTTCAAAAAAAAGGCACGATACCAGAACGCTGATCTGATATTATTTATGCAAAACAAGGGCAAATATATAGACGCCAATACTGTATATCAGTTTTGTCAACTTATGCAATACCCTTTTTGAAAAAAAAGATGAAAGAAACACAAAAAAACTTACTTTTTGGCTTCCGAATTTTCGTAACAGTCCTGTGAGGCCATTTGCTGTCGTAGAACTGTCAAATATTTGTGGGTAACAGCTATCCGGTGTTGCCATTTAAGGAGTAAAATTAAACTTTGGTAGAATATCGATAAGTAATGGAAAATCACATCGGCTCTTTCAAAGCCTGGCTCTTTCATGCACACTCTCCCCTACTAAGAACGCATGCCTACAGACCTGCTAGCTTGCTTAGACGGCCAATTTTCAGGTATCAGGTAATCAAGGTACATAAAAACATTACTTACCTCACGTAAATTCTCCAATTTTTTTAATTTTTAGCTGTTTTTTTTTAATATTAATAATTAATTGACATAAGTAAACTATAAGAGAGTGAGAGAGAAGTCAATATATTATATCCTAATACATGTCTTACTCAGTCTCATGCGCGTAGATAATGATGCCCTCGTGCTCAAACTCACAGAGGCATTAAAATTGAATTTAGGGGATGATTCGCCCTCTGGATCGGTCTGTCTTCTTGTAAAAGGTTTTAAAATAGTTGTCTGGTAGACATATATAAAAATGGAGCATCAGAATTTACGTGCAGTTAAGTAATTACTTATTTTGGGAGCTTTAAAGCGTCTGCAAAGCAATACGGCCGACGCGGGAAGTGTCTGGGAGTATTGGCGACATATTTTTAAGGATATTGCCTAAAATATACGTAAAAATCAGTTTGGAGAATTTACGTGAGGTAGGTAAGTAATGGTTTTATGTACCTTGATTATCAGATACCTGAAAATTGGCCGTCTAAGCAAGCTAGCACGTAGGCTAGGCATGCTTTCTTAGTACTTACTAACACTACTCAATTGTTCATATTTCCTGTGTCAGAAAATACGTAACCTCTGGTGGTCCTGGGATAAAAGTAATAAGAAAACCAGAAAAGAGCTGATAACTTCCAAACGGCTGAACCAATTTTTTTGGATTATAGCTAAGAACACTCTCGATCAAGCCACCTTTCAAACAAAAAAAACTAAATTAAAATCGGTTCATTCGTTTAGGCGCTACGAGGCCACAGACAGATACACAGATACACAGATACACAGATACACAGATACACAGACACACAGATACACAGATACACAGATACACAGATACACACGTCAAACTTATAACACCCCTCTTTTTGGGTCGGGGGTTAAAAATTAAGATTTTCTTTTGAGAAAATGTTAAAGGCTTGCGTCTTTGCTTCAGGAAAAATAAAATACTGCTTGTATGCGGTCATGTTGTAGCCCTTTTTACGCATCATTCATTAGTCCGTTCACCGATAGAAAATGATGGAACACTTAGGTAAGCCTATCTACTTCTACAGGTTCTGTAAAAATCATCGTTATACTCAATGTTGGCCGAAATATCTCTCCTTAAGTAAAACATTGCATTAATTTCAGATTCATTTGATTGATCACGTTAAGTTTTTAGGGTTCTAACTCTTTGATTTTCCGGGATAAAAAGTAGCGTATGGTACTCTCCGTCCTTTTAACTATCCCTATGCCAAAAATCAAGTCGATTGGTTGCTTAGTTAGGACAAACAAACACTTTCACATTTATAAATATACATAATACTTAATATTATATTAGTATAGATGACCGAAGCCTGTGAACATTTTTAAAAACCTAAACGAAGTCGCGAGCAAAAGCTGGTTCTCAATAATGGAGGAATTCCAAACTATTTGACTATTTAATTCATTAAGGTCCGTTGCTGTCTGAAAACGGTCTGAAAAGGAAAACTCGACGAAACTATTTCGGGCCATAAAAGGCTGACCCTGTTCACGCGCCGTTAACCCGCTCTGTAAATTGAACATGTTTGTGTGAGCCTTAACTTTAAATCTCACAGCCGCGCCACAAATAACCGCTCACATCCACAGTTGCCAATTGGAAATTAACGAGTTTTCATCGAAGAAAGTACGATTTAGTAGTAACTAATTATAATTATTATTTATTATTTACTAGATGATGCCCGCGACTTCGTCTGCGTGTTTTTAGATTTTTGAAAATCCCTTGCGAACTCTTTATTTTTCCGGGATAAAAATTGCAATGTCAATTTCCGGGACGCCAATCTACCTCTATAGGTACCAATTTTGATATAAATCGGTTAAACGGATGGACCTTTAAGAATCCCGTGGGAACTCTTTGATTTTCCGGGATAAAAAGTAGCCTATGTCCGTCAACGAAATGTAAGCTAACTCTGTTTGATTATGTTACGTGGTAAAAATCATGTATGTTACACTGACGTAGTCGTATGCTTGTCTTAAGGGCTTAAGGGCACACTTTTAAGAGACGTTCGTTAGTCGCGGTCGAGACAAGCCTTTTACCCTTGTCTAGATACTTAACACGTTATTAAGGTCACGACCCATCTTATCTTTAAGTCCAATATTCATAAGAAATGTACGAATAAAAGAAACCCTAACTCATATAAAAACCATTTCCCCATTTCACAAAATATCAGAAAGCAATTCTCTCATTTATAACTGTTAACCAACTGACGTCGATAAATTGGATTTGTAGAAAAGTTTTCCACCGAAGGTTTTCAAGTAGTAAATTATGTCTACGACAGACGACATGAAAGCACCGATAGAAAAATATTATTGGCGAGTTTGTATTTTTTGCAGTAAAGTCTAACTTTGATATTATTTAAAAAGTAATTTTGAAGTTGTTTCTTAATAATATGAAATGTTCAAAATATTATAAAGTTATTCTACTAATGGATGATTTTTTACAACAAGTCACAAGAACACTATAGCTTATAAGGCACATCAATATAAGTACTGGACTTGTGCTATAAGACCTAAGTAACTACCTGCCAAATTTCATGATTCTAGGTCAACGGGAAGTATCCTATAGGTTTTTTGACACACACGACAGACAGACAACAAAGTCATCCTATAGGGGTTCCGTTTTCCCTTTTAAGGTACGGAACCCAAAAAATTGGCAAGATGGATTTAAAATTGCATTAGCTTATGCGTCTCTCTATACTTTACGTTTACATTTGGCTGGTAAAAGATGTTCCAGTGTTAGTACAAGAGGCTTATCTCAAAAGTAAAACTTCTTTGAGTTTTATTTAGGTACTTCTTACATACAAAAGTCTACACAAAATATTTGCATGAACTAACATGTTAAACTAGACACAGAAAATTTTCAGAATGCACAATAGTGGCGAAACTACCTACCAAAATTTATGTCCAACATTAATGTCACAATTTGTCGTAGAGTCAACCAAGATTTATGCAAGTGTCTATACTGTACCACAGTGTACTGTATCATTTGCATCCACCGAAATGGTCATATACAAGAACGCTGGAAAAGAAGTGCCTTACAAAATGACACCTGTTTTGGTACCGATTTGAAGCACCCCGCCGAGCCTAACGGAAATTAAAATTGACATTTCTTGTCAAATGGTCTCCGTTTAGTACTATTATAATATATTCAGTGTCTTCGTGTTGACACTATGTTGACAGATATCTCATAACTAATATTTAGTTCAGAGTATAGTCACATGCCGCACACGCTGATAAAATTTTATCGGCGCCAAAATGGTGCAAATCAAGTTGCTTCAAAAACAAGTTGGCAATCACTAGTCCAGCGTACTTGTATTAGTAGAGGTCATTGTTAGCATCATACTCATTGCTCATACTCGTAAAACCAAACGAATAGATCATAACAGTTGCTTTCACACATATTAAGTGCTTTGGCGAATGTCCATGCGCTATTAAATAAGATTTAAAAATGTATTATTAGGTTACGATAAATAATATTTCATTTATGAATCGTGTATTATAGTGAATATAGCTTTTATTTTTGGAAAATTTCTTTATTGAAGTGATCGGTGATTCCTTTGATGCGTAACTGATAATAAAACCCACCAAAAACATTTCATGTAAAAAGTTAGCCAAGACTCACAAGTTCATAATGTTTTCACTGTTAAAAAGTTATGAGATCTCTAGTAGAGCCAAGCCCCTAGCTGAGCTTGGATTTGTGCTGGCCATGGGACCTATCCCAAGTTCAAAGTAATATAGCTCTTAAATGTTCTTGACTATATCACATTTATAACAATAAATAACAAATCACTCTACTTACAAGCTCTGATTCTACAAACCCTACATCTTGGTAAAAAAAAGACGGCTTGGCCGTTTAATAACTTTTAACGTTTAATATGTTATGTCATGTAATAGTTTTACGAACATTAAACGGCCAAGCCGTACTTTTTTTACCAAGATATAGGGTTTGTAGAATCAGAGCTTGTAAGTAGAGTGATTTGTTATTTATTGTTATAAATGTGATATAGTCAAGAACATTTAAGAGCTATATTACTTTGGACTTGGGATAGGTCCCATGGCCAGCACAAATTCAAGCTCAGCTAGGGGCTTGGCTCTACTAGAGATCTCATAACTTTTTAACAGTGAAAACATTATGAACTTGTGAGTCTTGGCTAACTTTTTACATGAAATGTTTTTGGTGGGATTTCATTTCTTTTTGGCAGGTGCCCTAAATTTTTTTTGGATCTATTTCTTGTAGGTACATCATTTTCATGGCCCACTCTCTATCGTTACCTCTTTTTTTAAAAGCTTTTATTCAACTTGCAATGTACTCGTATGTAACTATGTTTGTTCGGGTGGAATCTTGCAACTCAATTTTGAAGCAGATATACCAAATTTCAGTCTTTTAGGACTTCAGGAAACACAGATACTTGGTACGTTGGATAAATCTGCCACGGACATCTTATCCTGAAAACTTTAGTATTCGAGCAACAGATTTTACAGATATGCATCTCATATACGAGGGGATGAAGGGGGACCCGATTTCTTAATTTATCTGTTGTTCATAATTCTTGAAATTCCTACTTAATGCCAAATTTCAGTCTTCTAGGACTGAAGTCCTAGAAGTTTCTGAAGAAAGTACCCTAGAATTTGTGACTAGAGGTTTTGAATGTCGATAAATCTGAAACTATAAAAGCTAGACAATTGATACTCAGTACGTTTAATGAATCTGCCAAGGACATCTTATCTTGAAAATATCAGCATTCTAGCAACAGAATTTACAGATTTGCTTTTCCCATAAGAGTCGTAGAGGGGGGAAATTTCCAATTTCTTAATTTTCCTGTAGTTTGTATGCAATTTCTAGTCTACATACCAAATTTCAGCCTTCTAGGACTTCAGGAAGTACCCTAGAATTACAGACTATGAATTGTGATGATCATCAGTGAGGGACGTAAACGGCGTATTTTAGGTATCAATAAATCTGTAACCATAAAAGCTAGATATTTGATACTTAGTATATTTGGTAAATTTGCCGAGGACACCTTATACTGAAAATTTCAGCTTTCTAGCGTCATCCAGACCGAAGTTATGACGGGTCGAAAATACGGCGAAACACTTCGAGAAAAAGGTACTACGTAGCGCCCCGGCCGCCCGCGCCGTTTGGCTCGTCTTGGCGGGGGCACTGCCGTGCCCCCTGATATTATGAACGCGGAGCGCTAAATGCAACTTTGATATTACTTCAGGCAGTTTGTTTATACGCACCAGAACCCAGCTTACTGATCTTGTAACAGTTTTATTATTTTCCTAGTACATACTTAAAACTTATTTAAAAACTTAAAATGTATTTATCGGTTGAGATCAAACACTTTATGTGTAAGAAAATGACTGTAAGTAAATCTATTACTTACGTTTTAATTTATGTAGTATCGACGTATTCGACATTTGCATTTTGTACATAACATACATATTGTATGTTTTACATACGTACTAAAGAGCCCTTACTTTTAGCACGATGGGCCATTCTTGATCCAGTCCTTATAATGTAAAATAATTATTTTAATGTATACCTGCCTATAATAGGTAGGTATACATCGACCTGTTTATCTGCTCTCGCTATGTCACTTATGTATTAGTCGTGTTTCCGCGTCTCCCATCACATTAGTATAATAAAATAATTATAAGCAGGTTCATTATACCGGCTCGCACTCCGTACCTAGCACCTCACTAGGTGCTACACACCACAGTATTTAGGTGCAGTATTTAGGTCCTTACACTGAACGACCTAAATACTGCTTGGAATATTTTAACTATGTAGAATCGTGTACACGGCATCATGTAAGAAAGCACAATGTGCCTGGACTTCGTAAACTTGCTAAACGATCAATTTGTCTATGTTTAATTGATAGATCTAATATAATTCTCTCAAGAGTCAAGATACCTAAGGTAAAAGTTTTCAAGAGCTTTGGTAGGCTTCATGGTAATCGTGTCAGTTAATACGTATCTAAGAATGATGATAATATGAGAATAAGCTTTATTAAAAAAATGCAGATCATTTATTGATAACAATCGAAAAATTGGTCAAGTGCGTGTCAGAACACGCATAAATAAGGTAGGGTCCCGTAGCCGTGCTAGTTAGTAAAAACTTTGACAATCATTGTTTCTTAAACAGTAATAAACGACGAATATTTTTCAATTTTGTAACATACGAGTACCTAAACATATTTTCACGCAGAAATTAACTACTCTATTTTTATGTTTAAAAAAATGAAATATTTGTCGTTTACGACTTGTGACGTCATTTATCGCTTTCCATACAACGTGACGTTAATAAATTAATTATGTTAAAATTTTCGAATAATCTAATTTTATAATTAATTTTTAAATAATGAATTCTAGCCCCATAAACTACCGCTATACAACACATCACATAATTTTATTATTACAGTCCGAGACTCTATTTCAATCTTGCATCTTTTTCTAAAATAGCCGCGTAATCACAGATAGACGGACTGAACCAAACTATGAGGGTTTCTAGTTTTACAACGGAACCCTAGAAAGAATCTTCGCAACAACAGGAGGGATGATATATTTTTGTGGTTATTTGATCGTCGAAAAATAAAATTGCTAGAAATAGAAAGCTACCTTAATATATTATAATGTTAGAGGGACAAAAACATTCTTATCGTGTTCACTTAATTTATCTTTATCGAATAAGTTTTTGCCAAAACAGTTTTATTTTTGTTTCATCCAAGTGAAAACTTCTTTATTTTCATGCTTTCCAAAATATTTCTTTATAGCAAACTGATAATGAGTTTTTGCAATGATTAGACTGATAACTTTTTTACGAGCAAAATCACCTTATTCTTTAGTTAGAGAAGTGACTTCTTTTTCTAAAACTTCGGGCTGTATCTCATGAACTGTTATTAATAGAGAGTTGAAATTCTCACTATTCCCGCTATAGGTACAACAGATTATAAAAAAATAAAAATGGCTGCCATATAAATTAAAAATACCTAACAAATTAATCTTGTAAGACGATATGGAACCCTTTTCCGACTCGCACTTGACTGTTTTTTTTAATATATTTAAAGGGGTTTGGTTATAAAATGAGCATGTCAATATGAGCATGAACTGTGTGAGCCATATTACAATCAGTAGATAATATAGATACAAATGAACAAATGTTGTTCGCAGGTGACGAGTTCGTGTATCGGGATCCGTGGGGCGGAATCAGCCTCCTGTTTGCAGCCAATCAGACTTCAAAAACCCTCATGCCGAATTCTACGTTTGTAAGTGAAAAGCATTTCGTTTTTTATCTACTTACTCTAGTGATACTCCGCTCATACAAATGGTGCAGTTTTCATACGTCATTCACATTGAAAATGTATAAAAAATAAATAAGGTTCGACTACAATAACCACAAACATTAAAAGTTTCTACACGTGTATGTATTTAAGGGCGAGTATAATAAAAGAAATTAGAAATCAAAGCATGAAGCTCGCCCCACTTCATACATACATACATACATACACGTGTAGAAACAAGAAAATATGTTTTTTACTTTTTAGTGTTTGTGGTTATTGAAGTCGGTTTTCATTTTATGTTGACGAGCGCTGAAATGTTGGTGCAAGCATCATAATATTATTTCATTATACAAACTATACATTATAACATTTAAATGACTAGTCTAGGTGTAACTGACTAATAAATAGAAATGGAAAAATATTCCTTCTAAGTTCTAAGATTATTGTGAAAGGATAACCTATTCACTATTCATAAGAAAAAGATTTTTTACATAAAATATTCAAAACGAGATTTCTCATACTTTTATTAGAAAAATAACTATAAAACTCGGGATGCAATTGAATAGTTGTAAAAAATATTGGAACTTTACTATTGGAAGACTATGGAAAGACGAAGAAAATTCAATGATATTAGCAGCTGTGAGTGTTGACCTTATTCGGCTCGGTGATAAATGGCTTTCTTGAATTAATTAACACTAGCGCTTTAGTTCCACAGCCTTCTAGGGGAAAAGCACTGAACTTTTTTATCTTTGCTTAGAAATTCGTAACTAAATATAGAAATATAAAAGAATAGTTAAACATTAATATTAAAAGCAGGTACCCGTCTAGGTATGTTCCATTACACTGCCAGTTAACACAAACAATATTATGCAGATACACGATTCATTTTACCTAATTATGTACATGCATCATGTGCAATGTGCACAATATATTATGTGCATTGTGCAGGTTGACATATTATATCGTTTTAACAAAAATATATCTATACTTACAGGGTGTTTGGTAATCTATACTAATAAATAAAATTGGAGTGTCTGTCTGTAATTTCGAAATAACTACCACATATTAAGGTCATATGGTTATTTGAACGATACCATAACTGAATCACACGTTTTTAAAATTTTTGTCTGTCTGTCTGTCTGTCTGTCTGTCTGTCTGTCTGTCTGTCTGTCTGTCTGTCTGTCTGTCTGTCTGTCTGTTTGAAAAGGCTAATCTTCGGAACGGCTGAACCGATTTTAACGGGATTTTCACATACAAGTAGAGGATTGACCAGGGTGTAACATAGGCTACTTTTTTAACCGACTTTCAAGAAGGGAGTTGTGTTTTTCTACCTATGTACATCGAAATCTCCGAGATTTCTGAACCGATTTGCGTCATTTCTTTTTTAATCGATAGAGGAACTTTGCGACATTGTTTCATAAAAAATTTGGATTCCAACTCCTCAATCTTCATGCTGCAGGGGATCTGACCAATCCACGCGGGCGAAGCTGCGGGCATCAGCTAGTTAGTATATAAAGACGTGGGGGGTGGGACGATGGGTACGTGTACCCATGCTACTTTGATCTGATAAATACAATGCTGAAGTATACAGACCTAATGACGAAATAAAATTATAAAAATTTCCATACAAAATTTAAAAAAAAATTATGTCAAAGTTTTCATGTCGACCCAACGTGCTCTAACTCACTGAGATCGTTCGTTGGCCATCTTAAGATAGACCAAGGCCAACGATCTCAGTGAGTTAAGGCACGTTAGGGCCATGAAAACTTGGACATAAAAAAAATTAAAATTTTGTATGGAAATTTTTATAATTTTATTTCGTCATTTTACTTCAGCATTGTATTTATCAGATCAAAGTAGCATGGGTACGTGTCGTCATTATATACTAGTTACCAAACATCCTGTATACCTAATAGTAAACAATTTCATGACTTCATTCGCGTGGATAAGTTTTTTTTAATCATAGGAGTTCTTTGATTTTCCGGTATAAAAATAGCCTACTTGTATCTTCGTCTCCGGAATGGCTTTCTTTGTGTCAAAATCGGTTAAGCGGATGGGCTTTTAAAAAAGTCGTAGTAATTTCTTGATTTTTCGGGATAAAGAGTGACCTATATCCATCCCCAGGATCCAAACTATCCTTGTGCCTGTCAAAATCAGTTAAAAGGATGGGCCGTGTCAAGCTAGGAGACAGACACACTTTCGTATTTAAAATTAATAGTATGGAAACATGGACTTGATTTAAATTTTTTTTTTGATTGATTAATGATAATATCTACCTTAGGGCGTATGACTTTATTAAACATAAGTTTAAATATATTTGAAAGTCATTCAAGTTAATCAATTTATATCTACTAAACTATAAAAGTTGCTTAAAATGTAGAAGTAAAAGTTCTTTAGCTTTATTAGTAAGTAAAACAGCTATTACAACAAACATTTGGTTGACAAAGCGAAAAACAAACAAACCAATTTTTCTTTCTTGTTGTTGTATCGACTAATGTTACAAGTTAGTTACATTTATTACGAAGTCAGCCAGCCAGCCGCCCACTTGTTGGCCGGACATCGATAAAGTCTGTAACTGACAGTTTCAATATTGATGGCTGGTAAATGTTCATAACTCTTCTTCCTCTTCAGAGAAATTCTCCATGTTATTTGTATCACCACTATTTATAAGATCGTTGATACGATATCGTACTAGATATAATGTAAATTCGATATAAAATATCTCTTCTCTACTTATCTCTATCTCTTCTATATACTCGTATTATATAATTATATTGTAATGTAGTAGTACTAGACAATTTATTCACGTCCAGAACGTGTATTATATTCACAGTTCAGGGTTCTATAGTTCAGCCACACGCAGCTTCTTTAGGCTTCTTTGGGTAAAAAGTGTAAGGTCGCGTAACTAATATGCTAATGTTAACAGTACTGGGAGTGCTGATAGTTGTAAAACTAAACTAGTTTTAATTTTCAAAAATATGAAATTTTAATTTTTGTACTACAATTAATTTGATAATCCAAAAAAAAACAATGTATGAAATTTAAAAAAAAAAATCTGCTAAAACTTTATGAAAATTGGTTTATTAGAACCTGAGTTACACGCTTACTTAAAGGCAAAATTAATCGAAAACCATGCAACTAAATAGTTTTCGGCATTTTTTTAAATTAATGACTTTGTACGGTTTTGGCAAACATCTATAATATCAGAAGTAAAACATTTCACCTTATGGGTATTAAAAGTTAACACAATATTAAAAAGATTACGAGCAAAATGTTACGAGGGAGAACAGCTTTGTTCAAATAGGTACATTGAAAATTATTGTTCTGCCAAGTTAAGGCTATTCAAGCGGACATTGATAAAGATTGCTATTGACGGAAAAATAAAGAGGGGCAGTCAAGTTTTCATAACTCACGCACCTTGACGTGAGGCCAGGTGCGTGCGATGTTTCATTTTAGTTGCTCGCAAATTGCTTACTTTATTAAATTGTTTCATTTTGTATTTACGTATTTTTTGATTGTCCACTTTAAACATTATAAGTATAATAAGCAAGTTTGGTTTGCAAGTATTTTCGACATTTTGCACGATAAATCAAAAACTGTTGTGCATAAAAATAAATAAAAAACTGTTTTAGAATGTACAAGTAAAGCCTTTTCATATGATTTCATATATATTACTTGGTATAGTTATCATACTTTGAAAATAAATAGGTTGATGAACACGTAATCACCTAATATCACAATTTTTTTGTGATATAACCACAAATACACAGTTTTTAGATGTTTAAATTTAGTTGTGCTGTAACACCAACCTACCAAATTTCATGATTCTACGTCAACGGAAAGTACCCTACAGGTTTTCTTGACAGACACGACAGACGAACAGATGGACAGAGGTACAGACAGACTGACGGACAACGAAGTGATACCATAAGGGTTTCTTTGTCCTTTTGAGGTATGGAACCTTAAAAATCGTCTATCTATTCCAATGTTAAAATCCGATATTTGTTCACCATAATATCTAAGAAAGTGTTTAATAAAAAAAGTAAAGCTAAAATTAGAACAGATCCAGCTAAGTAATGGAGCATGCAGCCATTTGTTACGCCGAGCCGGGCTCGTGCTACTGGCTGCGGGATAATCTATCAACAAATTACGGTGGATAGCGAGCACACGTGGAAGATTGTAACTATAGTTAAAGTAGTAGTTTTTCTATTTATTTGTGAAGCAACAAGTTATTTTCTGGTATTTATTTGTATAAAAAACGTTTAATGTTTATATATGTTTATACAGATGATGACCACGACTCGTCCGCGTGGATTTAGGTTTTTAAAAATCCCGTGGAAACTCTGATTTTCCGGGATAAAAAGTCTAAGTTCTTTCCCGGGATGCAAGCTATCTGAACTGAATTGCGTCCAATTCGGTTAAACGATTGGAAAGTGAAAAACTAGTAGACAGACACACTTTCGCTATGATATTAGGTATGCAATGTTTTTAGCAAATATCTTCTAGGAGTCCTTTTATCTATTTCTCATAATATAATAATGAAAGTTCAAAGCGATATACTGAAAAAGTAACTTCAGTTTGCTACAAATTATTCCGCTTTTTGTTGTATTAAAAAGTTGAACTTTTTCCAACACAGTTGAACAGTTTTAATTGTACCTAGAGCTCCACATTATCGTTGGCCCAATTGCCCGATGCTGTATCACGAAACTTTGAATTTCCAACTATTTATTGTTGTAAAAGTATTTATATTGTTGTGATCCTTGTCAATGTTTTGACCACTGACCTCTACTAGTACAAGTACCTTCGCTGGACTTGCTATTGCGGACCTGTTTTTAAAGCAATTTGACGCATTTTGGCACTGATAGCAGCAATGAGCGTCACGTGAGCGTACTCAGAACTAAAATTAAATGTCAGTGTTAAGACAACTATCATCACGAGGACATTTGACACAAAATTCCCAATACGCTCGGTGAGCCACTTTTCAGATTTGAAATTCGGTTTTGAATCGACCAACACATGATTGCCTTTTGTATGGCTCACCTTATCTAACGTACTTGTTTCTGCCCATATCTGTGTTTGATACAGATTTTGCGTGACAGCAGGGTCTACACCAACACGCGATGAATTTAATCAGATAACGTTGGTAATCGAATATCCGTAGAATTACTGCAAACCGTAAACATTTGATGGATGATTTACTTATTTAACAAAATATTTTATTAGCAACAAAATATTTATATTAAAGCTTTTGTAAATCGTTGCCTAATATTTCATAGAGTAGTCCTGATTGTAAATAAGTAGGTATATTGAGATAACTTTATGTTATAGGTTTACTTATTTTATGGGTTTAATAATTCTTTATATTCTGTATCATCTGATCATATCGAGGGTCTGAGCCGCATCGCTTGTGGCTCTTTTAAAATCAATGGCTTTTCATAATAATCTTCTTTGAGTTTCTTTAGGCGTATATAGTCCTTCTTTAAAGGCGCACGCTCAAGGCTCACCCATTGCTGGTTCGAAAAGTAGATTTAACCTGCTGATTAAAAGTGGATTATCCTTAGTTCTTCTGCCCATCTTACCAGTCAGCTAGCTGGTTCTCTATATAAATGTATTATCTCTTACGTCAGGGTGTTTGACTCCATATCAATTGTTTTTATCAGATTCTAACCTAACTTATTTTTACAGAGGGTTCTGGAGCCAGCCTCATACTCCCTGTCAGCAGACCGTCGGTTTCTGCTGCTGGCACATGCGCCTCGCAAGCTGCATCAGTATTCCTACCTTGCGCGGTACACTGTGTACGACATACTCACAACGTAAGTTACTTCTTATAACATATGATTTTTACTTTCGGCTATGTATTTTAGACTATTTTCGATGTAACACTACCTGACGCCAAGAGCACGTGATAATTTTTTTTGATTTGCAGACTAGCGCTTGGCTGCAATTAGACTTGCTAGCAACTGATGATGCAACCTAAAATGGAGCGCGAATGGATATTAAAAGTGGAAGGTAAACTGATGACGGTTTGATTGTATCAAATCAAACCGTATGGGAGAAACAGACCAAAACCTCCTGGTTATATGGCCGTGCTCACTTGGTCATGTGATCTGAGATTGCGGTACGCGGCAGCGCAGGCCGGCTCGCGGTCCCCTTCGATCTCATACGATAGAAAGAGAGGCGTTCATTAAATATAAACCTCATTTCTGTGGGAGCTGAATTTGTACTTCATTGCGTCGTTATAAGGCTAGGCGTATGCTGAGAAGCAGGCGACGCAGCACATCATAGTACAGCACACTGCAGGGCAGGGCAGTTGAGGCAGACATGTGGCCTCTCCGCATGCTGCGACGCAACTGACATTCGCATCCTAGTTCAATTCTAGGCGATTCTCACCCATAATATCTTCAATGTCTTTTTTGAATAGCCTGGATGATTTGTATCATATAAACAATATTCACAACGAACTAATTCAATTAAATGTTCTTTCTTTGCAACAAAATTATATTTTTTTTTTAATAAACATACGTGGACCTTCGTCGCCTGTGATAGATTATTATTTTAAAATAAGAAATTTATTCTGTGATTTATGAGGAATAGTTAATTATTGAAGTATGTAAACACTGTTTACTATTAAATTAGGTAGCAATAATTGTAAAAAGGGGTGGCAACACTTGTTTATCTTGTATTCGTACTTATTATGATGGTAATAGGCTGATTATCAAGATTAGCTATACTCTTTTATTTTTGTTACTAAAATATGTATAATTGAAAAACAGAGAAAAGTGTAGACATTATTAGAATAAATAATTATTAATTTTGTGATGTAATGTGTAGTTAATTTATGTTTCAAGAAAATAATGTGATTCAAGAATAGAACAGTTGACTATTATAGAGTTCCGACAGAAACTTTCAAGTTACACGTCATTGCTACTTAATTAAATTATAATAATGTTTTAAATAGAGAAAACTATTTGTTAATTATTAGAATAATATCTTATGATCTTTAAGAATAATTTTGTGTAATGCTGTACTATAATTGTGAATTAAAATACCTCAATTGACTTATGACTTGTGTGTACTTTTGATAAATAACTTTAAACTAAATATTGTATTAACTTGATAATGGTTTCAATTATTAATATTAATGTTAACTAGTGCCTGGAAACATATAATTGTTAGTAATTCAGCCTAATTGTTTACTATGAACAGAATATTGTGTTATGTTGTCAGCTTGGTATAAGGAAAATGTAGAGGGAACAAAGAAAGATAGTAACCTATATAAACCACTGTTGGGGTGAGAGTAGTTAGTTTTTGTGCAACGAGCCTCCTCGAATAAAGATAAGTATTCTTACTGTATCTCTCTGTATTTGATTGTTATAAATTGTGTTATGTATACCTAATAATGTACCTAATAATTTCCGTGGAAACTCATCTTAACTGTGTAATTGTTGTGTACCCATTTTAACTCGTTGATAAACCAATCCAATGAATCATTGAAAAATATAAAGAGTGTTAATTTTGTACATCGTTTCATTCCTTCTCTTTGCTAGTTTTGCCTAAAATAATTAAATTATTTACTCTCAAATAGCATCTAATTAAAGTTAGTACACTAGGGTTTTATTTCTTTGCTTTAATACTTGTGATTTCTAAATATAGAAATGTAGTTCTTTATCTGCCTAAGTAAATAAAAGTTCGTAGCTTATTCATCGTCATGATCAACCATTTGTCGGCTCACTACTGAGCACGGGTCACTTCTCAGAGTGAGAAGGTTTAGGCCCTAGTCTGCCACGCTGGCCCAATGTGGATTGGTAGACTAAAATAAATTACATAATAACTATTAAAGTACCTTATAAATTGTAGCTCTACCTGAAATTACTTAATATCAGAAGTGGGATACGAATTATTTATGGCAATGGAAACCTAATAGCATTTTTGTTACACAGGTCTTGAAAAAACGAGGGACAATGAATCTCAACCACGAGCAGCTGCAAGAAATCTTGAAGAGTATACGTGACTCGTTAACATCCAATCAACGCAGCGATGACATCGCGCTGCCTATTTTTGATCCTGAGAAAAGCGACAACGGGGCTGAGACCTGGTGCAAAAGCATCGAGTTACTCGGCACCGAGCTTGGATGGAGCAGTATTCAAAAAGCAGCTAAAGCAGGTAAGGCCCTCCGAGGGTCTGCTTTATCTTGGTTTGAGTCATGGGAGCCCGAACAAGGTAGAAATTGGGAGAATTTTAGCAAAGATATTATTGCATTATATCCTGAAAAGAAAAATCTTTCGGAAAAATTATCAAAGGCTGTATTGTATTCGTCGGATTCAAGTGATTCGTATTGTGATTATGCAAGAGAAAAGTTAAGACTTTTACAGAGTTGTAAGATTAATTTTTCTGAAAATCAATTAATTGAGCTTGTGTGTGGGGGAATTCGGGAACCAAATATTAAAATAACTTGCCATAATACTTCCGTTACTAACACGTCGGAATTAATAACTTTGTTTTCTACATTTTCGAAACAAACAAGAAAACGCCCATTAGAAAATAATGCCGATAATAGTGCCGGGCCTAGTATTCCAAAGCGAGTTAAAACTGATAAGGACCGTACTTGTTTTTCTTGTGGAAAATTAGGCCATATTTCCTCTCAATGTTTACAAGGAAATAAAAATCTTTCTTCTTCTTCAGACGGTAAAGAAGTTGTAAAAAAGACTAAAAATCTTTACTGTGTATTTTGTAGCAAGGAGGGTCATTCCATTGATTTTTGCTTTCACAAAAAACGGATCGATAAGGAAACTGCTGCTAAACAACTATGACAATTAACTGAGATTACGATCAATAACTACACGATTAACTGTTTACTTGACACGGGGGCTAGTTGTAGTATCATTAAATATTCAATTGCCAAGTGCCTTGATTGTAATATATCGCCTTGTTTTTTTTTACTATTGATGGTATAGGTAACGGAAAAATAAACGTAGAGGGGAAAATAACAGTTCCTGTTAAATTTGAGGAAATTTGTCTCGAGTTAGATATTTACGTCGTAAAAAATAATGATTTCAAATATGATTGTATAATAAGGCGCAATGCGGTGTTACATCCGGACGTAGCCATTGTTACAGATTCAAATGGAAGTAGATTAATTCGAAATACAGAGATTCGTGTAATTCAACAAGAAGTTAATTTACTAGAATATCAATGCGGTAATAACAGTTTATCCCAATTATCTGATAGGATCCAACATCTTGATTCTAATCTAAGGGAAAGTATTTTAAAAATTTTTACGAAATATCCGTCCATTATACCGTCTAACGGTAATTTGAGTACCGTCAGAACGGGAGAATTGAAAATTAGATAAAAAAAAGATGAAGTAATCAATTACCGCCCGTATCGGTTAGCTGCAGTGGAACGAGAAAAGGTTAAAGAAATAATAAAGGATTTGTTAAATAACAATATAATTCAGGAGAGTACATCGGACTATGCGAGTCCCATATTATTAGTGAAAAAAAAGGACGGAAATGATAGAATGTGCGTAGATTATAGAGCCCTAAATAAAATAATTTCCTTTGCCCCTTATCGAGGATCAGATAGATAAGCTAGGTAAATCAAAATATTTTATTTCAATCGATATGAAAAACGGGTTCTACCAAATACCTATTGCACCAGACTCTGTTAAGTATACTGGATTTGTCACGCCAGATGGGCATTTCGAATTTGTGAAAATGCCTTTTGGAATTTGCAATGGCCCATCTGTCTTTCAAAGAGCCATAACTAAAGCTGTACGACATCTTAAATTTTTACTTGTTTATGTAGATAATTTAGGTTCTTTTTTCGTAGTAATTGGTACGATAGGATCAGATAAGGTTACGGGGTTCCGACTTAAATTATCTACATCAACAACTGAGATTTTCAATCCAGAATCTAAGGAGATCATTAATGTATTAATACCAACTAACTCATGGTTAGAAATCGCACAACAAAAGGATGATGAAACTCAGTCATTGATTGAAAAAGTACAGGCGGGCGAATTGGATACTAACCAATACTTAGTTAAAAATAATTTATTATACTACAAAACTAACTCCGATGGTAGGGCAAGGTTGTATGTTCCCAAAGGCAGCAGATTAAGCATTTTACGTTTATTTCACGATGAAAATTGTCATGTAGGTTATGATAAAACCTTTCAAAAACTTTCTGAGTCTTTTTGGTTTCCAGGACTAACAAGTTTTATTAAAAAGTATCTTTCTCATTGTTTAGTTTGCACAGAGCGTAAATCACATACAGGGCCCAAACAAGGCATGTTATACCCAATAGAAAAAAACTCCTATACCTTTCCATACGGTACATTTAGATTGTACGGGTCCTTTTCAACAATCTAGTGCCGGCTATAAATACATTCTTATGATTATAGATGGTTTCACAAAGTATTGTATTTTAAAACCATTGAAGTCAATGGGTGGTGATGAAATGGTCAATAATGTGCGAGAATCGTTAACTCTATTTAGCACCCCTTCACTAGTCATTACAGATCGCGGTACAAACTTTTCATGTAAACTATTACAAACATTGTTTAGAAGTTGGCAAGTTGAACATCATATGATAACTACTGGCACTCCACGTGCTAACGGTCAAATAGAGAGGTATGTCAAAACTATAATAGATATGTTAACTACGTCATGTAATACGTCAGATTGGCCAAACGGTTTATGGAAAGTTCAATTATCACTCAATTCAACTATACAAAAATCTACTGGTTTTGCTCCTATTCGTTTATTGGTTGGGCTTAATGGTAATATACCTTGCATACAGGCTCGATTGAATGATGTGACTGATAATGGTAATGATGTACAAAAAGAATTAGTAGATGTTCGTGCTGAGCGTTTACTAGCTCACCAACGACTAGTCAATGTAGCTAGTGATTTTAAAAAGCGTTTTGATTTATCCAGGCGAGATAATATAGTATATAACATTGGGGACGTAGTCTATGTAAATCAGGATCACAGACGGCATGATAAATTAAGAGCCAAATTCAAAGGTCCATATGAAATTATCAATATTTTGGAAAATGATCGATTTTCTTTAAAAGGGAAAGGAAGTTTAAAGGATATTATAATTGCCAAGGAAAAGTTAAGACGTTGGCCTGGTGAATGGATAGATCAAAATGTCTTGGTTGAAGATTATATTGAAAGTAGTGAATAAAAAAGTATGTCGATGACCAGTGATAGATTGTAATTTTTAGTAAAAAAATAAATGCTATAGCTTTAAAACCACTCGTGTTAAAAGGATATTATAAAATGTTGCTATAAAACGAATGGTGTTAAAGGATTTTTAAAGGAAGTTTATTATTTAGTGGTGCTTCAAAAACCAATGGTATTCATGGCTATTTTCTGGTGCTGCTTGAAAACCAATGGTGTTTAAGGCCATGGAGTATCACATATGTACTGTGGTAAGAAATAAAAACTTGTCAATTTTTTTTTATTGGAATTAATGGTGGAGTGATTTTGGATTTCACACACATTGAAAGTAAGGAGTAAATGGTAGCCACAGACATGTTGATTTTTCACTGTGTCATGAGTTATTATTGTCCTTACGTGAAAAGTTGTTTTTTTTTTGTCGTTATGCTTCGAGAGCGAAGCACGGTCAGTTTGGCCGTGATAGATTATTATTTTAAAATAAGAAATTTATTCTGTGATTTATGAGGAATAGTTAATTATTGAAGTATGTAAACACTGTTTACTATTAAATTAGGTAGCAATAATTGTAAAAAGGGGTGGCAACACTTGTTTATCTTGTATTCGTACTTATTATGATGGTAATAGGCTGATTATCAAGATTAGCTATACTCTTTTATTTTTGTTACTAAAATATGTATAATTGAAAAACAGAGAAAAGTGTAGACATTATTAGAATAAATAATTATTAATTTTGTGATGTAATGTGTAGTTAATTTATGTTTCAAGAAAATAATGTGATTCAAGAATAGAACAGTTGACTATTATAGAGTTCCGACAGAAACTTTCAAGTTACACGTCATTGCTACTTAATTAAATTATAATAATGTTTTAAATAGAGAAAACTATTTGTTAATTATTAGAATAATATCTTATGATCTTTAAGAATAATTTTGTGTAATGCTGTACTATAATTGTGAATTAAAATACCTCAATTGACTTATGACTTGTGTGTACTTTTGATAAATAACTTTAAACTAAATATTGTATTAACTTGATAATGGTTTCAATTATTAATATTAATGTTAACTAGTGCCTGGAAACATATAATTGTTAGTAATTCAGCCTAATTGTTTACTATGAACAGAATATTGTGTTATGTTGTCAGCTTGGTATAAGGAAAATGTAGAGGGAACAAAGAAAGATAGTAACCTATATAAACCACTGTTGGGGTGAGAGTAGTTAGTTTTTGTGCAACGAGCCTCCTCGAATAAAGATAAGTATTCTTACTGTATCTCTCTGTATTTGATTGTTATAAATTGTGTTATGTATACCTAATAATGTACCTAATAATTTCCGTGGAAACTCATCTTAACTGTGTAATTGTTGTGTACCCATTTTAACTCGTTGATAAACCAATCCAATGAATCATTGAAAAATATAAAGAGTGTTAATTTTGTACATCGTTTCATTCCTTCTCTTTGCTAGTTTTGCCTAAAATAATTAAATTATTTACTCTCAAATAGCATCTAATTAAAGTTAGTACACTAGGGTTTTATTTCTTTGCTTTAATACTTGTGATTTCTAAATATAGAAATGTAGTTCTTTATCTGCCTAAGTAAATAAAAGTTCGTAGCTTATTCATCGTCATGATCAACCATTTGTCGGCTCACTACTGAGCACGGGTCACTTCTCAGAGTGAGAAGGTTTAGGCCCTAGTCTGCCACGCTGGCCCAATGTGGATTGGTAGACTAAAATAAATTACATAATAACTATTAAAGTACCTTATAAATTGTAGCTCTACCTGAAATTACTTAATACCTGCGTCTCAGCATACGCCTAGCCTAAGAGTCGCTATTTATTTTAACGTCTATGCGAATTAAGGTTCTGTACCTCTAAGATACGTGCTATGAAGTATTTTTTGTGGGTTGATATTTGCATTACCTTAGGAAACCTAAGATTTATTTAAATCATGTAAATACAACGTCCACATTGACACGAGTTCTAAACAAGACGTCCTGCAAAGCAAACAAGTTGATCGAATGATTTGTTTGCAAATACCTTATTCCATGTTTCGTAGAATTTTTTGTGAAACTTTTTGTAATCTGTACAAATCTTTGAGCCAGTGTAACTATGGTCCATACGTCCGGCTTAAAAATTTGTTGACCTTGCCTACAAAATTTCATTGAGTTTGTCTGGTTGATATTCAAATGAGAAATTTATTTTTATGGAACTTTATACCTAACACTTTCTGAAAAGCGCAATAGGGTTACTGCTCTTAAGATTTTACAATAATAACTTTTTCTGCACAATTTAATTTCTTTATTACATTTATTACCTATCTAAAGGATATTCAGAAATTACACGTGAGCGAAGCCGTGGCGGTCTAGCTAGTTATTTGTATTTATCTCGAAAGTAATCTCCTTGCCTAAAGACTGTAAAATACGGCTATCTATTTGAACAAAATTAATTATTTATACCAGCATTTAAGGCTCAGTGATTCAAATTAGGAGTTTCGCTTTCGACGAGCCCATTGCCATTATTCCTTACGATTATGGACAAGAAATTCATAAGGCTTTATTATTCAAAGGAAATTTATAGCATTAGGTAGAAAATATAAAACCACGCTTTGAAGGAGTTTATTATGGAAACCGTTTTGGTTTATTTCATCTTATTTAAAAAATAATTTTTCGGTTTTAGGTATTATATTAGGTTTAAAAATTATTTACTAACAGATATTAGTGATAACAGACGGGCACAATGGCTTGACGTGCCTTCGAAGAACTAAAAGGACAAATATAGTCCTCCAAATTCAGTCACCCTTTCAGGTTAACTTGAGTAACGTTGGGTTTGGTATAAGCAACTAAGCGTAATATACTAAGTAGTATCTAAGCATCGTAGACTTTAACCACTCTCCTTCATCGTAAGTAATAAATATAAATACGTCGGTACAGAACAAAAAGCTCTTCATAACTAAAAGTTAAACATATAGGATTCACTTTGATATATTTTTCTACACGTGTGCAAATACAAAAAATTAATAAATCGATCGATAATCGATTTAAAACAACTTTATACTTTTCTTCGTATTGACTATTAATTTTTTTATTCAATATTCAATATAAGTAATATTTATCTTTACTTCTAACTTGATCATTGAAGTTCGTTCTCTTTTACCATAGAACGGCTAGAAAGTAATGGGGCATCCTTAGTATGTGGTCGACAGCCAATCTACTAAACGCGAAATGGTTTTGTTCAACATTTTTGATACAAATCTAATAAGGTATGAGCAGCTGTGATTGATGTCAAGATTGTACTTATCTAAAAATGAAAAATAAAATAAAAATAAGACTAGGTAGATATTTTCATTTTCAGCCATGCAGGCAACGTTGTGGTTGTCATTTATTACAATTTAATAACCTCAAAGAAAGCACTTTTCGTTTTCCATATAATTTTTATGGCAAAATACAATTTTATGTAGAAAATCCATTTTTTCCAAGTTACAAGACCAGCAATAAATCTTTATGCTTCACAACGCGTGGGGCTTAATAATATAACGAGTAAGATGACGAATGGCGGGACGGTGTTCAAGGAAGCATTGTATGAAATTATAAAATTTCCACTTTCCGACTTGTTAACAGCAATATTAAATTATGATTTATAAACCAAAATTTATTAATTAAATTATGCCGCCGTCTTTATTTGTGCTACATCATTGTGACACAATGCTTCTTATACGAGTAGGTAAGTATTAATATAGAACTAGTAGGTGATCAGATCACTGTTTCTAAGCGTCTAAAAGGACAGAATGATGGACTGCATTTGGACTGCAGTTCTAGTGCGGTAGGAAGGTATGCAGTGTTAAGTGCAACCGGAAGCTCCGCAGTTTCCATAAAGCAGTCAAAAGCAAGGAACCACAAGCATAATTCGCTATAATCCTCCAACAAAAACACATGTATGCGATAAGCACCGCCCATCCTTCCAAGCCCGTCCTTCCAACACTAAAGAAGCAAAAAAGCAAGCAATACACACCACCAACACACAACGCAACATAAATCCTCTAGTAGTCTGGAACACAACCATAACCTACGTTTCACTTCGACACCGGATCATCCTCAGGAGATGTAAACTCCACAATTGCAAACTGACTTTCAAAGTGTATACTTGCATTTGACTTTCAATACGTCTGTTCGGTAGGTATATACTTTTAAAGGGATATTAGGAATAAAATATGTAGCGGGATTCCGTGAGCGGAAAAACACGCAGGATTTTCTTCCAGCATCTTGTCCGTACATCCACGGAAATCCACGCTTTCCCTCTGTTGATTGAAAAGATTAAGTCTTACGCTTCGGAGTGGAGAAGAGCCGAGACGCAGCAATTTTTTTGATAACAACCCAAGATGTTATAAAATTTCAGATAGATAAAGCTCATACAAAATTATTTTGAAAAGTGACGACAAATTCGAACGCTTGAGTGTCTAACAATATACATAACATATAATGCGCGTAGCGACACAGACCACATAGATATTGGCGCGAAGTTTACGCACCCTTTGACGCCTACAAAGTAGCTTCAAAAAATAGCGCCTCTTTACCAGGGTTACTTAAAACTTAAAAGCTTTACTTTGACATACGATGAAACTGCAATCATGGAAACAAAACAATTGCTACACCGCTATGCCAAAGAAGAAAAAACTTAGTTTAATTTGCAGCGTTGCGCCTCGGGTCCATTCCAGTCTATAGATGTACGAGTACGTTGCGCATTAAAATTTCAGTTGGAAATTCTGTTACAGCTTACCTAACTACATTAAGTATACTATACAAATACATATCAAACAACAACTGGAATAGCTGTTATTTCAGATAATCCAAACACCTTACCGAATCAACATGTAAATTACATTACGTCTGGATAACAACATTACCTACTGTGCCAATTTGTCCTTTGTAATTGGCATAACCGTATGATGCTACATTTCGTCAAATTGGATAATGAATGAAATATTTACATATAAATAAGACGTTTTCTTTATTGTCGCTATTTTAATAAATATACATAACAAGTATAAAATCAGCCCACTGCGCCTATTTTATAAAGCTAAGCTAATCTTAAGCAGTAGGTACCAAAAGGATTTTATTCAAGTTTTCTTTAACACATAGAGCATCTGAAGTTAGAACTCTGAGAACATTCCGTATGTAGGTATTGGTACCTACTTAGAGGCGAAATTATCATTTTCGTCATCATAATCAACCCATCCACATACTGAGTATGAGTTTCCTCTTAGGTTGAGAAGGGTTTAACTTTAGACCATAATTCGCCACGCTGGCCATGCTGGCAGATTGGCAGATTTCACACACCTTTGAGACGTTTTACAGAACCCTCAGGCAGGGTATCCTCACGCTACATACTTTATGGTTAAAGCAAGTGATGTTTATTGCTTGAAACGCTCATAGCTCCGAAAAGTTAGAGGTGCGTGCCCGGGTCGAATTCTGAACCACCCGAATAGGAGACCGACGTTTTAACCAGTAAGCTATCACCACTTTTTAAATACATAGAGTTTCTCAACTCTGAAAACTATGTCCAGGTACCTATTTAGGGACGACATAACATGTTAAAAAGTTATGCAAATAAAATTACGACTTATAGCTTGAAAATACGTACCAATATTATAAATACTATTGAAATCAAACAGATCCAGGTAATTTGATTGGAGATTTATGGGAACACACGTAATTCGACGGACAAACAAACCATAAAATCATTCAAACTGTGTTTTATGATCTAATGTGAGATGAGATAAAAATGCAGTTCACACTGTAGAAACTTTGATCTATAAAGTTTTAAGACGTCTCGTTCAAAATTTAGCGCCGATTTTACAGATGCGAAAAATCTTTAACTGAGAAATAAGTTTGACTTTTACAAGATAGATTTTACAAGGTAGATTTTGTACAAAAAAATCTATACCTTTATTGTGAAAAAGCAACGCTTAAAAATATATTTCATATGAATCTGTTAAAGTAGCACAAACAAATACCTGCCGACTGATACCGATTGCTTAGTTAAGTAGGTATATCTAACTTAAAACAGAACATAATTATAAATTTCGCATACCTACTTAAAATGAAGAAAATGTACAAAAGAAAAGTAAGTACATCTAAAAACAGTAACGAGGACAGATGATAAATAATACGGACTTTTTATATTAGAGAAAAAATAAAATTCAAACGACTTCAAGAGTTTGAAATAGATTAACTTAACATTAGAAAATATTTTATGTGGTTAATTCATCCAAGTGATGAACTAATGACAGAAAAATTAAACTCGGTAACTTTACCAAATACCACTACATTTTCATAGCGTCAGCTTTTTCCTTCCTACAACATTTTAAAAGTCAACCAGTACGATTTGCAAAAAAAATCTTTCTCAGTTTTACTTTAACCCTATGTGCTTTGAAATGAATGAATGAAAGCCGAACGAAATCGGGGCACCTATTTAATATGAGTCCAGAATACGCTAGCCTCGATTAAAGATTTATGAATGTAAACACTACGCAGCGCTGAAGTTGAAATGCGCTGCATTCATCCGTACAGAATCCATTTTGAATTTTAGAACGATTTTCAAAGGTATGGAAGCGCTAGTATAATAACCTGTGGGATGCCTAGTACCTACTGCCTACAGTGTGTATTATTAAAAAAAATATACTGGCGCTGGGGGCGCTGGCAACCGAATATAATTATTTCAGTTAAAGGTGCCCACGCACTCGAACTGAACTGCAGCTGAACTGCGCGTCGCGGCAGCGCCCCGCACAATATTCTCTCCAGCCGCGACGCGCGTATGTCACTGCCGCGCGTCGCGGCTGGAGAGAATATCGTGCGACGCGCTGCCGCGACGCGCAGTTCAGTTGCAGTTCAGTTCAAGTGCGTGGGCACCTTAATTCAGTATTTAAATAACAGTTACTTGAATAAAAACACTGACGGCATTTATCTCTATTAATTTGTAGGTGTGTAACCTATTTTACTTTGGATTAATAATGTGTTTGGAGAACATCTCTTCTATAGACATTTTCTAATCGCTTGTACGTCAGGCCTACATAAAAACTAATGGTCTCGTACATTTGTGCTTTCGCACGTTTGCTGCAGGAGTTATTTGCCAACAAAACCTAAACCGTGACTTGGAATTTACATATTCATTTTACGAGAGTTGATGGAAAATAAATTGTTTTAAAACGTTGCGTAGTTCGAATTTGAGTATGGAAAATAGATTTCCATACTCAAATTCGAAGAAAATATTCCACACAATTTTTTTTTTAACTTCATATTTGTGACAAAAATGTGGCAAGGTATCAATACACTGTATGACTGAATACTGTAACATTTTAAAAAAAATTGTGAGTTAGGCTTGCACTAGATGACAAGCCTGAGAAACAGAACAATGATGAAGTCCATGTTGCAGCGCGTTTTCCTTTGTAATTTGACTGTAGGCAGATACACGGTAAAGTCAACGCATGAAACTCGCCTCGATGTATAGAATATGTTTACTATACCTACATTTTTTCTTTTATTGGTCACAAACTACTATATGAATGAACCTGCCTCTCGTCGCAAAAAATATATTAAGTTTTGTATCCCATTCGACCTCCTTTAATCCCTAAAAGGTACATAACCATGAAATAGAAATGCTACTTTAAAAGATTAGTATATCCTGCTCCAGCAGGCCTTTTACGTAAGTGAATGAATACATTTCTACTGCAGGAACAAAGCAAATGCGCTTAGAAACTATCCGAATATATCATTACATGAAGGCTATATATTTTGTTTAGAGTTTGAGTAGTGTGCATTGGTGGGTACTTGGGTAGATAAGTATTAATTAATCCTTAAGTATTCATCTGGGTCAAAGACTTGAATGTAAATTTTTAAGTCCATGTTACTTTAAAACTACACATATTTACAGAAATCTGGAAAATCAGAGACATGCAGAAAAATCTGAGATATTTATTTCTAAAACGTGTCTAGAAAATTTCATTGAGTTTGATTGGTTATTATTTAAATGAGAACCAAACTTCTTTTGTATGGAAAGCACTGGAAAACCATCAAAAAATCATTTTTGAAGACCACCTACCAATCCTAAGAATCAGCGTTGGATTTCCAACAAAAACAAGATATTTGAATCAAATGGCATACACCAGACCTCATTACTTCCCTGTTGATATGGTTAGATGAATGCAATGAATTTATTTCTTTACAGAGAGTCCTACCCGCTAACACCACTACCTGACGACATTGGCGGAGGAGTTATAACCGAAGGTCCTTTCCTCCTCCTCGCCATGTGGACACCCAAGGGTCACGGCCTTATCACGGTGAAGGACTACGACATCTTCTACCGGCCAGCGCCGAGGTCTTCCACAGGATACCGGGTCACAGACACGGGTGTACCTGGTAGAGTGAACAATGGTGTCCCGGATTGGTTGTATGAGGGTAAGTCTTCTTTCGGTTTTTTTTTTTTTTTCAGAATCCGCCGGCCATGAAAATCGAATAGGGAACAACAGCAACCGCTATTTTTTATAGCAACCGTTTTATATTCATGCGCCCATTAAAGCAAGCACCTTAAAAGCTAGAGTGAATCGGCATCTTCTACGCAAGCGCAGTCCAAGCAACTTATCATTGCTTTTTTATATGTATATGCTAACACCGAGTATGGGCTATAAATATGTCAAGTAAGGTGCGTTCAAATCCATTCAGAAGTTTCAGGGTGATAATAATACTTATTACCTCCAATTGAAATTTTCAAAATATATTTAATGCACAGAAATGGTCCACGTCCAGTAACACTTTAATTGTAAGAGTAGATATGGATTTACTGTAAAATCAATTTTACATTTTTCAAGCGAAATTTGAAAATGAACTTCCGACCGCAAGCTCAAGAGGCGCTCGGTCTCGGCCCTCTTTAAAACGCTCTCGTACGTACTCTCTTTCACTGTGTACCTTTACGTCCTCTTTCGCTGTGTACCCTCATCGATACCGATTTTCCCGTCGAGTTTTCCGACGAATAGGTTTGAATAATGACTGGAATACTAATAAAATGAGTTTGAAAGAGAAAGCTTATCATTAAACACGCAGAGTTCAAATTTGAATACCTCGAAATTTCTATTCGAAGATTGTGAATAGCGATTACTCATTAAAAGAACTTCTGCTCCCGGTAGTTAAGGTGAGTTTTTAATAGGCACAACATGCTTCGTTAGGGAAAGGAAAAGGAAAGTTTTACTCCTCAAAATCTATTGAAAAAATTCTAAAAATTAATTATGAATGAATTTTATATTTATTGCGTACTCTATTATATACCAAGCTGGAATTAGGAACTCGTTTCTTTATTACACAATATTGTAAATCAGACTCAAGACAAAATTTAATCTAAGTTCTATTCATTAAAAGCTTATTTGAAGTTAACTAATCTGTTCTTTATTGAGCAAGATTTTTAATGGATTTTTCTTTTAATTTCCGTCCTCAATCTCGTAGGCACGTACATAAATCTAGATTAAGATTGCTACCAAATTTTTTACTACTTGTAGAAGACAACCTGAATATACTTTAATTTCGTCGAGGATAAAAAATGAGCTTTCCTTTCTGTTAAAGCGTTGTAAATGAGCGCCCCAACTTGGAACTTTATCTACCTAATGAGTCAAGTCTGCACTTAACACTTTTAAAGAGTCTTCAGACATAAGGCGTTTTATTTTGTAGAAATAAAGAAGAACTAAATCCTGAAACATACAAAGCACGATGACTGTCATACGTTATAATATCAAACTTCAGGATGTGACGTCGATGACATGCAGCAGCACCGCTTCAACGGACTTTTTGCCGTGTAAAACACCTTCATACGTAATTAACCCATCGCTGGCGCACTACTGAGCACGGGTCTTTTTTCAGAATGAAACGGTTTAAGGCATTTCATAGTCTGCCACGCTGGCCCAGTGCGGATTTGCAGATATCACACACCTTTTTTTTTGTAAAGAATATTAGCCATGCCTAATGCTCCCCTTTCCCCTCCAATTAAGCGTAAAGCTTGTGCCAGGAGTGGGTACGACAAAATTGCAACGGGTGGGGTTTGAACCGTCGACCTTTGTGAATTCAGTCCGCTCGTCAACCGTTGAGCTATCGAAGCTACCTTTGAAAGCATTCTGAATAACTCTCAGGCATACAGGTTCCCTCATGATATTTTCCTTCACTGAAATGATATGTAACTACTCAAGTACTAAATACGTAAGTAACTCCGAATAGTTAGATGTACGACCTGGGACTGAATTCCCGATAATAGAAGATAGACGCTTTAACCACTAAGCTATCACCGCTCTATGGTCACCTTCATTATTATGGCCCCTTGTACTACAAGTTGTAGGAGCTTCGTTGACACGTTGCCGACGCGCTTTATGTTTGTTTCAAAATATCGTAGAGCTATCTCACGATTGTACTCAACCTTGTGGGTAACGTAGACCTATGGAATGGGGTGGAGTAGCGAAGCGAATCAATAACAATTGAAATTTAATATTAGGTTAGAGTAGGCGCGCACGGGCGGTTAAATAATAATCAGCTGTCAAATAAGCGCCTCGATTCATCATACGGCAATGTATGAGTGCGCGTACAAGCGGCAATAATCATTACGTACAATTATATGTACGAAAAATTGACCAGCCTGTTATTTTACCCATGTTTGCCTACTCTTACATAATTCTCTATTGTAAACTTAAATTGACATAACAATCGACAGTTTCACTCGGCGACTAGAAACATGCTAGACGCCGATTCCAAATACATATAATATTCCCAAAATCCCCAGTGTACTAAGATATTAGATAAGTGGTGCAAAAAGTACGAACATAAATAAATAAAATACCTATATCCATCAAATCATTTATTCCAAACACAAGGTTTAATCCTTAGAAATATTATAAGCATAAAAATCCTACAAATGTAAGTAATTGGGTAGAAAACATCAGGGCAATGCCCTTACTTTTATACGTTTACGTGTATCATAGAAAATATTTCTGAATTTGTGGTCAATAGCTTCTTTAACCAACAAGACTTTTAATAAGCCTTCGACTTATGGCATCAAGTAGAGGATCAAGACCTCTTGTCTTAATCCTCTACTTGATCCTTATTTAAAGAAAGCTGTGTATTATACCTACATTCATGCCTTCTATCTCTATGCAGCCCGTCGTCACCAATTTTCTCATCCAGTTTTCCGGCGAATAGGTGTGAATAATAGCTGTTATGCTAGCAAAGCAGCTGCATTCAAAGAGAGTACTTGCTTTAAAGTGCACAGAGTTGGAATTTCAGTAACTGCACTCTCTTCCCTCTCAATGGGTTACTCAATAGTAATCATTCAGTATTGGTACTACTGCGAGTTGTAAATGACGTAATTTGCAGCTGAAACGAGGTTGGCAAGTGAAAAGAATTGATGTGTGAGCTTACACGTGTCGACATGCCTACCTATACTTATCCCCCAATCTGAAAAATTTAACATAGAAGCGCGACGAAAATTACACGGTTGTCCACTCGCGCCTGCTATTTGTAAATACAAAGATTCCAGTACAATACCTGAAAAGCTGCATCAATCATTATTACAATCTGAATTGTTATGATTGGCTGATTTTTTATTTATTTATAGACTAGCACTTGGCTATATTCAGACCTGCTGGCATGTGATGATGCAGCCTAAGATGGTACGCGTTTACCTAGAAGATACCAATTGACGCTTGACTTGAATTTACCCTTATTGAAATTGGAGGGAAAATTGATGCCGACGGAGGATGGGATGAATTTGTGGTATTTTTGCTGCAAACATGGATTACGCATTTTTATGCATGCGAGATTTGTCAGCCTAATTGGTTGCGATCGTAGCTGTCAAACAACCGTGGTAGGACTCCGGCCTCGATTGCGGTAAAATGACATATTATGTCCACTTCGCAGTATGAACGCCTATTATTTCATACGAGTACAAGTTCTAGGAGCCGTAATGGATACCTACGTACCTACGTACGTAGAATTGTTTTCCTTCTTGTTTTTATTTCTAAATATGTATTGAGTCTTATTGCAATAAAGGTTTATACTTCTACTACCACGTTTCCATCGCGCCATATTGTTTCAGCCTTAATCTTAAACTTATCTATATCAGGAAACTCTTTGAGCCTAAAAACTTTAGGCAAAATGGGATTCGTAATAAGTTTTAATTTGATCACGATTCACGAGGGAGATAATGTTCCTTCCATTCAGTGAAAGCGTTGTGAATTTGCGTTTCAACCTGGCCTCTTATCTTAATGAGGCCAGTCTGTCTCGAATTCTTTCAAGACGTTTGTCAGATGAAAATGAATAAAAGTTTCTGTTTGAAAAATTTGTACTGATTTCTTTCATCATTTAAGAACTTCAGATAAAGTAAAATGAGTACCTACGATTTTGATGCATTTTCACTGAAGTGGCAGAGTAAAGCTGAGCGGAAATGTTTTCTTTCAGACCGATTTATCGTAAAATGTATGCTAATACTTCTATTAGGTACTGCATTTCCCATCTTCGCTTCGTTCGTCTCCTTTTCGGTGGAAAGGCGCCCTTATACCTATAGGTGCAATTTTGAAATGCATTTTCAGACACGCAGGGGAGGCTCAGTAAGTAACAGACCCCCATTTGGCACTTTTTGGGTGCGGATTCCTAAAAATCCTGTATTGAATATCAAAATTTTGATATAAAACCAATTTCCCTACAGTCCTTACTTGCAAGAAAATGCAGCCGTACCTACCAATTTTCAGAAAATTCATTAATTTTTCCTGTGTATATTCCAATTTCGGAGAATAATTGCCACTGTGTCCAATCCACGAAAATCATTTTTGTTTAACGTTCTGAAAAGTTCGTTTGCAATGTTTGCTGAACCGGAAATCGACTACGAGGCCTTTGGGTGAAGAGCCCAAAGAGGCATAAAGAGCCCGGTTTCCGGGATCGACAAGTCGGTGCGGGATGATACCGATTGGTGCGGGTAAAAGTAGCACCATACTATCTTATGCGATGTCACATAAAGATAACATAAGGCTAGTTTACCCGCACCGATCGGTACCGATCGCACCGACTTTTCAATACCGGAAACATGACTCTCTATGCCAGCACGCACTTCTGCTAATTGTAAGTACCTAGATGCTGTTATAGTATCTTGTGTCGACAAATTCGTTTCCATCAATTTACGGGTATTTTAACGTAATCAAAATGTAATTAAGGAAATGACGAAGCAAATATGTTGTAATAACTTGGATGAAAAATCAATATTTATTTTACTTTATACGCATTAAAAAGGGTAAAAAGGGTAGGTTTATACTTTAGACCTTATTCTTTGTAACGGAAGGTCAGAGTCTGAATTATTATGTACCTACTTTTGCATTCTTTGGCAACCAATATGATTGCTAGAGTGGTATAATGGACAGTAAACCAGACACGTGCGAGTCGGACTCCAACTTCTAAACTAAGCTGATTTCAATACTGTTTTCACCATAATTTAGAACATTTCACGGGGAAGGAATATTGTAATGAATTTATGTACCCTTAACGCATTTAAAAATAGGTAGATAAGTCGTCCTGCGTAATCGGATTGAGTTATTTGGTATAAGTTAATAAATATAGTTAACGAAAAGATACTTCATTCTACTTTCCTTTACAATCCTCTTGTGATAAAGTGCTCATCTAATGATCTTCCCCTTTCAATATTTATTACTCACCATCTCTGGGGCATAAAGGATAATGCTATCCTTTACCTAGTATCGTAAATAACTTATTCATTGAATATATAAAAGTCCTGCGGCAATTTATTGTGCCTCTTTTGTTTATGTAAAAAGTATAACGACACGCCCTTTTACCCTGAAGGAATTCAACTTTTAAGGGACTTGGTAAGATAATTCTTACGACAATTTATAAAGTTTTTTGGTCGTATATTTTGTTGAGACTGAGCGATGATAGCCTAGTGATTAAAAGGCCGACTTCCTATTGGAGGGTCGGAGGTTCGATCCCGGACACGCACCTGTAACTTTTCGGAGTTGTATTTTAAGCAATCAAATATCACTACGGTGAAGAAAACATCGTATGGAAACTTGCATGCTTGAGAGTTCTCCATAATGTTCTATTAGGTTTGTGAAGTCTGCTAATCTGTATTTGGCCAGCGTGGTGGACTATGGCCAAAACTTTCTCATTCTGATAGAGGACCTGTGCACAATAGTGCATGAGTTGATGATGATAATAAGTATTGGTAATCTCACAACTGAAATAACTTCATACGTCGCAGCTACTCGTACATACCCGCCATTGAAAAGAGTACAAAAAAAGGAGAGACCTCTTCCCAGTTTCCACTACTGAAATATTAATAGACATCCATTTTTCCCCTTCATTCCACCGATCTAAATCTGTAAACATTCCCAGCGATCGGCCGCTTTCCACTGAACGAATGAAAAGAGCGTAATGAATGACGTCAACAAAACGTCTTTATGCCCCTTTTACAATGAGCGAGAATGACTAACAAACGCGGTTTTATTGCCTCCATACAAAGATTAATGTACCACGTAATAGTAGCTGTAAAATTAAGTATCGCCTGTTTGCAATTTTCGACGAATTTCAGATGTTTTAAATGAGGCAATCGCTTGAAGGGAGACTAGGTAAAGTTGTATTTAGAGCAAACAGATGCCTATTCTTTCAACAATGCAAATATTTATAGAATAGTGCTAATTTATTATTGGGTTGGACCGTTGATTACATGAATCCGGTATTAGGCAATAGAACTAGAGAAATAAAGCGAAGATAATGTTCATTCGAAGATATTATAATCACACTATAATATTATAAAGGCGAAAGTTTGTATGTGTGTGTGTGTGTGTGTGTGTATGTTTGTTACTCCTTCACGCAAAAACCACTGGACGGATTTGGCTGAAATTTTGAATGGAGATAGATAATATCCTGGATTAGCACATAGGCTACTTTTTATCCCGGAAAATCTAAGAGTTCCCACGGGATTTCGAAAAACCTAAATCCACGCGGGCGAAGTCGCGGGCATCGGCTAGTAGGCAAATAAATGCTTCAGATAGGTAAGGCAAAGCATATACATTTGTATTTTTAACCCCCGACCCAAAAAGAGGGGTGTTATAAGTTTGACGTGTGTATCTGTGTATCTGTCTGTGTGTGTGTGTATAACACCCCCGACAACAAGGTGTGGTAACAGTAACTAGAAAAGAGAAGGTAACAGTAACTAGAAAAGAGCGATTTTCTTGGATTATAGCTAAGAACACTTTCGATCAAGCCACCTTTCAAACAAAAAAAAACTAAATTAAAATCGGTTCATTAGTTTATGAGCTACGATGCCACAGACAAATACACAGATACACACGTCAAACTTATAACACCCCTCTTTTTGGGTCGGAGGTTAAAAAGATCGTATTTCTACGGATGTAGTCGCGTCTAGGATAAGGTATGAAACATTTTCGGCACTTTAACTGATGAGTAAACATTCTTCGATATTTTGTGAAGCGATTCGTCTCCTTCAACAAACAATCTCCTTTGACACACATTGTACATACCTACAGATCAGTTTGTAAGCACCTACCTACCTACCTGCCCTGAAAAAAAGTTGCTCGACACCAATGACCTCTCTATATACTGACGACACAATCGACGCTATCGACCTCTCGATCGACAATACTTTAGCGGTAAGCAAAATTAAGCTACTACATATATACTAAAAATATTTTTAACCGCTTTTGTGGTTAAAAAAAAAGTTTATGATATATTTACATGATTGTTATAGCTGTACCTAAAGAAGAATGTTTTTTTTTTTTAATTTACTTTTTCATGCAAACCAATTGTGATGGATTTTGGCACAGAAATAGATAGTAGACTAGATTGCTAACTATTTCTGTGCTAAAAACTTTTATTTTAATTTTAAAAATACATAGAAACAGAAAACAACTTGAATTATAAAAAAAAAGAAAAGATATCGTATCCTTTACTTAATACCCAAGTAGAATTTCAAAAACAAAGGCTACTAATTAGGGATTATTTCACTTGGGAGTTAGGTATTCTTACCTAAAATATGGCTCTTTTATTCATGAATTAATCAAAAAACAAAAGGTTTCGTACAATATCCGTGGAATCTTCAAAAAAAAGGAATTTTTGTTCACAAATGAAAAATTACCATTTAAATGGGCCTTCATCAAAGAAGCGCTCAGGGCTGATATATTATATAGGTAAGGTAGGTAGGTACATTGTTAACGAAGATTCTTCTCCCATAAGACGTGCGGTCTATTGTGGCGATAAAATCTTTCCACAACTTTTTCATCTTCATAATAAATTAAAATGAATCTTGGACTAAATTCAAGTCGTTTACGCATTCATATTTTTTTAAACAAATTCAGCCACGTTCAACATGACTAACATTTTATTTTCTTTTTCAACGAAGCGTAATTCTCATACAGAAATATTATGAAGGTAATGTAGCTAGGTACGACAGCAGTCCAACTGTCCTCTTTCAGATTTCAGTTCACCTCCGAAACCATTAAGAGGGGTCTCTCCGTCACTCGCTTCATACAAACGTAGTTCCAATTTCATTTGAATATTAAGCAACCAAAGTTCATGAAATTTTGCAGATATATTCTAGAAACTAATATCTGTCTGTGGTTTTCCAGATTTCTGTTAAAATATTCGATTTCAAAGTTACGCGGTCTTAAAAATTTACATACAAATCTTTGAGCCCCTGTAATTTTAAAACTACATATTTTTAGAAAAATCTAAAACACCACAGACACAGATATTAGTTTCTAGAATATTTCTGCAAAATTTCATGGACTTTGGTTGCTTAATATTCAAATGAAATTGGAACTACTATTGTATGAAGCGAGTGACGGAGAGAACCCTGTTAAGACAGTGGGGCTACAAAATCAACGAATAACGCCTTAAAGGTTTAATTAGCTTAAGGAAACTATACCAACCAGTTAATTACTTAAGTCATTAAGATTAGGAAAATATACAGACATTGTAAATATTTAAAAAAAACGATCCATATTATATCCACGGAGATATAGGGCAAATTATAAAATGTGAACGCCCTGAGACGCTACAAATGTGGGTGACCAGCTGTGCTATTATTATACGGCCACTTAATGCGTGCACAGGGTGTTCTGGAATGTGTAACTTCCATTTATTATATTTGAGGCCTAATGTTGTCGATAAAAATGCTAATGAACCAAATGGTGAAGAAAAGTAAACCAATTGAAATATGCGTTGACGTAAATCTGTCATTACAGCACAGTTCACAAGCAAACACGTAAATTTAAAAACTCCACGCTGTAGATTTGTGTGATTTCACGTTATTTTTGAAAGTACATAAAAGTCTTCCTGTCTCCACCGTCAACACCAAACATATCATCGTTTTCATTTAAAAGGAGTGTACTTTTACTACTGACTACAAAATTTCATTGAATTTGATTGATTACTACTCAAATAAGAATCCATACTTCATTTGTATGAGATGCACTCTTGCATGCTAAAAGGACACTCCTCCAGTCCTAACGCCTTTCATAATTAATAAAAAACATATAGAACCGGCAATAATATAATATTAAGACTTTACAGTCATAAATACTTAGGTTACGCGAACAAATCGCAGCACAACGTAACAAACTTTAGAGAACTTCACAGGTACTATAACAACATAGTATAGCGTCAAAAATGATACCCAAAGAGATACTTGCTATAAAAACTGTTGTTCAACCAAAGAAGCGTGATAAACTAAGAATCTTTATTAAAATAACCAACTCTATCTATCGAAGAGCGGCGTCGATCGTGATATTTCGGACACGCGTCAAGCGAAAACGTGACTGGAATGTAACGAGATTCAATTTGCCTTAAACATAAATATTTACTTCACCGCTATTTATTTTAAGCAAGAACATGGGATAGCAAAAATGATGGTATCAATCTTACTATCCTACCATATTATGTACTCGTATCATTACCCATATTATAAAGTGTTTGTTTATCCTTCAATCACGCCACAACGGAGCAACGCCGCGCCGGGTCGACGTAATTATTTATATGGTTACAGTCAAAAATATGATGCTATACTAAGCTTACTTTTATCCTGAGTTGGTGGTCTTTAATATACATAATTATAAATCTTATTTCGAATATAGTTTTCGATCTTTTATTAGAAATATTTGAGTATGCTCGGGAACTTAGCAACCTTGTGGAGTTTTAAAGTAGGTACCTTAGAACAGCGAAAAGCCATGGGCGTTATCGTCTTTGTGTGGTTGACATCAAATCAATTAGTACGAAACGTTTCTGCTCCATGTTTCTGATACGAAACGCTCAGGTGTAGAATAAACGCAAAAAATCTTGTACAAAGTCAAAATTAAAGCCTTTTATTCCAAATCTGTACCACTGTTCACTTTTTGATTATCAATTCTTGGATTCGACAAATAAATTGACGTATTAGTGCCACCTATAAATAATTAGGCAAATGGAATTCAATTTGGATTAATACTACCAGGCATATTGATCTTGTACAAAGTCAAAGTTAAAGCCTTTTATATTCGAAATTGCTGTTGTTGTACCACTGTTCCCTTTTTGATTACCAATTCTTTGATTTGACAAATAAATTGACGTAATCGTGATAAGACTTAGTTACGTAAACTTAAAACTAAAGCTACGAAGCAATAAAACATCCTGTATATTTTATATTGGCACGCTTCATTACGCAGCGAAGAAGGCGTTAGGATGGCTGCGTCGATTTGACGTCAAACGAGTGCTAGATTTAATAAACTAATATTAGCCTGCGACTATACATCAATCTCTTTATGGCTATTAGTGTACAGTTTTAACAGCTTATAAATAAAACCGGCCAAGTGCGAGTCAGACTCGCGCACCAAGGGTTCCGTACTCGGGTATTTTTTCCAACATTTTGCACGATAAATCAAAAACTATTCATAAAACTAAATGAAAATCTGTTTAGAATAAACAGGTAAAGCCCTTTTATATGATACCTCACTTGGTATAGTTATCTTACTTTGAAAATTGAAACACGTTTTAATTTTTTTTTAAATGATGTAACCACAAATTAACAGTTTTCAGATTTATTCCTGTACTTGTGCTATAAGACCTACCTACCTGCCTTTCATGATTCTAGGTAAACGGGAAGTACCCTATAGGTTTTCTTGACAGACACGACGGACGGACGGACGGACAGACAACAAAGTGATCCTATAAGGGTTCCGTTTTTCCTTTTGAGGTACGGAACCCTAAAAAGGAGCTCAAGCATCCCTGCAATGGCTATAGCAAATTTAAATGCTTTGTCCGTCCACCACTGAGCATGTCAATGGAAGCTTAAGTTGATACAAATCAGAAGGTCTACTTCTGTAAAGAAGCGATTGCTCAGGCTACGTTGGCCTGTGGGGGACGATATGTCAATTTCCAGTTTGGTCAAAGAGAGGATGAAAATGAATACCCAGCATAAAACAAAAAATAGAACCACTTGTTCTTTTTAAAACCACTTAAAATTCTTTACCGCGTACGTAAATTTCTTACCACTGACACTCGCCTCAAGGTTTGCGAAGCATTAATTCTCTCCAGATTGAACTACGCCGACGCCCTGTATGGTCCCAGGTTGTTAAGTCGCACTCAACGGCTTGTTCAGCGAATTCAAAACGCCTGTATACGATTCTGCTATAATGTTCCTCCAAGATCGCACATCTCGCCCTACATCAATAAAGGAAACCTGCTCAATATGAAAACCAGAAGGGAGTTGCACTTGGCCTCTTTACTGTTTGGGGTGATACAGTCTCAAAAGCCTCACTACCTCTTTAATAAGATCGAATGGGCCAAAAAGACCAACACTCGCTCCAACAGAGTCTGGACTCTAAAAACTCCTCATCATGTAACCGCAGCATTTCGTGGTAGCTTTAAATATGCCGCTACGAAATGCTGGAACAACTTGCCTCCTCCCCTGCGCGATATAAGCAAATCAAAAACATGGTTCAAATCAAATTTAAGAATTTTGTTATTGCGTCAGCAAAAGGGTGAGGAAGGCGCGTAGTTCAGGTCCTCCCACATCTTTATTCTACTTTATTTTATTATATACCTACTTTATCATTAAATTATTGTACTAACCCTATATCTACTAACCACATTATTTATTTATTTTGTATTGTATTTTGTATATTGCATCCTATAGTTACCGTCCGAAACTTCTGGCTTCACGGAAGACCAGCGCTGTGCCTGCGTTCCCGACACAGGCGCAGCAAATGCTGAGTGGAGTCCATTTTGGCACCACACACCACGCGTCCCATTTTACATTTTATTTATTTATTTTAAGTAATTGTTGGTACCAAATAAACAGTTTTTCTTTCTTCTTTCTTTCTTTCTGGATTAACTTTGATGAAACAAAAGGAACGCGATTACAAAAACAAACATCGGTGAAAAAGCGCATGCTACGAAAATCCTATGTACTAACGAAACCTTTAGAATATAAGCTTAAACAAGAAAATGAATTCAAAGCCAAGAAGTGTATAGTTCATTTCACAATAGCGAGTTCCGAAGAACCTTTTATTTGCGTTAGTTCAAGCTAAGCTCTTTATGCTTTAGTTCTAAAGCTCTAGCTCTTCACTTTAATTCCAACCACTTTTCCTGCATTACAGAGTGATCTATGTGCCTTGATAGGGCTGCCATTTGTCTAGATTTGATCTGAGTTTACGAAATATGCTTTGTGGCTCTATACGTGGTATAAGTAAAAGAATAAAATATTTTTTTATTCGTTTACTTACCAGTTGATGTTCGCGATTAAGGTTTTTCAAAATTCCACGGGAACTCTTTGATTTTCCGGGTTAAAAAGTAGCCTATGCTTTGACTGTATATGTATGCAAAAAATCACGTTGGTCCGTGGTTTGTTGCGACGTTAACCAACACACTTTCGCATTTTAAATATGGATCATGATTCTGTACAGTTTTTAGCTGAATTATTAGTTTATCTTTAATCTTAGTGGAGATTAGATGGCCATTAACTCTATCTATAAACTTTCAAATAGGTAGCCGGGCAATCTTAACCCAATAGACCCTAATTCAATAGCAAAACCATGCGTTGTTATAAGGATGAAGGCTATAGGTTTTAATGGAAGCTATTTTTGTTACAGTGGAAATCCTCAAATCTCGATCAGCATTATGGATGTCAGCTGATGGCCACATGGTGCTGTATGCCACCTTCAACGACAGTCTGGTCCACGAACAGAAATATCCGTGGTATGGGGCAGCATTGGATACTGATGACCCAGCTAAGGTAACTCTTAATAACTAATGGCCAAGAAGAAACAATTCTTTTTGATAAATATAACGGAAACAATATTCAAGAGTGAGATTTAGAAATAGAATTATTTTAAGAAAATTTTATGGTTGTTTTTCGACTATAACATTCTATGAAAAGAAAAGGCACGCATTCTGTACAAACATTTTCCATTGAAACCCCGTATAAAAAGCAAAGCATTGTTGTGACAGAAAATGGTTGTAGAAAGAAGGCTTTAATCTTTTACACGTGGCACCGTACTAAGACCTCGAAAACGGCTAAGAAAACACTTGTAGCCTCTAATGGAATATTCACTTCATTGATGTTTTAATTTAGACAAGTTACTTTAACTTTTAGTTTAGATACTTTTGGCGCAGAGTTAGGAAGGTATGATATTTAGCTTTGGTGATCAGCCTTTTCACGACTGCGTCAAAGATGCATCGCGTTTTGGCGACTTGGAAAATATAATACTAGAGCTAGTCAGTCGTCACATTTATCGCTGCGACTGACAGTCCTACGTTGTAGTTTGTATGTACGTAGCTTGCGATCGTCAGCATTATCAACCCACTGTTGAGTTGAGGACGGGTCTCCTTTCAAAATGTGAAGGGCTTAGACCATAGTATACTAAGGCCAAGCCCCCTAAAAAAATACTTGCATTAAAACCTACTGCAAAAACGGCATATTCTAACCATATCCAACGGAATAAAATTCGAAAAATTCAAAATTCTAAATATTTTTATTCAATTAGACTTTTACAAGTACTTTTGGATCGTCAAAAGCGTCTACCACTGGTTCGGAATGCCTTTCCTACCAAGAAGTACACAAGAAGAACCAGCAAGAAACTCAGCGGTTGCTCTTTTCAAATTTGATGTACAATATTATGCAATTACAAATTCAATTGAAACATCCTCGTTGCAAATCAAATAGCGTTTGATAAACGATATTATCTGGGGGCACGGGAGTGCCCCCGCTAAGTCGTTACAACATTACACAGTACGCACTCCCGCGGTTAATCAAATCGGAGCGATATTCTTATTTTCCCGTAGGCACGCTTCTCCAAAAAGGCTGTAGGTAGGTATGAACTAACTGAATTTGGGCCGTAACTGAATTTATATGACACGAATATCTTGCAATTTTTATTTTGATTTGATCTTTATCCAGACGTTTGAAAATGTGCCAGAACAGTGTGCTCTATTTAAAAAACCAGCCAAATGCGAGTCTGATTCGACCACCGAGGGTTCCGTAGCTTGGAAACACCATATAAATATTTTTTGTTCTTTTACTGACATAATGAAGTTCGTTTGTAAAGATTTATATTGGTGGTACCCAGGTGGTACCATTTCGGATTCCGACCTTACCAATTCCGAACGATATTTTTCTTTCATCTCATATGTACCTAGTATTTTAGTGAACACGCAATGAACTGTAGGTAATTGAATGTGTATGATTAATCACAGTTCCATTCTTTGTATTGTTACTTCTTTCACGCATTACAAAAGAAAATTGTTTTCGAGGGAGTAAAATAGGAAGTTAATTGAACACTATCGTTGTATATAAAGATTTCCAAGAGGTATTTGGAAGGTAGGCTCTTTCCGGGGCGTAGGTATCAAGCTAAGGAAAAATTTTACGAAAATTCAGTGAAATGGAGGTTGGAAGGTAGTATATAAAATTTCGTCTAAGGGAAGCTAAACAAATCAGTTTGTCAATTCATAGTTTTATTATTCGAGTAAATCCACCATGTTTCTCAACACGGGTTACGAAATATTCACAAAACAATGTTCTTGTTTTAGACGTACCCGGAGATCAGAAGCGTAAGGTATCCCAAGCCTGGTACAAATAATCCCACAGTGAAGCTGACAGTGGCGGATATTGCGGATCCCAAGCACATCCGCACACGACACCTCACACCGCCGAAAGCTATTCTTGAAGAAGGGTAAGAGATATATTTTACTACTCATCTACTTTACCTACTAAAGAAGATATTTTATACTTTTTATAATTAGTTTCTTTTTTGGAATTGTTATCCACCAGCCCCATAAAAACATATCTAATTATGTATTATTATTTACCTTAGTAATTAATAACTTAAATAACTTATTATGTACTTAATTACCGTGATTCGGTACATCCTATTCAATTCAGATACTTCGTATTTACTCTGTAAGATAGAGTTAATTAATTCACGGCACTCTATTATTTTAATATTTCTTAGTCTTAAAGTGGTAGCAACTTTCTTTATTTCCTACAACTTTTTTTCTAGTTCATAAAAATCCGTGTACTTAATGGTTTTTGTTCGCCTCCAGTACAAAAAATAAATAAAATCTTTAACCAGCGTCGTTCTTAAAATTCATTTTATACAAAGCGGGTGTTTAAAAACTTTTAAAAATAATCTCCTAGGGTTTTTTAGAATCACTGACTTTTTTAACTGTACACTTTACTTATCCATAGTTCTTTCTTGTCGAGCGTCTATCGTCACTATTATAAAAATTAAAAGGAGTATAAAGAATGTGTTATTTCTCGTTCAAAGAGCTGCGTTGAAATATGGGCCTTTGGAAAAGTAGTTTCGAAACTGTAACTTTTCGCTACTAGATGGCATTAACAGTCGCTCGAGTGCTGAACAAAAATACAAATCTATTTGGATGAAGGCGCTCCAGGCGCGATACCCATAGCAACGCAGGTCCGAAATTTGAATCTTGCTGGTTCCTCAATCTTGATATGTACTTACTTAAAATTATTAAGAGAAAACCTATTCACAAAATCTCAACTTTTCCTTTGACATGCGTAGATCTATTTGTTTCAACAGGGACTACTACTTCACAAGCGCGCAGTGGGTGTCCCTCACAGAAGTGTGTGTGGTTTGGCTCACTCGGGTACAGAATCTCTCCGTCGTGTCTGTGTGCAAGAGCCCTATGTGGTTTTGCCAAGAGGTTAGTGGTTTTAAACTTTATATACCCAGGTATTTATGATTTAGATCATAGCCCAAAAAGTGCTGGCTAATCGTAAGTAGGTACTTAGTTTAACTTATGAGAGCTAATAAACCCAAAAAATAAGATGTAAAAATTTGGCAAAGTGGGCAAGAGTATATCGGAAAGCGGCTCCTGCCTTAGTAATCGAGGTGGCAATAAGGTGAATTTCGGTTTTAAAAAGCTTGTAAGCTCCATGCGGATTGATCGTGCGCTTACAAGCTTAGAAGTTTATTCTTCTATTGAACAGGTGTACAGAATATTTTCGGGCACTGAAGGCTGGGTGGAGTCTGCCCCAGCACCGTTATGGTCAGCAGGCGGCGGGGCCTTGGTGACGCTGGCCCCAATCAGAGACGGCCCCGCGGGGCTGTTCCGCCACGTGGTGAGGGCTGAACATAACGCTCACGGCTCGAGAGCGCTGCCTCTCACGCATGGAAGCTTTGATGTCGTTAAACTATTAGCATGGGATCATGCGAACCAACATATGTAAGTAATTATGCCTCTCCCACACAACTGTCACATTTATCAATCGCAGATAAATTGATCGATGTTCCAATCGGCACTTTCAGCCGTACTCAGTTATTGAAATAGTAGAAAGTCGATAAAGTTAGCTATAATTAATAAAGTAGTAATATTAAGTAATTGTAATTGAATAATAGTAATTAGTATAAAGTAATAGTAATAGTAAGCTCTATGCTTTATTGTAATAAATGCATAGTATACTTAAACATAAAAATGAGATGGAAAACAACTGTCCTAGGCAAAGGCAGCCTTATCATTACAGGGATCTTTTAAAGGCATCCCGGGTGTATGAAGCTGGAAAACTAAAGTATACAAGATGTTGATGTTCGAAACAGAATAAAATATACTTACCTACATAAAGTTCCTACAGTTTACATATCAAAGTTTTCTCGTTTACTGTATACTCGTCAAGCCTTGCAGTTATTATAGCGACTTTAGACTAACTTTGCAACTGATTTCCTTATGCCTCGTCTACACCAATGAAATTTACGTAGATTTGATTTGCACATGACTTAAATCGCCTGAAAATCGTCTATTACACATAAAAACGTCCACAGTCCACACCACCAAAAATTTGTGCTTTGGCACAATGCAAAAAGTGTTTTTTTTTAATCCAGATTCGACGGATCCCACCCAAAATTTTGACAATCGATTTAACCTCATATTAGAATAGTTTTAACAGTGATGATAAAGGACCCATAAAGGGTTAACGATTATTATTATATCGTCAAGCGCTATTAGTGATTATAAATGGTGGCTTAATGTACTCGCCCGGGGAACAAAGCTGAATTAAGGGTCTAATTCAGTCCTACTACTATTAATACCCTGACCTTGGGCATGAATTCCTTTCTTAAACTAATGAAAACTGTGTTTGCAAACGAATTGATATAGTCTGCTATAACGCATCATAAGCGTGATTTTACGCCTTGCAAGCAGGGCCATGTCGCCACCGTAGTTGGGAAAGTATAAGGTACCTATATACTAAGCATGAAGACGGCACGCTTTGTGTTTTTTCAGGTACAATTCGACAATAGATAGATACAATTAACAGTGTTAAAATGGTGTTTATATTAGACTATATGTTTGGGTAAATGTGTTGCTTTCCTTCTTTTACAATATAGAAAAAAAAGGTGACAAGACATTCAATCACTGTCTTACATAAAAACCGTTTCGTAGTAACACCGCCGCCGTATGTTTAAATATGAGTAGAAATAATAAATAGGAAAAATTGCAGATATTACTTAGGGATACCAGAGGGGAAACCAGGACAGCAGCATCTATACAGAGTATCGTCGGAGGCTCCGAGACCCGGCACTCCTCAGAAACTTCCGTACTGCGTTACTTGTAACTCGCAGGTTTGTACTTCTTCAGTTCTACTTTTATCATAGATCTAGACCTTTAGATAGGCCTTTATAGTTTGTGCACATATCAAGCAAATATATCTATACTGATTGAAAAAAACTTCCACTATTTGAATAAAATCTAATAGACTAACGTGTCTTTCCTTTGATGGAAAACCTTTCTCTATTAGGTTTGTTTCGTTTACGCAAGCGAAGTCATAAACTAGGTACTCAGCCTTTACAGAGTTTAAAAGGTTGTTTACTATAAGGTTTGTCTATTGTAGCTTAGTTTTATTACGCAATTTAGTTTCAAAAAGCATATAAATATAATATGTACCTAATCTAAGTAGGTACTAGTGTAGAGGCATGCAGCCTCTTTTAAGACTGGCCAGTCTTATACCGTCAAATCTCGAAATGATTATTATTATTAGCATACTCTTAGTTATAGGAATCAAAAACAAACAAATGCAATATGCATTTAACGACAACAATCGGAGAAGCAGAAATTACGTTACAAAGGATTAAGAATTTTATGTTCAAGAAGCAAAGCAGTAGACATCGCTATTATGTATGAATATAACGTACCCGTTACATAATTTTCTCATCTGTATCGACAATTTCCATCTGACCTTCACAATCTATCAAGGCAGTCCTTACCACATTTTGTGCTATCTCAAAGCAATAAATTGGTTAAGCGCTCATTAAAATTATCAGTGATAGAAATCGAAACATTTTAAGTTACGACACGCAAACCGATTAAATGCATACATTAAGTAATTAATTTAATCAATTAAGAAAAGAAAATTCAAAATTTTTAATTGAGCATTACAGATGAAATGTTAATTTCTGTTATTTTTCTTGTTGTTTAGCCGTCTCCGTCAATTAATCTAGAATTCTATGGAAACTTAGCGTCATCAGGGGATAGTGCTTGGGACAACGATTGGGACGAAGAAATGCCTGCTACGTCACCTTCGCCTTCTAAAAAAAAGAAAAAAAAGCAACCCGGTAAGACCTTTAATTAATAGACCCTTTTACCTCTGAACTTAAAATATCTTATTAGTAATTAGATACTATTAGCATGAACTATTTAGGTTTTATATTTATTATATTTTATTTATTTTTCTGTACACTTTAAATATTTAAAATAAGTGGCATATCGATTACGTTAATCCATTTGGAGCTATGAGATAAGTAATAGATTCTTACTACTTAGCTGGAAAAATTGCGATAAAATGTAGGGGCAAAAATCTGTTACAACTCTCCGTTCTCCATTTTTTAACTTTTACTATCTAAAGTTCGTTAGACCGTCCGTTTTCATAAAGTCTGTCGACTAGTTCTCCTAATAAACTCCAAGAAACTTCGAGCGTGGCTCAGAATTGCATTCGAGTACCAACAGGTGCACAATGAAATTGTGTTAGCACCTCTAGTCTGTCAGACTTTCACAAAGCTCTGTCCATGCTCTGTCCAATAACGTTTTCCACTTCAAGTTTTGCACTGTACCTACTATTTTGTGGACTTTGTCCATGTCCAGTTAATATAGAAATTCAGGACAAGCAGTCAAGTGACTGCTTTGAGAAGACACAACACAGTGAATAAAAATAATCTTCTATACTAAATTACGGGTTGAAGTATGAATATAGTAAGAAATATAGATACTGTATGTAAAAACTTAATGAACTGCTCAAATAATGCTTATCGTTAGGATACGGTTGACGATATTTTGTATATGGTAAGTACCTATATCATTCATAGAGTTATTTTTATTACAAGTTATGCGTTAGGTTAGCAAGATATCTAACCTAATTGCATTCAGTCGTTCGGTATTTTCCTGCAAACATAGTTGGAATATTTTATTTATTAGTTACATATACTCTGAACCAAAGTTCAGAGTATATGTAACAAACACATAAAAGAAAATTATTTAAACATCTTACTGGAAGAAAAGGGGTTGGTATATACTCATAGGTAAATGCAGATTTCATTTACTTTCTACTGGGTAATATTATAGTACTTTTATTGGAATTCACTACAAAAACAACAAAAATACAGGCTCCATTTACAAGCGAGTCGAAAATTTTAAAGGTTTGGACAGATACATAGCTAGACGAGGCGACCGTGCGCGCGACTATTTGGTCTATATAGAGTGCTATCTAAGCAAAATAGCTTGCACATCTCATTTAAGTATTACTAGAGGATGTCCGCGACTTGTCCGCGTGGATTTAGGTTTTTGAAGATCCCGTGGGAACTGTTTAATTTTCCGGGATAAAATGCTTAGGTATGTCAATCACAGGGACGGAAGCTACCGCGGTACCAAACATACAAATCGGTTAAGCAGATGGGTTTTAGGAATCCCGTGGGAACTCTTTGATTTTCCGGGATATAAGCTGACCCTGTACCAAATTTCGTCAGAATCGGTTAAACTGTTGGGCCGTGAAAGGTAGCAGACAGACAGATACACTTTCGCATTTATATCATTAGTATGGATGAAAATTGATGTGGCAGTTTTCTCAAATGTACATCGAGTTTCGACATTTCATTACAAGTAATTGACACTGAAAATGTAAATAGTGGTATTTACAAGTGGAAATGAAGAGGAACATTAAACAAGACAGCCTGACGACCTACTTCAAACGCAGACGATGTTTGAACAAAGTATTTGCTTAGTTTGGCGTCGTAGCTTAGTGTTTATTATGGGACAAACCATTATGATGTTGTTATAGATTATTGAAGATACCAGAATATTTGGAACTAGCTGATCGGCCAATTCTCGCTTCATCCATACTAATCCATACTAATATTATAAATGCGAAAGTGTGTCTGTCTGTCTTCTAGCTTTTCCCGGCCCCACAGTTCAACAGATTTTCATGAGTACAGAATTAGCTTACATCCCGGGAAAGAAGATAGGCTACTTTTTATCCCGGAAAATCAGAGTTTCCACGGGGTTCTGAAAGGCCCATCCGTTTAACCGATTTATATGACATTTGGTACAGTGATAGCTTGAATCCCGGAAATTGATATACGCAACTTTTTATCCCGGGAAATCAAAGAGTTCCCACGGGATTTTAAAAGAAACCTTAATCCACGCGGACAAAGTCGGTGACATCATCTGGTCGGTCATAAAACGAAGATATAAGCCCTCTTTATTCCCTATCTCATGGGGCTTTCGAAAAATCCAGCCTAAGTGAATTGCCTAAACATTTGCGCCCGGACGAGCGCTGGTCTTCCTTCCGGGCACAAATTAACTATTGACAACTTTACGGTCCGGCACGGCCCGGCGTTGCCTCCAATCTCTGCTAGGATTTCATACATCGCATCGCAGTTGTTTCAACTATATTTACACAATAATTTTAATACTTGTTCGCAGAAAACATACCACAGAACCTACCGTGCCTATACCACGATGCCTACTTCAGCCCGTCGTCGACGTACTTCGTGCTGGAGTGTCTGGGACCAGGAGTGCCGACGTCCAACTTGCACAAAATATCGCTCCCAGAGCCGAGACTTTTGATGCACCTCGAAAACAACACATCGGTTAAGGTAAACTTTAAAAAGTTAATAAAATCGCATGAGAAACTTGTACCTTAAAGTTTATGCCTCCCCTGAAATGAAAAGACCGGTATACATAAAGGTTTAGAGTAGGAGTTAATCATTGAAGTACGAAGTTTCATAACTTTGCTGTAAAGTTTGAATAATCTATAGGCTCTATAAAGGAAGGACAAGCGATTGGCAGGATAAATTATCCTTATTATCAACGGATAACTTGCCCAAGTGTAACAAGCCCCGTCAATGCTTTGATCTTATTCCTAACAATTAACATTACTAAATTATAATAATTATATTACGTATACGAAATATTTGAACTAGATTTTTTTAAGTGCTGACTCCATAGCAATTTTTTTTAATGATGATATGAGTACAATCGGTACCTTCGGATTAGAACGCTCTTTCCAACTGACTCTGAACTCTTTACAAGGTCAGCCTTGCATATTGAGATTCTAGGTCGAGTATGTGGGAAAGAGCTATTATAAAATAAACCTAGGACTATAAATACAGTTGTTGTGAATTCAGAGCGTGATCGACGCACATTGTTATTGCGGATTTGTTTCCCTTTGTGCAGTTTAACTGGCGAATCCATTGTAACAGTGAGACGACAGATTGACGAGTTATAGCTCAACTATTGATATTGCTCTCTCTGTTGCTGTTACATTTAAATCCCTTTTTGTTGTTTATTGAGTAGATACATACTTTTACAAATAGGCCCTGCTATTTTACCATAGCACATACCTACCTACTATTATAAATTTCAACCCCTTCATGAATACACATTCCTACGTTCAATTTCGTCTCATACACGCACATTTCGGCTTGAAGACCGATGCGCTGAAGGTGGATGGACGAACTAAAGAAATTCAATTAGATACGCAACCGAAATTAACTGATGAGATTTTTCCGTGAATGCATGGCACATATTCGTCGAGGTGCCTGTTCAGTTTTTAATAGCCCGTCATATTGATCGCAAATGTTGTTGTTACATTTAAATAGCCCTTAACATTTTAAAACAATTTTTAATGTTTTATTGAGTAAAATTTTTTTTTGCGGGATGAGTAGGCGACATCTTAGGGAATTGATTTCGTGATTTTAATCAAAATGGTACAATTACACTACAATCGTCAGGTTTTTGCGCCTCCTAAATATTTTGTAATGTGCAATTGCACCGTTTTGTTTGCCAGGTCCTCAATTAGAATTTATGTTTAAAACTCCTTTGTGCAGGAGAAGCTGTCTGTAATAGCTCTTCCGACACCGCGTACATTCTCCGTGCAGCTGTCCAGTGGCAACACTGCAAGGGTGCGGCTTTTACTACCCCCGGGCTTGAGAGAAGATGAAGTCACCAAGTATCCACTAGTCATGAAAGTGTTAGTACTACACCTTTACGTCTTCTTTTTTTTTTCTCTCGTCTGGTTTTACAAAGATTAGCCAATGTCAAGTTTGTAGTTATTTGTAACAAGTTAGGTAAACTATACAAGTATGGACCCCATCTGTGCCGGCGCTCGCCGACACATGCACACGGCACCCCCTTAGAGCGCTTTCCAGTCAGTTTTAACAAAAAAAAAAAACACTCCAAAAAGGCAGAGCACGCCCGCCAGCTAACACCAACACAGACAAAGTCCACCTTTACGTCTTTACATTATTTTCGTGAATTCATAAGTCATTTTTTTTTTTTTCAAAAACTGACTTAAAATGGCACAACATAGCATGTTGGATATTGGAGTCTACCTAGAGATCATCTAATCTTACTGAAATAAAGAATTTTTACTCTGATACTTCGTATCTACTTGTCACTTGAGTGTTAAAGTCTGGTTTGAAAAAATATTGAATAGCTTATTAAATAAATATTAATAATAAAAATGTATTGGCGCAATGCCCATTAATGACCATTGGACGGGCAGCGTACATATTTTGTAAATATTTTTTTTGTGATAAGTTTTTATATAAATACCTATATATAATTTCTTTTTACATAGAGGAAAAAAAAGCTTTATAAGTGTAAAACTGTATTCCTCATTGCTAAGGGTCGTGACCCTTTTCCATTTATCACATAATGGTAGGAGTTTACTTGGGATAACGTAAGTCCCCATACCTTTCCGGATTCCATAAAATATACATATAAATAAGGTACATAAATACTTAAGTAAGCGTTCACATCTGGATGGAGCTTAGGGATAAAAGAAGAGACTACGGCTGTCTCATCAAGCAGCCGACAGCAATTTGTGGGAGCCTCCTCCGGTTTTAGAAAGCGTTTCTTTTATTTATTCACTAGCCAATTTCACTGGCAAGCCTATAAGACGACAATTTACTCAACAAAGGATCGAGAGCTTTTAGAGTTCTATTCGGTAGGAACAACGACGCTTTTCCAACATTTCTTGATTTATAGGGAATTTGAACGGGACTTTAAAACACATAAAAAGCATAATCTAACTTACTTAATTGTTTTTAGTCTCGGACTAGGTAAAGGCTGTGTTATGTAGGTTCAGTTATTTCGTGATGGTGAAATAATTAGACCATGCCAGAGGATTACCTTACAGCGAGAAACACAAAATGATTTTGACTCGACAGCCTTAGATAGTACCTACTTAGTCATGTATTTGACAAGCATGGATTTGACTCGCTCCAGCAATGCGTGGGGCTGCAATTGCTTGTATAGTATGGAATATTATTGTAAATGGATCAATTGAAAAGAGCAACCGCCGAGTTTCTTGGTGGTTGCGAGTCTCGGCAGAAACGGCATTTCAAACCAGTGGTAAATTATTTAGACTTCTTATCTTCTGATTTTCTATTCTATTCTATCACACAGCCATGGAGCACCAGGAACTCAGCTAGTAACAGAGCAATGGGCCCTGGACTGGGGCTCGCTAGCAGCCGGTGCGGGGGCCATACTAGCGTCCGTGGACGCGCGAGGCGCGGGCGGGCGCGGGCTGGCGGCGCATCACACGTTGCACAGAAGACTGGGCACTGTCGAGTTAGCTGATCAGTTGGAAGTTGCTGAGTAAGTTGTATTTTTTATTCAATGGCAATTCCACGCTTGATATAGTGCTCACAAAACAAGTAGGTAGTCCAATCTGACCACGAGACATTTTTAGCCTAATCTGTGCGCAAAGCGCCATGGTCCAACTTCAAATTGGACCACTTGCTTTGCGCGTACTACAGCTATTCTGTAGTCTTTTTTTTCTATAAAGCGGCTCACTGCAACAAGTAGTTTTTGAGTTATTGCCTAAAACATAAGTTTCTAAAAAAATGCTACTTAAGACCAAGGCTTTATGGAGGAATTATATCCACCAGGGGGCCTACTGCCGTAGGATGACAGCTTCACACAAATTACAAAAATTGCGACTGTAGTAATGTGCAGCTTGTCCGTGATTGACCGGCAGGTACCTCCGCGACTCTCTGCACTTCATCGATTCACGCAGGGTGGCAGTATGGGGCCGAGGCCACGGCGGCTTCTTGGCCGCCCTAGCACTGGCCAGCACCAACCCGCCCAGTGTCTTCCACTGCGGTATCTCCATCACGCCTATCGTGCGTTGGCGGTATTACGGTGAGCAATTTAGCTTCTTGCTAACTTTGACTCAGCATCAGATAAAAATAACACTAGATATCGGTGTAGATTGGAGAATATATCTGCACATCAGATTTAGGGTCTGGATATAGATATAGGTAAAATTATTTTATTGGATAATTTTAGATCATTTCAATTGCAAAATAAAAAGTTTTTAGGGAATTATAATTGTAAAAGAACAAAATCTATTTCTCTCTCTTATCTCTTAGCTTAAGGATATTGTATTTTTTACAATCAGCATCAGCATACGCAGAGCGGTACATGGGCTTCCCCAACGCGACGGGCAACTACCGCGGGTACGCAGACGCCGACGTCACCAAGCAAGTGGCGGCGCTGCACGACAAGATGCTGCTGCTGGTGCACGGCACGGCCGATGACAACGTGCACTTACAGCAGACCATGGCGCTGGCGAGAGCCCTGTCAGACCAGGGCAGCACGTTTAGACTTCAAGTAGGTATAGTAAGGCACACATACATATTATACACACACACGCGCGCGCGCGTTTTCTGCACGTTCAACGATCGTGCTGACAGTCTTGAAATTATCTGCTACGGAGCGAATCCGTGAGTATAAATTTTGTTTTTTCTATCTATGGAGATATATAACTACCTAGATATTTTATGATGCGATATTTGGAACTAGATCATCACACTTAAATTGAGTATTGGAAACCATACCTACCTACATGCCACATGTAGGCCGGGCGGTTTCAATTCGCTTATCGGTAGCTTATCGGCTTTAGTAGGTCCTACCTACATCCTATCTATCCTTTACGCATTCCTATCCTATTTCTTTTACTTCTCTTCTTTGTTAGTCCTTAGGTATTTATCCATTAGGCCTCCTCACATGCACACCATTTTTTTCTGTATTGGGTGAGCCTCCTCAATTTTTTCCGCAAGCTTGGTGATGTCAATTCTATTTACTCTAACATAATTTAATTACACCTGCACAGATATACCCCGACGAAGCCCACGGCCTGGAAGGTGTCCGCCGCCACCTGTACCGCACGATGTCGTCGTTCCTGGACGACTGCTTCAGGAAGCAGGTGCCGCCCGAGACGAAGGCCGGCTTGCGCAACGGCGGCAACCTCGACTGAGACTCGTGGAGGGATGAGGAGTTGTACTCTTGGTAAGGATTTTAAACTTCGATCATTAAGTATTATACACTAGTGACCCGCCCCGGTTTCGCACGGGACATTTTAAACAATTATCATCGTCATTCAAAACACACTTTTTTACGTAATATAGAGTCCCATACATAATCTAATTGAAAACGTTTCCGCTTCATAAGTTATTTATATTACAAGCAAAAGAAATCATCATCATCATCATCATCACGATCCACCCATCGCCCGGCTCGCTATTGAGCAGTCTCTTCTCAGAACGAGAAGGTTTTGGTCATAGTCTACCACGCTGGCCAAGTGCGAATTGGTATACTTCAAACTTCTTTAAGAATATTCTATAGAACTCCCAGCCATGCAGCAGTGATAGCCTAGTGGTTAAAACGGCGGCCTCCTTGTCGGAGGTCCAGAGTTCAAACTCTGGCATGCACCTCAACTTTTCTGAGTTATATGTATTTTAAGACTCTTCCCTAATGTCTAATAACTATTTCAATCAGAAAATAAAATTTATTTCCTCTTTTCAGGTAATTGCAGAGAAGTAGACGCAAAAAAAAAATACGACAAAATCTGTAGTACAATTTTTTCCATATCCCATTCAATAATTTACTGCCAAATGGACTGTTACAAACACATCAGTTAAGTATGTGATACATAGGTATAAAGAATAAGGATTTTATGCGATTGTGAGAGAGCATGAAGAAGACAGCAAAAAACTTTTTTCGAACGACGCTTTTTCTTTAAATTTGACGAATAAGTACCTACGTATTCGTTACTGATAAGGAAACGGTATTCCTATTTCATTTACAATTAATTATATTATAATCACTCGACATCATATTTTTTATTGTAATGAATACCTACTGGTTTTTTTAATATTAATTATATTTTTGTAAGTATACTTATTTGCTTATTCAAATATTTCAAAGACAGTAATTTTTTTGTTATTAACATCTGTTTTATCAAACACCATATTATTAGGTTCGATAAATGTAGCTTTCAATTTAATTTTATCGTAGGTACATTGAAACGATACAAATTAAGGAGAGTGCCCAAAAACCCACCGTCGATTAAAATTATTTAATTAAGATATACAATCATTAATAGGAGGTCGGAAGCAGACAAAAAAAATGCATATTAGTTTCAAGTTTTGAAATGCAAACCATATAAGAAACAAGCAAATTTGACAAAACTCCTCATCTTTCTCCTTGTCTCATGTCTTCGTGAACTTATTGCAAAAGTATCAAGTTTAATTTTTAATTTAAATTACTAAACAGTGTAGCTAATTCTGTTGTACACAATCTCTTAAACTAAAATGACAGATCTTGCTATTGCTATTCCTTTCATTACGGTCTCTACGGAAAAGGATATCACTAGATTTAACTCTGTTTTAGGTCCTTTAATTTAAAGATTTTGCACAACAGAAGAGTCTTTCAACTTTAAAAAAAAAACTGTTATTTAAGTTGAAATGTATAGAATTTAGCAATGTTATTGCATGGTGCATGTAAAATATTCGCTATATTCAATAAATAATTCATTTGAAGAAATTTCCATAAAACTCATTTAATATACCTAATAATTACTTTGCAAAATTCCGCAAAAGACTGTTGTAACTAAGTAGAAAATTGCAAAGTACTTACCTATTATGGAGTTCTTCAAATTTCTACTCGCCACATCTATCACACAAACATTGATTTAGTGATTAATAAAGGAATTGATCGTAGCCCTTTAGTCAATGAGTTTTGTGATCTTAGCTTAAGTTGTTAAAGTAGATAGTTTGGAGTAAATTTAAATTGTATACATACAAAATAACATAGTGATGCCCTATTCACGGCCTAAGCTGAGGCTTAGGGTGTACATTTGCGGAAGATCTTTGGGATTTCACAGAATAAGGTGGACCTTATTATAAACGGGGGACCACGTCTTTGCAAACAAGGACGTCACGTAGGTTGTTTGATGTATTGTTACGAGTATGTGCATTCCTATTATATCAATTTAATGATTCTGCCTCTTGTTGTGAGTTCTGAGATTGGATAAGACCTCAAGCCTCTACCTCCAATAGGTGTGATATCCCTACATGCGTAAACGTATGCGGAAGAGAGCCTTCAATATATAATTTTAAAAGTTCATATCTCCGTAACTCATGACACTGTAATCTGCGGCAATCGTTCCTCAGTTATTATTATTTAACCCATACAAGAAGTACCTAATAAGGAATGATTTGTGATCACTAAAACTAGTTGAGAAAAAAAGAGTTGCCTTCTATTTTCTAGAAGATATCCATCAAGCTTCGGTTGTGAACTTACCTACTCGTAGCTCTGTAAATTATGACAACCAAGATATTATTATTATTATTATAAAAATATTATTATTATTTTTGTTTTTAAGTGGAATTAAATTAATAATAAAATAATTTTAAATAACTTTCACTCCACACTCGAAGCAAAAAAAACGCAGTTTAAAAAATGAACTATTATTTTGGAGGTGGTAAAGTGTAATTTCTAAATGACAAATAATTGTACAGACGTATTTTATAATATTTTAGATAATGTAGAAAAAGTAACGCCTTCATAAGTACTTGTAAGTATCTATCTTACATTAAACAAGAGTTGAGTGGAATTAGAAATCACTCTTCTGAATCTTCGTCTGCTTGGGAGCTGGGAACATACTTTTCATATAAGCATTTGAAATCTCAACCAAATAAAAAGGTAGTAGACTGTCCAGTACTTTTGAAAATTTTATGTAAGTAGTTCAAAAGCGTAATAATTAAAAAAAGGTATTTAAAACTGCTCACGATGTTGATTTTAGCATTCAATTGGAGTTTTCATCAGTGAAGGTTTTAATGAAAGCGTAGTTAGACTGTGAGATAAATTGACAAAAATGCTAATTTTGATTAATAGTTTACCTCTCAAGGTCCATGCTCTCAATTTACAACTTCAAAGAGAGAAATTGGTCACTAGAATAATAACTATTGTAAGATACAAATTTTGTACATACGTATTATATTTATCTATATAAAACCGTTAAAACTTGCTCATTCTCGTATTTTAAAGTTTTGCATGTTTCTAGTCACATCATTTAAACATTATTTAACTAAGTATTTATAGCATAATAATTAAACTTAGTAAAGACCAATAGATTTAAAATATTTAAATTCATGATAAAATTTTAAAATGATTCGATTTGAATCTCTAGCAACTCATTTAGTGCTTTAATAATCCTAGTCACGTTCGAATCGTGAGTTTTAAGGCGAAAATAACTTAAATAGCAATAAATAATAGTGAAAGTAATCTTTTATTACATAGATAACCATTTTTCTTCTGTAGGCACCATTGTTTAAAGTAATAAAACTTTTATAAATTGCTCTTCAAAACGTAGTATGATTCCATAATTAAAGTGCAACCTTTTTATTCATAACACCAGTTTATACCTACAATAAGAAATATTTTAAATAAATTGCCAATTTTATTTTTACTGTAATTTTTTATTCTTTTAAGTCGAAAATAATCCATAAACGCCAAATAGACCAGGCAAGTAAGACCTACAATCAATTTACCTGTGCAATCCAAAAACCTATATAAGAACTTACCAAAATATAAGATGTAAAATTGAATAAATTAAAATAAATAACAATATAGGTTATATTACATTGTCTTGTTGAATACCCTAACTAACACCAGATATTTTATTATGTGCTTTGTATAAGTCCGCAGAATCGCGGAAAACTACAAAGCAAAAATGACTACGGCGTCGCTACGACGTAGGCGCGTTTGTATGACGTTTAAGGATTAGCTACTTTAAATATATGAATTATACCTGTCGATATATTTAAGAGGATGCAAAGTGAGAAAGACCTAAGTGCCAAAGCGTCTATGTTTCCGTAATGTTTCTTATAGTGATTTAGATTAAGTAACAAAATAAAATATAACGAATCGATTCTCATGGTTACATTAGATTTTTGCGCTTATTTAGTGCGTAGGTAGTTACGTTACGAAAACTAAGTGCTTTAGGACCAGCGGACTAAGTGGAAGTGGCCATATTATGTTGGATTTAAAATTCATTATTAAATTGTAACTCCTTTGAATGAATATAAAAATAAGATAAATAGGTATGATGAGCACCTTAAATTGAGTGAAGTTGTTTCATAAAAATTAATACTTCTTAATGATTATTTTTTTATAAATATATAACAATCCGGCTTTACTCGCGTGTTTTAGTCGACGTAAACGGGAGCTGAGTCCCTATAAAAAACGACCCTGGATGGGTTCGAAACTTGTCGGACTTACGTCGACTAAACACGTGAGTAAAGCCGAATTCTTATATATTTATAATGGAAATCTCTCACAAAACGAGTTTAAACCCTAAAATAATATTTTTTTTATCAGAAATATAAATTCAGCAGTTGATTTAGGAATCGTATAATATTTAACTAATTTATCTAATCATTAAAATATTTATACCTACATAATTTTTCACGCACAATTTTCACAGTGGAAATGCTGTTTAAAATTGAATAGATACCTTCTTACTAACAAAATATTTTGATCTGTACATTAAAAAGACATTCTAGTTCAGTGAAATAGGTGATATTTTTTTTTTGATCGCCTATCCTCTAGTTTAACGCTATAATAACTACTTATTTCTAAATAATTGTACTATATTATACTCATTTGTTATATTGTTTTATTATGAAAAATTCACTGTTATAAAATATTCTTCAGATTTAACGCGTAAAGGTAACTTCCCCAAAAAATATTCAGGGCCAGCTTAGGTCAGCTTTATTGGCGGTACGAGACTTCATTTTGATTCTCCATAAATGTATTTATTTAAAAATAAATATTTAAAAAATATGTTTATGAGATGGGAAGAAGAAAATAGTGTTAAATATAACTAAAGCGATTCACAATAAAGCGCCGGCCACACGGGCCGCGTATGCGTCGCGTAAGCGTTGACGTAGCGCGTACCATTGCGTTGTAATGTATGGAACTGTATGAGAATTGAAACATGGCATACCGCTTACGTGGCGTGAACGGTCGCGTAGACGTAATGCGTGCAGTTATGTCTACGGATTCACGCGCGTCACAAGCAAGTGCCACGTGTACGTGCGCGCGTGTGAATCAGCTATTACAATCATAATTGAAGAGTGCGTGCGAAACAAGAGCAAAATTTCAATATTGGCCAAGAGGATGAATTTTTCAGTCCGTTTTGGTCGTTTCGGTGCTTTCTCAAATCATAGTTCAAGGCACTCGCAATTTGATAAAGCGAGCATGAAGTTTTGAATATGAACCTACCTATGCAAAACATAAAAAGTTTTAATATAGCAGTAGATCGTTTAGCGCCTGCTCAAATTAACCATTATAAGCAATCTTTGATCTATACCTAATCTTTCGATAAGTTACTTACCAACATTGTTATTTGTCAACAAAGACCATAGGTATTAAGTACAATTTGTGACAAATTACATCGTTGCTAATAATTAGTTTTATATTATCGACAGATAGGATTGATTAATTTATTTATTAATTTCGGTTGTAAGTCACCTGTGCGCGTTAAATCTAAACTCTTATATCTAAGCGCTGTTGCCTGTTATTACTGTAAATTTTATTTATTGTTATCGTTATGTATTGTGCATACGTCACTTCATTACTAGTTTTAAATATTGTATTGTGAGATTCAATAAACACCTAATAAATAAACGGAATATTTTATTTCACCTTAGTCAAAGATATTACAAAACTCCAGATAGACAAAGCTCATAAGTCATACCCTAAGTGCCCAAAGCGCTAAGGTACCTATAATATAGTACGCGACAGGTTGAATGGCAATCAGAGTATGCGGCGGGCGGACGCCACGCACACCCGCACGTCAACCGCGCTCATCCGCAGCGGGTTAGCACGAGAGCTGTGCGGGGCGTCTCCACCCTTGTTGCCATTTCAACTTTTCGTATACTATAGGTATTTTAAAACCTGAAGATGCTTATGTAGATGTGACACATACGCGTAGCGCCACAGGTGCTTCCAAAAATGGCGACTCGTTACAACTTTGACCCTAGCTAGTTTTTCCTAATCGCTTCCCTTCAACGACTTTTGTAGTAAAACAAAGAGGGATATGTGGTCTAGTTGTGACAGCGCAAAGGTATCAATTCATTGCAGCTGTTGTTAAGCAACGTTGACCCAAGTCGATAACTAGATGGGTCACCTTTGGGCTTATGTACTTTGGAGGTCCAAATTTGGCATTCTTGTTTCCCCCGTGCCTCGGAAAACACGTTAAGCCATCGCCTCGATCCCAATTATGATTACTAACATGATAATAAATGTAAAACCTCAGTCGAAATCTCATTCTTTGAGTCGTATGCAAAAGGAACCCACCGCATTACTATCCTAAGAAAACTCCTACCATCATGTAATTAATTGAAAGGGGTAAGGGTTCAGCAATGAGGATACGACGCAGAGAGATTTTTAATTTATTCAAGGAAACCTTACGTAGGTAGGTAGGTACAAGAGTTTCGTCAATCCATCTGGCCGACTGTCTGTTTGACAGCAACATGTAAAGGATATTTTAGTTTTTACGAAGCTGTCTCTATTTTATCGAATATTTGGTTTCATCTGGTTAAATTCACATACAAAGTTCAAGGTCATACAAATATACCTAACACTCCAGAATACCTCCAGCCAGACAGATACGGATTATTTTGGTCAGCCGGGAAAATATTTTTGGGTCGGTGTTGCTAACAAAATAGTATCTTGTGAGCGATTCTTTCTAATAATTTAGCTACCAGTCTGTATTCGTCTATCAGTCGGCATATATCTCTATTTTTAACCCCCGACCCAAAAAGAGGGGTGTTATAAGTTTGACGTGTGTATCTGTGTATCTGTGTGTCTGTGTATCTGTGTATCTGTTTATCTGTGTATCTGTGTATCTGTCTGTGGCCTCGTAGCGCCTAAATGAATGGACCGATTTTAATTTAGTTTTTTTTGTTTGAAAGGTGACTTGATCGAGAGTGTTCTTAGCTATAATCCAAAAAAATTGGTTCAGCCGTTTGGAAGTTATCAGCTCTTTTCTGGTTTTCTTATTACTTTTATCCCAGGGCCACCAGAGGTTACGTATTTTCTGACAAAGGAAATATGTAAGATTGAGTAGTGTTAGTAAGTACTAAGAACGCATGCCTAGCCTACCTGCTAGCTTGCTTAGACGGCTAATTTTCAGGTATTTTCAGGTTCCCGCTTCGTAGTCGCTTTGTCGCGCAGGTTTGGATGATGCATTAGGCGCACCTTCTTTTATTTTATCTGCTTGAACTCAGCTTATTTACTTTGACAAAATACGTTTAAAATTCATCATCATCAGGATCAACCCATCGCCGGCTCACTACTGAGCACAAGTCTCCTCTCAGAATGAGAAACTACCACATTGGCCAATCACGTATTGGCAGACCTCACGCACCTTTGAGGGAGCATTATGGCCAACTCTCAAGCATGCAGGTTTCCTGACGGTGTTTTCCTTCACCACTTCGTTGTCTGTCTGTGTGTCCGTCTGTCGCATCTTTCAAGAGAATCAAAACTTATAAATTGGGTTCTAAAGGCAGGTAGCAATATGTTATAGCCCTAGCACTCTACTCCTGTGGCCCAAGTAAAGAGAAAAATCCGACAACTGAATTGTCATTACATAAAAAAAAACTTGCACAGAACTCTTCATGTGTGAGGTAGACTCGCACTTGACCGGTTTTTGAAAGTTATGTCAAATAAAAATTTGACATGCAATAACAAAAAAATTGAAATACAAGCCACTTTATTCCTTATTTCATCGGGTGAAAGTCGATTTCAATTTAATCGTATATCTTAAAAAGCGAAATATTATACGACTACGTAAAATGGGTACATTTTTAAAGCAACGACATGTTAGAAACAGATATTTCGTTTTGGTCGTGTTAAATATTATGAGTGAATGCTTTGTGAGTCATTCAGATAATTCTTGATTTAGTGATGTTCGGTCAAAAATATTTCATGGAACGTATAATTAACATAACATTGATGTTACTTTTGAAGAGATATTAGCTGCCTTATTGGATTTATATTATTATAGAAATTGGGTCTTAGAATGGCACAAATAAACGGTAATTTATAAATAAAAGTTTAAAAAGCGTGAAATAAAAATTAAATTAAAAATTTAAAAAAACCCCCGACACATAAACCTCTAAAAAGTAAAAAAATAATAGGTAAGTATGTATGGGCCCTTTAAGAATAGTATAAATAGTAAAGTTTTTATCCAAGCGTTCGTTGCGTCGGGGGACCGCTAAAGTTAACAAAAACTATTCTTTCTACAACGACTTCATAGTTTATGATAGGTAGCGGTCCCCTGGCGCAATGAGCGCTTGGATAAAAACTTTACTATTTATACTATTCTTAAAGGGCCCATACATACTTACCTATTATTTTTTTACTTTTTAGAGGTTTATGTGTCGGGGGTTTTTTAAATTTTTAATTTAATTTTTTAATACTTGACTTGAGTGACTTTATTTAACTATGTCATGTACCTACTTAAAAAGCATAGAATCTTTGCGAGAAATGTTTAGCGAGCTTACAACAGCCTAAGTCCGATTTCCACTTAAGCGGAGCGGAGAGACGTGTTCAGTCAACCAATCAGATTTTTGAAAGATGACGTGGTAATTCTTTGACGTCATCTATTAAGAATCTGGTTAGTCGACTGAACACATCTTCTCATGTTATATGAAAAATGGCGGTCATTCACTAATGATACAATATATTTTTTCAGAGTTGAAGATACTTTTTTTTCACCAATTTTTGTAAAATACCAAATCTATACTAGTATTATAAAGAGGTAAAGTTTGTAGTTTGAAGGTAGTAATCTCTGGAACTACTGAACCGATTTTGAAAATTCTTTCACCAGTAGAAAGCTACATTATTCCTGAGTGACATGGGTTATGTTTTATTTTCAAAAAAATTAGAGATCCCTACGAAAATTGTAATAAGCTACCCGTGCGAAGCCGGGGCGGGTCGCTACTAATTTATATGTCGCGTACTTAAAGACGGGAGAGAGCTTTTATAAGTAAAAAAACAATTGATAACATAATACAGTTATATTTTATTTGTCATTGTCCAGTTTAAATATAAAATTTACATAATCTTTTATTATTCATTGGCAATTTATATTGATCATTCAACTCATATTAATCATATGAAATCATGCAAAAAATACATTTATAATATAGTCAAAATAGAATTAAAAATGAATTTCATTTGTTGAAGAGAAAAAAATTAGCGAAGTAATATTATGATTAGACTAACCTAAATGAATAAGCCATATACAATGGCCATTTTACAATGTCAATTTGAAGTCATAATATTTTACCAATAAATGATGTATAATTTTCATCAATGAATTGACAGCACAATGTCTTCAGCTTTTTACTGATGTCATGGAGTAAACACATCGATATTTTTCTACCTGCAGTATTGTTTATAAAATTTAATTAAATTCTACGGACAAAATTATTGTACCTAGTAACTTTCGTCAACAATTTAAAGTAACATAAAAAGCTCGCATCGGAGAGATTCAACCAGCTTCCCTTCAAATGTCATAATCTGAAACAGAAAGAAAACTTGACGTTTGAAGATTTCACTCACATCAACAAACAAGGAACAAGACACTGTTGCTGCTCAAACATTTGAGCCCGTTAGGAAACAAGACACAGTGCGGCTTAAATATTTGAGCCCGTTAGGAAACAAAGATACAGTTGCGGTTCAAATATTTGAGCCCGTTAGGAAACAAGACACAGTGCGGCTTAAATATTTGAGCCCGTTAGGAAACAAAGATACAGTTGCGGTTCAAATTTTTGAGCCCGTTAGGAAACAAAGACACTGTTGCCACTCAAATATTTGAGCCCGTTAGGAAACAAGACACAGATGCGGCTCAAATAATTGAGCCCGTTAGGAAACAAAGATACAGTTGCGGCTCAAATATTTGAGTCCGTTAGGAAACAAGACACAGTTGCGGCTCAAATATCTGAACCCGTTAGGAAACAAGACACTGTTGAAACTATTAGAAACAAGGGGGATTTACCTGGCCCCTAGCTGGCGGTGGTAGACGTGCTCTTGCTCATGAGCTTGGCCACCATCTCCTGGACGCGTTTCATCTCTTCCATCTGTGACGTTACTTGATACAGTCTGTTTTCTCGCTCCACTACAGTCTTCTCCAATTGTTTTATCATCTGTAATTTTTTTTAAATCGGTTGAATCTACTTTCACATACTCGTAGCATAAACATTTTTAGGTTACATTGGTGTCTTTTGGAATTGGTTGTCTCTTAGTGTTGATTTTAGTCTCTTAGATTGAAAATTCTACCCCTAAGGGGGTTAAATAAGGGATGAAAATTGGTATGGAAATCCGTCATTATTCAAGTTACATCGATGAAATTTCATACATACATAAGTATTTGAGCTATCGGTCAAAAATGAAATTGTATGTATTCCATTCTTTTTGGAAATTCCACCTCCTTAACAATTAAAAAAACCTCCAATCGAAGCCAGGGTCATTATCATCATCAACCAATAAAGATTTTATCCATCTACTATCTATCAAACTTACATTGTCCTTTTGCTCCAGTTCCCGCCTCAAAGCGGCTTCAGCGGACGCGGCCTCTTCCAATTTCTTGTCTTTATGCTTGACTCGCTCTTCGAACTTTATCAGGACACTCGCTAACTCGCTATTTTTATTAGCCTGAATAAAATGAAAACAATCAATCAATCAGCCTGGTTGAACAGGAGCCACCACACACGATCCTCCGCCTTTCTCATTAACAATCTGATATTAAAATAAATGTTTGTGTTCGCTATCTATGCATTTGACAGAACTTTGACATATCTTAAGCATACAAAAGAAGTATGCCAGTCATTTAAACAAATAACAAAAAAAATTTAAAGAGACAAAGAAATCTGCTTTAAGCTTTGGTCTGGTGATCATTGTACAGTGTAACAATAGTTTATAAGCACATTCATATATACCAATGTGGCATGAAATAAAAGTCAGTCCTATTACAACCATCGACTCGTTCACTCATTTTTCTACACCTCCTGTACCCAACCTTAGATGGCGACCCCGCCAAACGGACTCAAATAAATAAATACTTATAAAATATAAAAACACCTGTATAATGTGCAACTCAAAGGTGGAGAAAGAAGACATTTTTATCAATCAGAATGGTCAAAACAATGCCAATATAGAACAATTACATTGGCATATTTCGTCAATCAATATAATTGTGATTATTATATGCACAATTTTGTTACTGGGAGTACTTTACATATTCTTCAAATTTTACAAAAAATGCCACGAAAATTGGATGAGAAGCCAAATAACCCAGCACGTGCTTCGACGGTCGCGCCGATCTTCAGGACGAGGACCAGCACTGGAGCGTTCGTGTGAGAACTGCCGTGCTAAACCTTGTGGATCGTGATATTTTATTATTCAAGAAAAAACTATTACAATTAGTGCAAAGTGCAAGATGGACAGTGATGTATGACGATTTATTGAACTTATATAACGAACTTTCCAAGATAAAGGTATATTTAGTGAAAATCGGCCCAAGTCGGAGAAAAGGTGAAATTATATCTAAAAAGTTAAGTGAAGCGGACAATTTAGTAAGTAATTTTAATTCGATTTTAGAAGAATTAGCTTCAATACCAGTATCTTTTAAGGGTGATGAATGCTTACGATTTGACAAGTTAAGTAATGATTTTTTCAATTTATATGATACTATTTTAAAATTGTGTAATACCGAGTCTTGTGAAAATTATAACAAAATGGCAAAATTCGAATTAAAAGTAGCATTACAATTACTGCCAATCATCGATGACTCTGAAATATCTGTGAAGCAATTAATCGATAATATTATTTACTATGATTCTTTGCTTACAAGTCCCGACTGTAAAAATAATCTCATTCAATTCATTTTAAAAAGTAGACTGTCACAAAATGCTAAATTGCAATTACAGCCAAATTACACAGCCATCAATGACTTGGTTAGCGATATGCGGCGTGTGTTACTGCCACAAAAATCGCCTATAGCTATCCAAAATAAGATACAACAGTTAAGGCAAAATAATAGATCTGTACAAGATTATGGGAAAGAAATGTCAGAACTTTTTGTTGACCTTACAATATCGCAGTCAAAAGGTGATTCAAATGCTTATGCGGTACTTAAGCCGTTAAATGAAAAATTTGTCACTAAAAAGTTTGCCGACGGGTTGCGTAATCGTACACTTAGCACAGTAATTACAGCCAGGAATTACGATTCGCTTAAGGATGCAATTCAGGGTGCCCTTGATGAAGAAATCTCGAACCCTTCCCCTTCAGCAGGTGATTTATTAACCATGAAACAGCGTACATACTACCAGTCTAGGAATTTTAATAATTACTCAGGTAGATCGAATACAGGTAAGTATACAGGTTCACGGCCATCATATTATGTACCTGGCAGAGGGCGAGCATTGGGGCATCAGGTTTCAGCGCACTACTACTCTTCTTCGAGAGGAAAACAGAACGGCGCTCGTGGGATGACACGAGGTCGCGGAGGTAAGTTTTCTAATAATAATAATTATTATTATAGAAATCGAGGAGCTAAACACACTAGAAATGTCATGCATATGTTGGGCGGATCAGAATCGGATTGTCAGATTAAATCCTCCCCTGAAAACCAAAATCAGTTTTTTCGAGAATAAACCCTTTATATTAACCTTACAGAAAAATGTAAAATACGTAGAATTATATTTGAACAATACAAGATGCTTCTGGTTATTAGATACCGGCGCAAGCATTTCAGCAGTTTGCAAAACAATAGTATGTAACAATACACCCATAGCCGACCGCCGTATTCTAATCAACGGCGTGGGGGGTCAAATCCAAGCGAAAGGCTCTGTTTATTTAACACTATCTGCTCCAAGTGGTGTACAATTACCGCATGAGTTCTATGTATTTGATTCTTTACCGTGTATGGCCAATGGAATTTTAGGTCTAGATTTTCTTTCTTTGTACGGAGCTCATATTGACTTAGAAAATTGCATTTTAACATTGAACTTTAATGGAATAAAATTCATACTACCATTGTTAAATAATATTGAAGTTGAGAAACCTAACTTTTTGACTATACCAGCTAGGTCTGAATCTACGCATTACGTTACTACTAGTATGACTGAAGAGAGCGTAGTCTGTGCATCCGAAATTAAAGATGGAATTTTTATCGCGAGCATGCTAGTTATGCCTAAGGACGGAAAAATACCTATAAAAGTTTTGAATACTACTGAAACCGATTTTCATTTACAGGATATAAAGCCTATTATACACAAGGCTAGTGATTATGATGTTTGTTTATTTGAAAATCCCTGTAGAGACTCAAATAGAGTGAAACGTTTATTCAAATTACTAAATTTAAACCATTTAAATTTGGAGGAGCAATCTAGTATTGAAAATATATGTGCAAAATATAACGACATATTTTACCTTGAAGGTGACCAATTTACCACTACTAAGCTTTATAAACATTCAATTTCTTTAAAGCCCAATACGACACCAGTGTATTCCAAGCCTTATAGACTTCCGCATTCACAAAAGAATGAAATGGATAAACAAATCGATAAGATGCTTAAACAAGGCATAATAGAACCATGTAACAGTGAATGGTCTAGCCCTGTTCTATTAGTTCCGAAAAAATCGAACTCAAGTACGGAGAAAAAATGGAGATTAGTTATTGACTATAGAAAATTAAATAACTGTATTATTGATGACAAATTTCCCCTACCGAATATAACAGACATATTAGACTCATTATCAGGATGTATATACTTTACCCACTTAGACTTGAATCAAGGTTTTTATAATGTTGAGCTCGATCCAGCTAGCAGAAAATACACAGCTTTTAGTTCAGGCCAATATCAAATGACCAGAATGCCTATGGGTCTTAAAACAAGCCCAAGCTCATTTTCACGAATGATGAATATGGCAATGGCTGGTTTATCCTATGAAAAATGTCTTTGTTACCTTGACGATTTAATTATTTTTGGACGAAACTTATCAGATCACAACAAAAATTTAATTGAAGTGTTTGAAAGAATTCGTAACGTTAACTTAAAATTAAATCCAGCAAAATGTGATTTTCTCAAAAAGGAATTGTTTTATTTGGGACACGTAGTGTCAGGCGATGGCATCGTACCCGACCCTCAGAAAGTTAGTATCATAAAAGATTACCCCATCCCAAAAACTGCTGACGAAGTAAGACGATTCGTCGCATTAGCTAGTTATTATAGAAAGTTTATACCTAATTTTGCCGAAAAAGCTTACAACTTAAATCTTTTATGCAGAAAAAAAGTTCAATTTATATGGGATAGTAATTGTCAAAAATCTTTCGATATTTTAAAGGAATGTATGATGACACCACCAGTTCTACAATACCCTGACTTTTCGAAAAGCAATCAGTTTATTGTTCACACAGACGCATCAGGTTACGCGATAGGTGCAATTTTATCAAACTCGGATGGACGTCCAGTAGCTTACGCAAGTAGAAGTCTCAACAAAGCTGAGCAGAATTATCCAACTATTGAAAAGGAGCTTTTAGCTGTGGTCTGGGCAATAAAATACTTTAGACCTTACTTGTACGGTCGGACTTTTAAAATTCTTACCGACCACAAACCTTTAATTTATTTGTTTAGTATGAAGGACCCTTCGAGTAGGTTGCTTAAATTTAGATTAACCTTGGAAGAGTATGACTATCTGATAGAGTATGTGAAAGGTAAAGATAATGTGGCTGCAGACGCATTATCTCGAGTGATTATGAGTTCTAAAGATTTGAAAGAGATGTGTGATAGTGTAAATGTGATGACGCGTGCACAGAGGAAACGGTTAGATACAAGTGCTTCTTCGGATAATATGATCTCTACCGACGACAGGTCTGATCAGCCAATAGTCGTAGACAGTCATATTAAACCAAAGAACGCAGTTGAGTTAAGATTTATAGACGCGAAAATTTTAAATAAATTGCGACAAGAAAATAAAATTAATTGCGAAAATAATATTTTTTCATATGACAGAGGTCAAATGACGATATTTATAAACCCTGCTTCTCAATCGCAATTGACGCGAGCCGCATTTGTGAGAGAGCTAGGTGAGTTTTGTGAACGATTAAATATAGAAGAAATATATTTTATTAAAAGTAATAACAATAATATATTTGTTAAGAAGTTAGTAGAGGAGATAAAGAATACAATTGAATGGAAAGGACCTCGTTTATGTATTTTAGAGGACGTAAATAGAATAGATAACATGGATGATAGAAAAGTTATATTAAACGACTTTCATCTTCTGCCCACAAGTGGCCACGCGGGCATTAGACGAATGTTAAATAACATAAAGAAATATTATTTCTGGCCAGGACTGGAAAAAGACATAATTAATTTTGTAAAAAAATGTCCTAAATGCCAAAAACAAAAATATACCACCACGGTGAAAGAACCCATGGTAATTACTTCAACAGCTCATTCAGCTTTTGAAAAAATATTTTTAGATATAGTTGGACCCTTAGATAGAGATATTAATAATTACACATACATTTTAACGCTACAATGCGAACTAACAAAATATGTATGCGCATTCCCATTGATCACAAAAACAGCCACAGAAGTAGCGCGTGTTTTTGTAAATAACTTTATCCTTGTTCATGGAATACCAACGATTGTGGGAACAGATCGAGGATCTGAATTTTTATCGGAAACATTTCAAGAGGTTTGTAAGTTACTCAATATTTCTAAACTAAATTCAACAGCATACCACCATGAAAGTATAGGTGCCTTAGAAAACTCACATAAGAGTTTAGGGAGTTTTCTAAGAATTCAGACCGAAGGTAGACCAGATTTATGGAGTACATGGCTTCCTTTTTGGTGTTTTGCGTATAACACAACTGTACATTCATCAACAAAGTTTACACCTTTTGAACTAGTATATGGTAAAAAGTGTAACCTACCAAGCAATCTTTCAACGAAAATAGAACCTCTTTACAATCACGATAACTATCCTCAAGAATTGAGATATCGCTTACAAGTTTCACAAACAGAGGCGCGTAACAATTTAATAAATAGTAAATATAGACAAAAATTTAGATACGACAAATATGTTAATCCTATAAAATATAAGCCTAACGATTTAATTTTAATTAAAAATGAAACAGGCAATAAACTATCAGATTTATATTTAGGACCATATAAAGTAATTGAAGACTTGTCACCGAATGTAAAAATAGAATATACTAATGGAAAAATAGATGTTATTCATAAAAATAGAACTAAACTATACTTAACTGATTAACTGTATGTATTTGTAAGAAAATATAACAATGTTGTAATTAGATGTAAGAAATATATTGTTTCCCTACGATTTAAAAAAAAAATGTTTTTGTATTTTATATTTAGCTATTAAGAAAAAAAATTATGTAATATAACATTAATAATTTTTTTACCACCCCATGGGAGGTGTACAGTGTAACAATAGTTTATAAGCACATTCATATATACCAATGTGGCATGAAATAAAAGTCAGTCCTATTACAACCATCGACTCGTTCACTCATTTTTCTACACCTCCTGTACCCAACCTTAGATCATAACGCACAACGCTGCGGTATGCGGTATGCGTTGCCGGACACTCAATCATATGAAAAACGTCGAGGATGTTCTCTTGTTCCGTCGCAGTATGCGTCAGCGGCAAGGGGCAAGCGCGGTGAAGTGGGGAGGTGTACTCCCGCACAGCGCGGCGTCATTCTCGGTTCAACGCTGCGGTGTGCGGTGTGCGTCACGGGTGTGCGTCGTGGGTCAATATGGATTGTTTCGAAGACAATTTAATCGAATTAGTTCGCAACTATCCTTCTTTATATAAATTCAGAAGCAGTAACAATTCTTCTTCTTCTTCCTCTTCAAGCAAAGCACAAATTACAGAAAAATTGTTCATGTTCACGTCTACCTTGGTAGCTGCGGCAAAATCAAATGACCACCACCACCGCAGGGACGCTAAATGCTGCGTCGTGACGCTGCGTTGCGACGCATACCGCAGCGTTGTGCGTTATTATCACCAGACCAAAGCTTTACCATGATGCCGACAAGATAAGTTTTTACATTGATCATCATCAATAGCCTATAAAAGTCCACTGTTGGATTAAAGACCAATGAGAGTTTGCCCAGGTTGGTGATCGTAGTAGATGGTAATAGTAGCACAGAGGACGCTGCTGCCCGTCCTCCGATATATTCCCTTAGTCGCCTCGTACGACACCCGCGGGAAGACGAGGGGTGGTGAAAACTGTATTCTGATTTGTTGTCACCACACGGTACATTTGATATAGCAACATAATATTATAGTAACATTTTTTTGAGCTTTCGAAAGATTAAGACTTTTTTAACATTACAAACTCGTTCAGTAGGTATATTTCCATAATACAGAATACAAAAAAGCTTAATGCGCAAAAAATTACTCCTCACGCGCCATTTTACCTTTATGTGTGAAACTTCATGTCAAAAATATGATTTTAGTCCTTATTTTAAAGATGAACTGTACTTTTTAACCAACTTCAAAAAAAAGAAGGAGGCTCTCAATTCGTCGGAATCTTTTTAACATGACAGTCGACCCATAGTCATTTTTCCGAAGACCCGAAGTCATTTTTTACGCACTATACCAACCTGTTGTTCCAACTTCTTCTGCACTGCTCGGTTGTCCAGTTCCATTTGTTTGCACCGTTCCTCCATTTCCTTTTCGCGAGCTTTCATCTCACTCTCTATACTCTGAAAACAAGAATACTCAGTAAACACACATTTTGCATATTTAGCTGCTGCACAAAGATAGATACTAATAAACAGCCACTACTCGTTATATAATATTAGTCCATACGTGGGTCACTGGTTATATCAATAAAATTAGAAAATTAATGACAAAATAAACTGGCATCTACAGTATGCGAAATCATGAAAATTAAAAATAAGTTGTACTTTGAAACGCAAAAAGCCAACATCACGCGGTGTTCCCAGGCGGTCACCCATCCAAGTACTGACCGCGCCCGATGTTGCTTAACTTCGGTGATCGGACGAGAACCGGTGTATTCAACATGGTATGGAAGTTGGCAACAAACATGTTGAAAATATTCATCACATTACGATTTATTTCTTCTTCGTTATAATCAATTACTTATAATCTTCAAACCAAATATTATTGCCACTTAATACTGTTTTTTTTTAATTTAAAAATAAAAAAACCCATGATCTACCTCAGAAGGCAAAAACAACTATGAGAAAATTATGACAAAATAGACACGCCATCTATATTAAGAATGGAAAAACATTTTTTAAAGCAAATATGACAAAAGATGGCTCTACAAATTTTTTACTTTATTTTTCAAATTAAAAAACCTCATGAATTGTTGTTTTATTTGAATTTAATTTATGCAATAATTATATTATTATTAGAATAAAACAACTAAAAATAGATCATCAGGTATATCTGTAATGTTAAATAGTAAATACATACAGCGATTTGGGATCTGAATTCTTTGTGCAGGGTTTCTTTCTGGTTTTCTTTGTCGAGCCTTTCGCCTGCTAGTTTGGCACGGAAACTTTGTAACGTTTTCCCCGCATCTTCAAGTTGTTTATGTAACTCTTCTATTGTCCTTTTATATCTATAACATGCAAATTATTGAACATCAAAAGTATTGATGTTAATAGGTATATCAATCAAAACATATTATTTCTATTTCTTTTTTAATTTATAAGAGTAAAAAATTATGATTAAAAAAAAACAAAGTAAAAAAGGAACATGCATCGACCGGGAATCGAACCCGGGCCGCCCGCGTGGCAGGCGAGCATTCTACCACTGAACCATCGATGCTTATAGCTATACTAAAGAAATTAATGTTTAGAAGCAATTTTTTCTTGATTATTATGCAATACCACAGAAAAACTAGATAGTGCTCACGATTTCATCCGCGTGAATTTAGGTTTTCTAAAAATCTTCTTGATTTTTCCGGGATAAAAAGTAGTCTATGTCCGTCTCCAGAATGGATGTGAAACGATAATATACAGATAAACAAGACAGACACTATTATAATAATATTATTATTATGGATATTAAAGAAGTATACATTTGATCCAACAGTGGACTGTTTTAAGCTATTTTAAGCTATTGATGAATATAATAATGATTATATGATGATAATGATTTATGTACTTGTAATGCAATCACAAAACTTTTGTTAATTTGGAGTACGAAGCAAGTAAAAAACAATAGGTCTAACTTCTCATTTTGCATCTGCGTAGTGTATAACACGTCTTGTTGCGAAGTGTTGGTGGCTTGCATCAACGCCAGCGCGTGCTGCAGGGACGCGGTGTGTTCTGTTGCACTCTGCGAAGGTATGATTTAATTACATCTGGCTTTTAATAAACTCATAAACTCCACCTCTCATTCGGGAGATCCCCATTTTACAGAACAATCTACGAGATGACAGTTTCTTTTATTACATAATCTAGCAAGTTTATTTCATTAGGTATTTTGTATTTGCAAAACAAAAAGCCAACATCACGCGGTGTTCCCAGGCGGTCACCCATCCAAGTACTGACCGCGCCCGATGTTGCTTAACTTCGGTGATCGGACGAGAACCGGTGTATTCAACATGGTATGGACGTTGGCAACAGCAATGTTAAAATTATACATTAGAATTATAGCTTTTAAAATGGTCTTAGATAAAATTGTAACATAGACTTTTTACTTTTATCTCATGCAATAATACTAATAAATAATTATACGCTATATTTTATAGAGAATAGAGCATTATACTTGTAAAGTGACAGCATGCGAATGGAGCCTCTGTTCTAAGCACGTCATCTTGTAGCCGTATAGTTCCATTGCGCTTGAGGTCGCTATGTCGTTTATCTGTAAACAACAAAATAATCGTGGTTATAAACTATAATAATTGCTCAAAAACTGCTCGAGGTCGAAAATGACTCACGTGCCACGTGGCGCAGAAGCCACAACACGCCACGCAGCGACTCGCATTTCCCTAAACGAGGCCTAAGGCATCCAAATAATGTATGATGCATATATTTTGAGAAAGGACTCGCCATATTTGCTCTGTGTCAACTGTCATACCAAAAGTACGGTTAACCCTTGGATTAAGGACTAAAATATGACTAAAATCATACTTTTGAGATGACAGTTGACACAAAGAGCAAATATGGCCAGACCTTTATCAAAATTTATGCACTATCCATGCGAGATTGTGCGACAATGCGCAACGTTTCCACATCACGTAGAATCTTTGTACAGTGTTGAGATTATTATTATCTATTGAATACCTTGCCAGCTTGCAAGGCGTCGTTCAGCCTGGCTATGAGGTCGTTGACGGCAAGCTCCTGACTGGGTGTGAGTCGCTCCGTCGCCCACAGGCTCTCGCTGTCCGTGTCGACTCGCGGCGATACGCTCTCCACACTCACGTCCGATATATTGTGGAGGCTCTCTCCAAAGATCTGTGAGGAAACCAGTTATTGAAGAGAGCTTGAACCAGGCCAGTTCACTTGGACATGATCCAAAGAAACATACTTACGGCGGTGGCGCGCATCTTCGAGGGTAATTGCGTAAATCTTTATTTTTTTTCCGTGAGAGATAGAGATAAAAACGATACCTTAACGATACCAACTAGTCAAAATAATAAGTTTGACATAAGTCACTCACAAATTAGTCGATACTATAACAAGTACTATAACTAATTTCTTAAACTGGACCTTTTCAAGTAAAGATTTTTACATAAAGCTGTGAGGATGATACTGCTATTGGCGCAATTAAAGTGCCATAAGCCTACTTTGTCATATTAGTTTACAAATTGCGAAAAACCAAATTAAATTTGAATTTCGCGGACAGACCCGTCTCATGCACCTTAAGTTAGGCTTAAATCCCATGGAAACCAATTTTCCAGGATAAAAAGTAATCTATGTCACTCTCCGGTCTTTTAACTATATCCATGCAAAAAATCACAGATTTATTGCTCCGGTGCGGCGTGATTGAAGGACAAACCAACAAACATATTTTCGTATTTATTTTATGGATAATGGGTAGTGATGACTAATGAATAGGAATTTGAAAAATGTTTCACCTGATTCATCTGATCTGATGGGAAGTAGTGATGCTTGATGATTTGCAAGATCTGTTTCCGTCGCGCCCCGTTATTACTTGCGAGGCCCGCACATAGCAATCTTCTAACCTGCAACCATTTCCCAAACATGTTCTTTTAAGCTCAGGACACATTGGGAGCGAAGCGAAACGAAACAACGTTCGTTTCACTTCGCTCATGTCTCTCATACTTCGGGTTCACATCGTGAACTACAGAGCTACACTAAGGTTGAGATCTAAGAGCGAACTTTAACTTTGCTTAGATTTAAGTTTCCGTTAAAACGAGACAGATTTGTGGCAGCCATATAACTCGTTTTATCAGATCTCAGCCTAAGCCAGCGATTCGTACCCAGTAAGCGAATTTATTTCAGTTCATTGGGAATGAGGGCCACGTCTCACAAAATACTGTATTACAGTATTCACAACTACTAGGAGATCAGGAATGTCAGGGCACAACCTGACACTGAAATCAAATTCATTGAACTCTATAATTTCTAGAAAAAGCGTCGCTACCACCACGCGTTGTATTGGCAAGGTCTAATTCTAAGACAAACTAGGACCCAGGACTATAGTAACCTGATGATGTGCCAGCATCCTCGCGAAGGCAGCCTCCCAGTGCCGCGAGAGAGGCGCTAGAGCCAGCCCGGCGCGACACGCGACCACCACGCACTGCGCGCCGGCCTCCGTTCCCACTGGACCATTCTACAAACATATCATTTTTACACATAATATTGACCAACTCAAAATCGATCGCAAGTCCAAATTAACATTTTAATGTTTAAACTATCGTGAGTGATTCCCATTTTAAGTATAGAATTTAGCAGCTATACTCTCGTATTTAGTCAATGTAAGTCCGTCTAGTTCTAAACCCATCCGGGGTCCTTTATCATAATGACTCGGCTCACTGCGCGTCGAGACTACGAGCTGCACGTGCCGCACGCACCGCGGCTTTTACGGACCGCTGTGACGGTGTACATCGACTAAATACATGAGTATAGCCGGTACATTCTATACTTAAAATTTTCAGATTTGCTCTTAAAATAGTTGTCAAAACTTGAAAGAACACTATTTCTGGAACTGTCCAATAATAATAGTTATATTTTATGATACACATGCACAGAGTAAAAAATTATAAGTAAGTTATGCCACATTTTTATGACAACCTAATAATAACATAAATCAAAATTTTAATAGCTGTGTTAAATTAGAGAAACTTACGAGCAAATTCATTGAAAAAAATATGTTACCTGTGACGTATACTGCAGTACACCATACAAAGTGTCTTCAAATGAATCGGGTGTCACTTCTTGTAACACGCGCTCTTGGGTCTCACTCGATTCACACAGTGCTCCTACTACTTGTAACTGTAATTTTATTAAAGTATTAGATATTTCAAAAGATTGCTAACAAGAAAAATACTGTCAGCTTCTATTTGAGCGCCATAAACTATGTTGTAATAAATATATTGATATATGCAGCACTAGAGGTACCGCCGATGCGTTGCCGGCCTTTCAGGAATTTGTTGGTCCGCCCCTTCTACAGGGCAGATTTAAGATCGATATTTTTATTTAACAAAATATATTAAAGAGAACAAAATAAAAAAACACATACCCATTGTAATCCAGCTTTTCCTGGTTCTAAGGCAGGAGGTACCAACAGCGCTGGCAGCCCATCACTGATAACTGAATTCAGTTCTCGAGGAAGAGTGCCCTCATCTGTAAAAAACAACTGGTCAAGTGCGAGTTGGACTCGCAAACGAAGGGTTCCATACCATCATACTAAGACTAACAATTTTAACTATTTTTTTATGATGTAAGTGCAAATTCACGGTTTTCAGATTTTCCCTTTACTTGTGCTAAAAGGTCTAACTACATGCCAAATTTCATGATTCTAGGTCAACGGGAAATACCCTATAGGTTTTCTTGACATACACAACAGACGGACAGACAGACAGACAGTGCGTCTGAAAATGGTACACGTCCACTGAGAGTTTTGGCTGTCATTTGTAAGGGATTACGTAACAGAGAGAGTGTTACACTAACTTCTTTCAGTGGATAGAGTAGACAGTTGGGCCTATCTATTGGTGTATATTTCTGGTATCTACCTCTATATTGTGATACAATAGCTGCAAAGAGCTCCAAGGACTCTGGCAAGCAAGTCCGACTCGCCTTCATACACAGACAGACCAGCTGGCTGTGTTGGCTTCGCAGGGAGTATAGATCTGTAAACACAATTTATAATATCCTTATTTTAACCTAGCAAGTATATGTACTGGCAAGAAAATTTAAAATAACCGGCCATGTCCGAGTCAGTCTCGCGCACCGAGGGCTCCGTACTATAGTTGTATTTTTTCGACATTTTGCTCGATATATAAAAAACTATTAGGCATAAAAATATATCTAAATCTGTTTTAAAATGTACAAGTAAAGCCTTTTCATATGATACCCCACTTTGTATAGTAATCTTACTTTGAAAGTTGAAAATACTAATTATTTGTTCATGAACACATTTTTTTTTTGGTGATGGAACCACAAATTCAGTTTTCAGATTTTTTCCTTTACTTGTGCTATAAGACCTACCTACCGCCAATTTCATGACTAGGCCAACGGGAAGTACCCTACAGGTTTTCTTGACAGATGGGCTGACAGATAGACAATGAAATGATCCTTATAGGGGGTCCTTTTTTCCTTTTGAGGTACAGAACTTTAAAAATATCAAATCCAAACCTACTTGCCTAAAGAGCTTACCCAAATTAACTAAGACGTTAATGAACTTCAATACGTGACGTAAACAACTGGCTTCCGGCTCACCCGTGTCATCTGGGACCAACTTGCATAATTCGTCAATATTCTGAAAATCATACAAATACAATGATGAATGACGAATCCTCAAAAACCGGTCTAATGTGAGTTGGACTCGCGCACGAAGAGTTCCATGCCATTGTGCAAGAATATGTATTTTTTTTTAAATTTACAGGTGGCCATTCCAAATTTTGTATTATTTGTTGTTATAGCAGCAATTGAAATATTCACTCTGTCAAAATTTCAACTCTCTACGTATAACAATTCATGAGATACAGCCCGCTGACAGACAGATGGAAGGACAACGGAGGAGGAGTGTGACAATGGGGTACCATTGGCACACTTTGGGTACAAAACCTTAATAAGTATTTAGCATCCTTTTCAAATCCACCCGGACGTAGTTGCGGGTATCAGCTAGTTATTAAAATAATTATTTAATGCGTGAAGGGGTTGTTACCTTTAAAGAATCTTGAAGAGTTGCCGAAAAATCAGGATACGTAAGTACAAAACTTTTGACATCACTGTCTGAACACAAGTCATTGATGAATGTGTACGCATGGAGTAACTGTGTTGCATCCCTTTCACTGAAAATCACACAAATATTATAAAGGCGAAAGCTGAGTGTATGTATGTTTGTAACACTTTCACGCAAAACATACAGATGGATTTGGCTGAGAATGGAGGTAGATTATAGCATGGATTAACACAGGTTTTATCCCGGAAAATAAAAAGTTCCCATTGGATTGTTAAAACCCTAAATCCACGTGGACATCAGCTAATAGTTCACAGTGCATAGTTCCTCATGATATTTTCAAAGGTCTGTGAAATCTGCCAATCAGCCATCATGGCAGATTATCGCCTAAACCCTTCTCATTCTTGGAGCAGAATCATTGTCAGTAGTGGGCCGGAAATCGGTTGGTCATGATGATGACGCTAACTTACGGTCCCACAGGCGCGACTCCAGCATCATGAACCAGAAGCCTTAAATCATTCATTAGTATAAATTACTTACACAATAGCTTTGTTGAACGTCTTCATAGTGCAGGACAAGTAACTGTGAGTGACATCAGGTTGCCTTGTGTTTGCCGACCCTCGTGTGCCATTAGACAGGCACAGTAGCAAGCGGCACACTTCTACACCACCATAACCCCCATCCTAAAACATACTTAAATCCTTGAGCCTCGATAGCTTAACGGTTGAGGAGCAGAATGAATTCCGAAAGCTGGGGGGTTCAAACTCCACCTGTTGCACTATAACTGTTGTACCCACTCCTAGCACAAGCTTTACGCTTAATTGGAGGGGAAAGCAGAGTATAAATCATGATTAGAATGGCTAATATTCTTTTTTTTTTTTTTAAAGTCCTGACTTTGGCACTGATAGACTTTTTAATATACTATATGCGACCCTTGGTAGTGGGAGAGATTGTAAAGGTAGAATAGGTATTACAAAACTAGGGTGGACTTGTTTGTGTGGATAAAATTAATGATGGCCCAGCCCAAAACCTTGCAACTCGAAAACAGAAATTTTGCAAGGGTTTCCTTCACAATGACTAAACAAAGAATAAGTTGGCATATTTCGATATTCCTATGTAATAAGGAAAAGAGGATTTATTTTCGCTAGCAAAGCTGAGGCCTGTCGCTAGTTCAAAATCCATCAATTTTGTAAAACCTCTTCCCTCTAAGAAACGCTCTCTGCCCTCAAGGTTTGGAAGAAAGTAGGTAGGTTAAACTTCCAGTCCAGGTTATTATTTTTCCTTGTTATTAAATTTAAAAAAAAAAATCACCTTCAAACTTATCAGGTGATTAACAAAGTTCTTTGTATCAACTGTCCTCATCAAAGCATAGATAGCTGGCAGATTTCCATAACACACGTTGACTAGCACCGTAAGTGATTTGTGACCGATTGTCCTGTGCTGTGGTTCTACCATTGGTTGAGTTATCCACTCAGTCAACTGCTTCATTAGTCTAGGGAGATAACATTCTTGCCAGCTAATTTTAATTCCATATGAGATGTCCTGAGAATAAACATTAAAACTAGTATAGCACATGCAAAAAAGTAGTCCAATGTGAAGCGTAATATGACTGTGACTACAAAACCAGAACACAACTTGTTTTGCAATAACTTATGCGTCAAATATATTTGGATATTAAGAAGACCCTTGATAGCACCAAAGACATGTTAGAAAATGAGACTTTTTCACAAAACAATAATTGTTCAGACCATTCATACCTGCATCACTGAAAGTAGTTTTATTTTCTTATCATTTGACACTGTGTCAGATAGTAATTTTGCTAAGATTGGTATAAATCTGTAATAATAAACAGCAATTAAGTAACTATATTTTATCAAAATAGCTTGCAAAAGTTTGCCTATTTGGAATTTTTATTTACTTTTCTTCCTACTATGGGACTACACTTATGCTAAAAGAAAATTATAATTTAGTAAAATATTTCCTCACAGATGGATTTTTTTACAGAAACATCTCTCCAGTAGGTACTAATAATAATCTTCTCTAGTCTTTAAAACTTATTTATTCATAAGTGTGATTTCCAATTTTATAACATACTTATATGTGTGTGTAAGAGCATGCCTTGCACTAGGCTCAATACATGCCCGAGTTAGAACTGCTACACCAGCCCAGTGAGGTCCCCTTGCATCGCGCATAACACGCCATAATGAACTAAAGAATGCGCATACTTCGATTCTACCAGGCGAAAATATTGACAGATCACATGATGAAGCCATAAGCTGTAAATAAACACGTTCAGATTCAAAACACATATTAAACTTTACAAAGTAGCAGCACATAAGAACAAATCTCGGCCATGAAACTGCTTCAATACAAAAACTACAATATTATATTAATAATCAAGTAAAATCTATGATTAAAAATCCAGGTAGAGCTAATTCAAAAACATAACAGCATCTTACCCCCAAGTATCGAGTCATCAAATTAATAGAAGATTCACTATGAGTGGCTTCAAATTCACGCGCAGCATTCACAAAAGCCTTTAAATTCGCAAACTTAGCACCGTCCGGATGGTTTTTAACATTGCTTTCTTCAACACCGTCAACTTCCATTGTAGCACAATCAAAACGTTTCTAAAAAACTGAAAACTCTTATATCAAATTAAAATCAATTTTCAATTCGGCCTGACTTTTAACTACTCTTTAAAACATTTTAAGAAAAGAAATACATTATTGTATTTGTTGCTTCATTTTTGTAGGTATTGAAAATTAAAAACTTCCTAAGTTTCAAACTTCACAAGTTTCAACTGTTTTTCTCAGCGTTGCCAAGAAGTTGCCAAGTGATAATTTTATGTCGTGAATCTGATGGCGGTGTCACATGGTTGCGACAAACAGCAAACAGCAAGCACTGGCAAGCGTGTGGACGAGACACGCGTTTGCAGCGTGGCCAAATTCGGAACTAACCCATCTTGTCTTGTAAAGTGCCGCCAGGACTTCGTCTGTGTTGGTGCTGGCGGGCGTGCTCTGCCTTTTTGGAGTGTTTTTTTTTTTTTGTTAAAACTGACTGAAAAGCGCTCTAAGTGGGTGCCGTGCGTGTGTCGGCGAGCGCTGGCACAGACGGGGTCCATACTTGTATAGTTTCCCTAAGTTGGTACAAATAACTACAAACTTGACATTGGCTAATCTTTGTAAAGCCAGACGAGAGAGAAAAAAAAAAGTGCCGCCATCTTGTAAGTAAAAGGACATATTATACCTATAGTGACACGCTGGTTCGCTATGTGGTGTTGCTACAAAAAAAAACACTGTTTTTAGGGTGCCGTACCTCAAAAGGAAAAACGGAACCCTTATAGGATCACTTTGTTGTCTGTCTGACTGTCTGTCAAGAAACCTATAGGGTACTTCCCGTTGACCTAGAATCATGAAATTTGGCAGGAAGGTAGTTAGGTCTTAAAGCACAATTACAGGAATAAATCTGAAACCCGCGAATTTGTGGTTACATAATTAAAATGTGTTTAAATTTTCAAAGTTAGATAACTATACCAAGTGGGGTACCATATGCATGGACTTTACTTAAACTTACATTCTAAAACAGATTTTTATGTACGAGTAACTATGATAGTTTTTAATTCATCGTGCAAAATGTTGGAAAAAATACCCGAGTACGGAACGCTCAATGCGCGAGTCTGATTCGCACTTGGCCGAGTTTTTTTTAAATATTAAAGCCTTTCCATACACATAAGTTTACGATAATCCTGATAATAAAATATACCGAATAAATGTGTCTGTATCTTTTACAGCTATAATATGTAACACGAGGTAAATATAGTACTTGAGCGACTTGAGCATGTAAATATGATAGGTTGCAAGCATGTTGTAAGTTCCTGGCCAATGGTTTATAAAATTCGTTTTCGATGTACAAACAGGAACGGCTTTCCTAATTTTTCTTTCAGTGAAAATAAGTTAAAACACTCAATTTTAAAGATATTCCTAAAGTTAAGATTTTATTTGCTGGCAACCTTTGTGCTACAACCATATTACGTCCTATATTATTCTGTGCTACAACTACGAACATCCAAATGCCCAAGTGCCAAGAGAGCCTTATCGGACTGCAGATTCAAGCAGCCGGCCGGATTGTAGGCTTTAAATTCCTTTGATGCGGGCAAATGCTTTGCGAATGTTACCTAAATTATACGATCGACACCGAACAAATGTTTGCCGAAGATTTGCTGAAAAGGCTTTGAATAGTTGAAAATAAAATGATAGGTATTATAGAAAATGTAAGTAGGTAATACACAGTCTTTATTTACTTCATAACAATCATAACAAACGTTTATTCAACATCGTAAAAAAATAAAGTATTTGAGTAGGTACTTACACGGTACTTAGTACTTACCTATATAATTAACTACCTACTTATGTTCATAGCCTAAGTTATAATTTTTCTGGTTATTCCAGGTTATTTAGGTAATAAAAACCACCATAAAACCTGATCCATATAACTACTTTGTAACATCTTGCTTGTGGGAAATTGGGTCAAGCGCGATTGAAAAAGGGGTTTGTCTATACTAATATTATAAAGAGGAAACCTTTGTATTTTTGTATGTTTGTATTGAATAGGCTCAAAAACTACTGGACCGATTTCAAAATTTCTTTTACCATTACTTAGAGGGATTCTTCCGAATCCGTATAGGCTATATTTTATCCCGGAAAATAGAAAAAATAAATGTCCACCCGTGCGAAGCCGGGGCGGGTCGCTAGTAAAAAATATAATGGTAAATACTTATATAAATTTTTAGCGTACCTATCTATATAAAATTACATAAAATGCTGCTTTTCTTATTCTATCACCTGCTCATGCTTTAACAAATACTTAAAAACAAAAACTTTCTACTTGCCCTTAATTCAATATAGGTAAGTACTTACCTAATATAAAATTACTTAATAATTGTACTTGACTGTTTGGCTATTTAACTAACATAAACTTACTTAACTTATAACAATAAAGTATATTATATATGTGCTTATCTACTAACAATTTAATTTTTTATTATTTATTAACATAATGCATTTAATTAATGATAGTGGGAAGATGAGACGCGTAGACGCAATGTACTGGCAATGTACCATGTACATGTTTCTTCAATAGACCGACAAGAAGTTTCAGATTAGTTTTAGTGACAGGGCGAGACGTGGCGCGGACTGCTACTACATAATTTATGAGAGAGACAAGGTCGAGTCCTGTGGTCGAGTCTGTGCCACTTTTGCCACCTGCCAAATTTCATAATTTGGCAGGTAGCAAAGGTTTTCTTGACAGACACAACAGATGGACATACAGACAGACAGACAGACAGACAGACAGACAGACAGACAACAAAGTGATCCTGGGTTCCATTTTGTGGTACGGCACCCTACCTAATAAAACGCACGTAATATTATAACAGTGAGTACCTACTTAATAGCACGTATAATAGTGAAACCCATCACCAGTCTGATGATGATGATGATGATGGTATCGTTGACCGTCTATAAGCTCTTAAATTTTCAGCATGACGTCGTCCATTTAAGTGTTCTCCTATGTTAAAATCGTTATTTGGCACGTTTACATCGCAGATGTCACAGTAATAGGGCTGTATCTCATCATCATCGTCGTCATCATCACTAGAATCTCTCAAGTTTTCAGCGTGGCGTTGTCCGTTCAAATGTTGTCTTATGTTATATTCATTGTTTGGCACGTTCACATCACAGATGTCGCAATAATAGGGTTGTATCTCATCATCATCATCGTCGTCATCACTATCATCATCATCACCAGAACCTCGTAAGTTTTCAGCATGGCGTCGTCCATTTAAGTGCTCTTTTATGTTAAAATCGTTATTTGGTACGTTTACATCGCAGATGTCGCAGTAATAGGGCTGTATCTCATCATCATCGTCGTCATCTTCATCATCACTAGTGTCTCTCAAGTTTTCAGCGTGGGGTTGTCCATTCAAATGTTGTCTTATGTTAAATTCATTGTTTGGCACGTTTACATCACAGATGTCGCAATAATAGGGCTGTATCTCATCATCATAGTCATCATCATTATCATCTCCATCATCACTAGAATCTCTTAAGTTTTCAGCGTGACGTCGTCCATTTAAGTGCTCTCGTATATTGTACTCATTATACGGCACATTAATTTCACAAATACTGCAGTAGTAAGGCATGGCAATTTTTTTATTTGTGTGGCTGTTGAGACGCAATTAAAAAATAAGCTCTTTATTTTAATCAGTCAGAATGTCAGAAACGAATAAATAACCAAGCTTTTACTAAGTACACAGTAAGTATATTAGGTAGGTATGTACTATGTAGGTCCTACATAGTACATACCTACATATAGTAATTGTACCTACATTGTAACATGCGCGCCGCAAACATTATTTTTAGGGTTCCGTGCTTCAAAAGTTGAAAAGGAATCCTTTCATGATTCTAGGTCAACGAGAAGTACCCTACAGGTTTCTTGACAGACAGACAACGAAGTGATCATAATAGGGTTCCTTTTTTCCTTTTGAGGTACCTACGGAACCCTAAAAAATCACGCAAACTTATAGTTCCCACTTCTGGTTTCCACCTGTTTCTACCCGGTATAATATCATTTTGATTTTTGGGTCATCAGTCACAACTAAACTCACCAGTCACCACACGATTTTATTTTCTATTTTCTTGACAAGGAAAGCACAACACATGTTTGATGTTTGAATCTTTCTATCAATAGTTTTATTTAAAGTGAGTCATGAGCATGTCATGAGTCATGACTCAGTACCTAAGTACCTAACTATGTTATTATTTGTGTTAATAAAGTGGTGTAATTAGATAACTATTATAACCAGTAACAAATAAATGAGAGTGATTATTAATATGTTGAGTGAAGTGACAAATAAATTAGTGTGATTATATTGATTTGCTCTTTTTTATTTAAACCCACTGTGTCACTATGCACTATCCACCGTGAATGTAACCAAATGTGACCAAACCGGAGCACTGCCCAGGCGTCTAAAGGCACAAAGGGCAAAATGCTAATCAAAATATTCTGACAAAACACCGTGTACATACAACACATTACATCACAAACCAGGTTTCTTACCAATAATAGACAACAATTATCGTTTCTTAATGTTACCAGGGAAAAACAGTTGCCATAAATGAAGGTATCTGAAGGAATAAATTGTAAGTTATATTAAACTATTAATTAATAGAACATTATTTAAATTTAAAGAGGCACGCTTTGTTGAAATATATTAAAGATGTTGAAATATTTAATATGGGAGAAAAAAATTAACAGGCCAGACCAAGTCAGACTTGTCTATGTTGACAAGGATTTAAGGTAATTTGCCAAGTACAAGACTTTTTTTTTTTCTCGTCTGGCTTTACAAAGATAAGCCAATGTCACGTTTGTAGTTATTTGTAACAAGTTCCTTAAACTACACAAGTATGGACCCCGTCAGTGCCGGCACTCGCCGACATACGCACGGTACCCCTTTAGAGCGCTTTCCAGTCAGTTTTAACAAAAAAAAAAACGCTCCAAAAGGGTAGAGCACGCCCGCCAGCTAACACCAACACAGACGAAATCCATTTGCCAAGTAGGTAATTTGGGGTAAAACAAGCAGAGATGTGCTACCTAAACATGATTGTGCACTTCAGATTTAATTCCCTGCAAAAATAAACTCTGTTGCATTAGCATAAAGTCCAATTTCTAATACAATTATGCTAAGCGGAAAAACGAGCCGAGCGAGAGGTCTATAAATTGGATTGTGTCACTGTCTAATGGATTGCAAGCATAAAAAAATATTTTCTATGGTACGAATTATGATGTAGCTCACAAAGTTCTTATTCATTGTTTATTTAATTTCAAACAACAAGATTACTTTCTTTTGTTTTCGCAGTAATTTTTAATACCGTTATCTTTATTTTATAATGTCATTAAAATATCATTTAGTTTAAAAAGTATTATAAATATTTTTTTAAATTAATAGGATGACAACACTGGGTGTCAAGCAAAACAATATGGCGAACATTCTGTACTATACTATACAGAAGTAGTAAGGTAACCATAATTTGATTGTTTAATGGAAGTGTTTTTTTATGTTTACGATAGATTTCCCAAAAATGAAGACTTAAGGCAAAAATGGATCGCTGTCGTTCCAGGAAATATCACCAAATAATCGGCAGTTTGCGGAATGCTTTTTAAAGCGGAAGATTTTGCTACGGCTTCGTGTGCACTAAATTTTTTTTAAAAAGAAACGCTGTACCATCAATTTTCCCAAAAGTATGCCTTGCTTACGAACTTCCGAAAACTGTTTAGGACCTAAACACATGCATCAGATTATACAAAATAATTTTACTTACCTATATTATAGGTACCCATACTTAACATGACTGGTACTTTTTCGCAGAACAAAAAAAATTGAATTTCTCTACTTTTATAACTACAGCGCGGCAGACTATGGCCTAAACCTTTATCATTCTGAGAAGAGACCCGTGCTCAGTAGTGGGCGGCGATGGGTTATCATGATGATTCATCCTCTCCTATAATCCGTCAAATGTCTTACATTATCAAATCGTGTTGTCACCCTAATAGAAAGGGACACAATCCAATTTAGCGCTATCTCAATAGGCTCGTTTTTGGTGTCTCAGTGCACAATCTAGTTTAGGTAGCATGTCTCTGAAAACAAGTGGTAGCCCTATTTTTTTTTTTACGGCCCTGGATCCCCGGATTACTTACGTATAACCACAGAGGTACAATGCTAATAAATAGATTAATCAATACCTACACTATGGCTACCACCATCTAATAGGTACCTAATCTGTGTTGTGCCAGTTGCCACAGATTAATAGAGAAATTGGTGTGGTGTTTAGCTTTATGGTGTGGACTATCTGTCTTGCTTTGCTGTCTTGTTTGAAAAAAAATCATAACACCTGAAAATAATAATAGAATGGTACCCAAAACACTCCAGCTCTGAAAACACTAGAATCGAAAATTCTGTGAAGTAACTGTGAAGTGAACAAAAAGCAATATCATGAATCATGATTCATGATCAATAAAACTAGTGATCATAACAAAACGGGAAAAATCAGAATTTGCAAATTTGTATAAGCATGTGTGTTTAATGTGAATAAACTCCAAAAAATCATCTTTAATGTAATATTAAAGGTTACATCTTAACAAATATGGCTTTACCAGCGGCACAGCCGGCTGAAATTCTACGTGCGTTTCAAAAAGATGATCTCTACGAGAAACAACTTGCCAGTTCCTTAGCCAGACTTATCCCCTCATATCATGCATCTAAAGCTATTCCAGTGTCTTCATTACTGTACAAATCCTTCACAACGCTCAAGGACTTGCAAACTTTGGGAGAAGAATATTCTGGAATAATTCAAGTTGATGAGACATATCACAAACTACCTTCATATAGCAGTCGTCTTTTTAGTATTTTACTGTCAGCATTCGGAGAAAACTTTACAAGGAGATTACTTGTCCACATGGAAAAGCAAATCTTACAAAATTCATCATTGAGACCACAAGCTCAGAATCTAATACTGGTTGTATTAAAAACACTTAATATTGTACTCCCACAAATTGAAAGTATACATCGGGCATTGTCATACATAAGTGGAGGTCCTTTGCAAATTGGTAAAACAGTTATGGGCATAAATTATGTACATGTTCGGCCAGCGGCAGCAGCATATTATGCTCATTTACGTTTGTTGGGCATAGTTACTTTGTTACATGCTCTTATATCATGTGGACAAAGTTTTTACCAAGCTAAAAAGCACATGGATGAGATGTCAGACTTTCCTAATGAAGTTGACAGCAGTAAATCATGTATTGCATGTTTGGAAGAGATAGTCCAACCTTGTGTGTTACAGTGTGGCCACTTATTTTGTATGCAATGTTGTTACGGAGCTTTGGAGAGCTGCCCTTTGTGCCGTACTCCATTTACTAAGAATACTGTTGTGCCTTTGATGAATTACAACCCAAGTTTAATATTAAACTAGATTTTTTTTATTGATTTTTAATATTTTATTTATTATGGTTCATCCATCTTCTGAGAACATATTATTATAGGTATTTTAATACTTTATTTTAGATAAATATAATATTTCATTTGTAAATCAAACTACATAACCATTAACATAATAGGTATCATATTTCCTTCGCTTAGTTAATGCAAAATTACAAAATTTAAAGTAATAGTTTTTAGTTATTTTAACTAATAAAAGTGGTCATCACCTTTGCCAAGAAAAATGTCATGAATGAAGACTATATTATGAAGATGTTGCCCTATAGAATAGACAACAGATTAAATAACAATGATTATTAAGAGGGCTCTCTCCGTCACTCGTTTCATACAATCATAGTTCCAATTTCATTTGAATATTAAGCAACCAAAGTCCATGAAATTTTGCAGACATATTCTAGAAACTAATATCTATGTCTGTGGTTTTCCAGATTTCTGTTAAAATATTCGGTTTCAAAGTTACGCGGTCTTAAAAATTTTCATACAAATCTTTGAGCCCCTGTAATTTTAAAACTACATATTTTTAGAAAAATCTAAAACACCACAGACACAGATATTAGTTTCTAGAATATGTCTGCAAAATTTCATGGACTTTGGTTGCTTAATATTCAAATGAAATTGGAACTACGATTGTATGAAACGAGTGACGGAGAGAGCCCTGTTAAATGCATTTAGTTCCATTCCATGACAATTTGTTAAAAAGCAATATTCTTATGCACATCCCTAACAGATAATCCATTCTAATATTTTATGTGAAAATGTGTCAGTCTATCTACCACCTTTTCAAAGCTCATTTGCTTAAACGAAAACTTAATTTAAACGAAATTGATTCAGAGCAAGCTTGATCCTGGAGACAGAATAGGCTAGGTACTTTTATCTAGGAAGATCAGAGAGTTCACACAATGTTTTTTAAAAAAACTAAATCCATCTGGACGAAGTCCTAGGCATCATTTAGTGCAATTTTACTGAAGATTGAAGAAACCATTCTAAAATAATACTACTTAATGAAATTCTTTGATTTTTTTTAGGGTTCTGTACCTCAAAAGGAAAAATGGAACCCTTATAGGATCACTTTGTTGTCTATCTGTCCGTCTGTCTGTCCGTCCATCTGTTGTGTCTGCCAAGAAAACCTAAAGGGTACTACCTGTTGACCTACAATCATGAAATTTGGCAGGCAGGTTAGACTTAATTAATTTTTATAGTTAATAGTTTTTGATTTATCCTGCAAATTGTTGAAAAAATACCTGAGTAAACAATGCAAATTTTGTAATAAGAAATCACATAAAAATAAAAGCTGAAGATTTTGGCTTGTTTTATACATGCCATGATAAAAAAATCAGATTTAAGTATATCGAATTAAGATTAAGTTCACTATAGTTATCTGCTGTTTTATTGAGTTCATAAAAAAATTAACAATGATAAACTTTAAAACAATCTTAAGTCACAAACCTAAATAATGCTGTATAATAAGAAATGCTAAATAATAATAATTCATGAAAATAATATCACTATGGAGTAATTATAAACTATAACATATAAATTATTAAAATATCTGTGAACCTTATCATATCACCATAAATAACTAAATCAAGCAGCTAAAGTTGTGTGTTGTGGTTTAACCATGCACCAGGATGAAAATACCAACAAAATGCTTTAAGGTTTACATATATTTTCATTAAGGCTAATTAATCATTATGGCAAGGTGGAATTATTCCACTCTTAAGAGTTCAACATCAAAAATTAAGGTGGCATTTGGTGGAATTACGCCAGGATGACCTCGAGATCCATATGCAAAGTCGGGTGAACATGTTAGTCTTGCTCGCTCACCTACTGACATCTGTAGCCAAAAATGGTTTTTTAGGTAAGTATAATTTTCTAAAATATCTTTATAATTTTAAGAAAAGTATGAGCAAAGGTCGGATAAAAACAAACCTTTCCTAAACCTTGATCCCATCCTTTAATAACATCTCCTTTTCCTAATGTAAACTTAAAGGGCTGTCCACGATCTCTGGAGGAATCGAATTTTTTCCCATTTTGTAGAGTTCCTGTATAGTGAACCACCACCGTTTGGCCGGGTTTTGGGTAGGTGAAACCTAAAGAAAAACTGATTTAGACCAATTTAATAACTTTTTACCGTTACACTCACGTACCTAATCGATTACCATTTCCGGGTGATAGAGTTTCTACGTCTACGCCCATAGTTTCAAATTAAATAATATCTAGTGCAAGCGATTTGGATTGTTGTACGTCTACTAAAGAATATCATCGACCAAATTCACAAAGAAAAATAAATAATAGAAAATAGAAGGCAACGTTCCGACGAGATGTTGTTGACCAATTGTTGAAAATTGAAATGTTGATTGTTGACATTTGACCAGTGTTGCCAGTGGCAGATAGTCAATTGTAACACGAGACATCTCAAAATGTAACATTTTCACGAGAAAAGTAACATTTCCTTATTTTTCGTGGAAAATAAAAGTAATAAGGTACACAGGTTAATATGGCACTTTATTATACAAAAATTTAAACAGTTTTCTTGTCCCATTAGTTAAGCTTAAAAAGAATCGTAATAATAATTGTTGATTGAATAAATTGACTGCTGATCCTGAAAAAGAAAAACAAATCAATATGTAAAATAATAATATACCAACGGATCTAAAAATATCTTTGAATAGCTATAACTTATTTTGTTAGGTAATCAATTTTTATTACAAGTGTAAATTAAAAATTTATATCACCCCAACAAGTGAAGGTTACATTAACTAGAAAAGAGCTGATGACTTTCAAACAGCTGAACCGATTTTCTTTGATTATAGCTAAGAACACTCTCCATCAAGCCACCTTTCAAACAAAAAAACTAAATTAAAATCGGTTCATTAGTTTGAGAGCTACGATGCCATAGACAGATACACAGATACACACGTCAAACTTATAACACCCCTCTTTTTGGATCGGGGGTTAAAAAGATTAAAATCGTCTTATATCGGGCGATCTGGCAACACAGGACTGTTTGAGTTTGAGGGCTACGCACTAGGTGGACTTTCTCTGTGTAGCGTTTCATGGCGCGCGTGTGGTGCCTTTTTGGAGCGTTTTTTTGTTTTGTTTAAAGTGGCTGGTTTTTGTGTTTCACTGGCGTTTTTGGTGCTAGAACCATGCTGGAACTAACTGGGAAGCGCTCTAAAAGGGCGCCGTGCGTATGTCGGCGAGCGCCGGCACAGACGAAGTCCTTACTTATATAGTTTCCCTAACTTGAAAATATCTACAAACTTGACATTGGCTTATCTTTGTAAAGCCAGACGAGAGAATAAAAAAAAAACGCACTAGGTAGGTACGCAGTGAAGAAAATTACGCGGGAATTTCAAATTCGTTTTGTTAACTGAACAATACTAGGTAGGTACCTAACTACTTACCTTGGTCTCAGCAAAGAGATCGATAGATTCGATAGCAAAACTCAAATTTTAAGTTACGCCGGCCGGTATCTACTCAGCTCGCTCTCATTCCTGTAAAGAAAACCGAAGTTACCTACAACAAAAACTAAGTAGTAAATAGCTAAATGAACTTCTGGAAACTAATGTGACTTAATAATAAGATGACAGTCAATACAAAAACGAACTGCTTTCAGTTGCAAATACTATGACTTTGTTTTTGCATTATACTGATTCCCTAATTAGTTAACTACTTACTTATTTACTTAAAACTACATTGTATACAACATTTACTTACCAAGCAAGTAGTGTTAGCAACACATATACACAGTCGATAAGGATAACGAACAAACCAATCACTTTCGAATTTTGACGAAATAAAGTTACAATTTTTTTTTGTACTTAGATACATAACTACAATATCACTACCCCGCAACGAATAACTTTATTAAATATTATCCAAAACAAAGTTGAGTCACAGAGAAAAACAAACAAAACACTTTTTTAATCACAGAGTAATTACAAAACAAAGTGAACTTAGACCAATAACTTAGAGAAAGTGAAATAAACTAACAAATGGGTCAATTACGACAAACAAAAACTGTTTTGGATGCGTTCCGTTTCACGATTATTTTTGGTTTGCTGGGAAAAATTTGAATATTTTTATGAAGTCCTAAAAGTAACGTAAAGTAACATTTTGAGTCGTGTAACATGGAGGAAACATGAGGGGGTCAAAAGTAACGTAAAATGTTACAAAAGTAACATTCTGGCAACGCTGCATTTGACAATCTTCTTAAATCAAGCTTTTGAGTCTTGACAATCTTGATCACTCTTGATTTCATGATTTAATGACTGATATTGACAATCACAGACTAAAAATTGACATGTTGACAATTCATTTTTATCTGGCTTTACAAAGATTAGCCAATGAGCCCAATGTTAAGTTTGTAGTTTTTTTTTCTCTTTCGTCTGGCTTTACAAAGATTAGCTAATGTCAAGTTTGTAGTTATTTGTAACAAGTTAGTTAAACTATACAAGTATGGACCCCGTCTGTGCCGGCGCTCGCCGGCATACGTACGGCACCCCCCTAAAGCGCTTGATCCAGTCAGCTTTAACAAAAAAAAACACTCCAAAAAGGCAGAGCACGCCCGCCAGCTAACACCAACACAGACGAAGTCCAGTTTGAAGTTATATGTATTAAGTAAAACGTAGTGATTATATAATATATACTCTTTGCTTATTTACAAAGAGTATGTAATCACTACGTTATATTACGTAGTACGTTGCTTATTTATTCTAATTTCTGGTCGATGACAATTTGTCTTGTGCTTGGTTTGGAAAAAGGTTTGGAATTAAATTATATTTTAAATCGAACAGACAATCAATTTAGACCAAAAACTGAAAGTGCAGCATGGTGTCTAGCGAAGAAGAACCAGATGTGAAAACCGCGGATACGATAGAATGGGATGTCGATATGGAGATCCAATTATTTTACGCGATGGCGAACCACAAGCCGGTCGGTATAAACAAACACTTTCAAATGGCTTGCATTTGGGAGAAGCTGTCCAATTCTATAACTAAGGAGATATCCACACACGATATATGGAGACATCTGGACACCTTGTATGATATGACTATGCTGGATGATACTGAGCCAATACCATTCCCGAATCATGAGACCGCTTTTAGTTTGCCGGAAAACGATTTTGGTGCGCTGATGAAACAGAAATGCAAAGATGTTATCCTTGGAGACGATAGTGAAGGTTAGGGAATTTTATTGGTATTTAAAGAATTTTTACACATTTGAATAAGCTGTATGGTCATAGGCTTAAAATAAATATTTGCATGTCCCGAGCAGACTGAATGAACAAAAACAACATTATTTGTTTTGATATTTAACACTATACTAAGATGCTTGCAACTTCATCCATTTGGATTTAGATTAAGAATCCCATTGGGACACTGATTTTCCAGGCCTATGTGTTAATTCAAGGTTTGAGCTATCTCCATTCCAAACAGCTAATTTGGTTCAGTCATTATGGCATAAAGTTGTAACACATAGGCTAAACATAATTTACTAGTGGGTGCAGGTGGGTGCTTGCAACTTCAGGTTACAAAATATGTGCAGACTATCTGCAAGAGGCAAGGTACTTCTGGAATCTTACTTATCAAACTTTTATCATTAGAAACAAATTCTTTTTCTTGGTTGTCATGTCTCTGTTTTTATTTTTAAAGAACACCAAACTATAGTATTAATTATTATGTCCTCTCCACTAAATTTCGGCCATGGTGACCAATCTCCATAGAGATTACTTTACTACTCAACTGTTGACCATTGTCATCTGCAGTCAAATATAATTTTTGTCATCTGAGGAAGGACTCAGACCTTTCGTTAATAATAAATAAATTAACCCCTTTTTAGATGGTAGAAGCCCATCACCAAAAACATCCAGTTCCAGAAGCAATTCAAGAGGTACAACATCAAAGGACAACTCCCTGAAAGGTATTTCTTCATTTTATAGTTTGTTTGCTCAAGGCATATTAAAGTAGCAGTAGGCTGGTCATGTTTGTCAGAGAAACAACAACCTGGAAGCTGGTAGGTTCTCAAATAGAGACTAGGTTTTGGCAAACAGGGTATAGGGCACCACCTGGCTAAGCAGAGCAATGACATCTGGAAAGTAGCTGGCATTGATTGGATATGAAAGGCTGAGGGTAGGCAACTTTGGTGCTACTTAAAAGAGGTCTATGACCAACAGTGGATACAATATAGTGTCTGTTGATGAACACAGTGATAATTGCTAATAACTCAAGGGATTTTTGAAGTGGTTATAATAAAAGAATACCTGTCTGAGTTTGTTGTGGGCTCTTCTCAAATCTGGGGGAGTTTGGAACTCTCATAGCTTTAGTTTTAACTATACGTAATTAATTATTACCACTTTATCATCTTACAAATCTAATAATTCTGCCATCAAAAGGTGTACAATATTTTGAAAAAAATATTTTGAGTTTGAGTTTGCTTTGGTTCATTTATTATGATAACTGACAAATTAATATAAATTGTTTAAATAATGACTTTCACATAAGTTAATATACCAGGGGCCTTTTATATATTAATTATTAACTCTTTTGATTAATCTGTAGTACAATTATTAGCCTCACAAGAAGACCTCTAACCGAGAACTTGCCCAGCAGCTTGATGGTGGGGGTGTCAACTGCAGGACAGTTTTTCAGTCAACCCTCATTACTTGTGCAAAAAACTTTACGTTTTTACATAAAACCAATTAAGTAACCAGTAAATTGTAATATTCTCATTATATTCTTAATAACTCCTTTATGTTATACAAATAGGTCGCAAAGATAGTATAAGTGCCCTTGCTACAAAGACAAGAAAAGAAAGCGGAAGCTCACACGCTTCAACAGACACACCCAGTATTAAATCTGAAAAAGAATATGGTGAGTTAGTAAATAATATGTTGGATTTATTTGTCTCTGTACTTCTCTCTCTCTGTTATGAAATCCCATACAAATGACAGAGATAAAAATCTCAGTGGTCGTGAACCATTTTGAGTCACCAACCAATCACAAACATGTTTTCACAAGACATTCGAAACTCAATTCAAAAATATAGTTTCATTTGTGATTGGTTGGTTGGTTGATTTTTTTAGATCTTAGCTCTTACTTAGAAGCCTTATAGTAGCCTTATATAAATAAGGCTACCTATGTATCTATCTCTGTAGTCTACCAAATTACAATAATTGGTTCAGCAGTTGAACTGAAAAATGGTAACAGATAGGACACACTTTCACATTTATAATATCACTCACCCGGTGGTAAGTGATGATGCAGATGGATGCAGGCTCACTTGGGAGGGGTATGGCAGTTTTAATAAACCCAAAAATAATTGAATTGAATTTTTAATTCAATATTCGGTTCTGGGTTAACCATACACCAAATACCAAAATTTCAGCTTTGTAACTCAAGCTAGAGACCTGTGACATGCTTTCGGACAGACGGAAGGACGGACAGACATACAGCACACTAACATTAATAGGACTCCGTTTTTACCCTTTGGGTAGGTACAGAACTCTAAAAAGCTAGTTGCTAGCTGTTTTTATTATCTCTATTTTATATCTATTTTGTATATCTTAGATCGGAGGAGAGATTCAAGAGACTCCAATGCTTCAGGACCCAGAGACAATTCAAGTGGCAGAAAATCTATATCACAAAGGGACAAGCCTGCTAAATCAAAAGTTAGTTCAGTTGCAGGTAAATTATTTTTATTTCAATGTAATTAATTTTTAAGAGTTAGTAAAATCATATCATAAAACTATTCTAAATAATAAATAATAAAACATTAATTACCTTATAGATAACCTAATGGATATTTATGTACTAACCTAACATAGATTTTGGCCAATATAGTATATAGAATATATTATTATTAAATGCGCAATTGGAGGACTAAGTTCTACACAGTTGGTGTTGCAAACCCGTGCGCGATTGGAGGACGCGTGCCTTAAATTGAACACGGGTTTGGAAAGGGAGTTAGCGAAACAAACCCTACGTGTTTCAAGGCATTACTGCCTCCTACTGTACATGGAAACGTAAATCATTACCCTGGTGCCTTTACATCGAAAGTCCTTCCTTGTAAGCCCTACAAGAATAAAAAGTAAAAACGCACAAATTAAAAAATATTTTACTAAAAGAGAGCGTGCAGGGAGTGACTCGTGTTCTTTGTAGGCATGATCAAGATGGGGCATTCTTGAAATGAACATTATCTGTATAATATTTCAGCCTGGGATTCTCCACTAATTGATGACGACAGCAGCGCGCGGCGCGGGCGCCGGAGGGCGAACACGTCGACGCCGCCGGCGACCACCCCTGCGAAGCGCCGCCGCATGTGACATTCGCACACACACTCCTACCACCACTTTTTCTGACACACACAGCGCCCGTGGTGGGGATGGGGTGACCGTAGCAGCGCGCGTCCTAGAAGGAACGCTGTCAACGTGTTTTCCTTCTGAACATTGTATTTTACAGACTGTTTCTGAAGTTAAGTGGAAGATGAAGTAAAAATGTGATTCTCTGTGTAAAATTATTGTTTAAAAATCTTAACTTGCACTCTGTTACTAACATCTTCATGTGATATAGAAACTTTACCGTATTTTGTAGTAAACACTAAAAATATGTCAAGCTGTAATAAATTATTCTCTAGCAGATTTTAGGCCGGCGCACATATGGCGGAGCGCAGCGCAGAGCATACCCGCGAATTTTTATAATCGCGTGAATTTGTACCAGATAATGCGCGAGCACGCGCGGGACTGCGCGTGGATGCGCGAGTATCCGCACGGATGCACAATATTGATTTCAGATATTATTATTTCAATGAGGATAATGTCGACTGAATATTTGACTGTGAAAAATGCTCTGCGCTGCGCTTCGCCATATGTGCCCCGGCCCTTATTGTACTTATTTAAGCATAATATACTTAATAATATAAATAAATAATAAAAGTAAAATCTATGTAATGCATATATTAATTTAATTTCTAAGTAGCGGAAGGTGAGGTTCGAGCTATGGGGATTATTACAGCTGCTATTTCTCTCCCCATTTATTTGAAAAGCTTCATTTTGAAATATATGTAGGTATTTCCTATTATAGAATATTAATAGAATATTCTATATGACTAGCGAACTCAAAGCTGCTTTTTTAGGGTTCAGTACCGAAATGGTAAAAATTGGATTGTTCTGTCCCTTTCGGATTTACGCGTCTCCACCTTGATTCTTCGTCTGAGTTGGAAACCCGGGTCTGTGGTCGGATTTGACAAGGCTACGAAAGTCTAGAATCCAGAGACGTAAAATCAGTTAAAAAAAAGGTGTTGGAGAAAGCTGAAAACGGATAGAACCCAGAGCCGTACAACCAGTCAAAAAAATGATGTTTGACAATTATGAAAGATCAAAGATGATTTTTTTATAGGTGCCCCGGTTTGGGTATTTTAACGTTAAATAATGGGTTATGGGACTAAATATTACAACTTTATTGCAAACTAATACCTACTCCTATTATCTATACAAACTCAAAGATGGCAAATCATTACGAGGTGCCGAACTGGTATGTTTTATACACTTAATTAAAGTTTACCATGCCGCCATCCCACTCCAAGCATTCTCTATAAACGATAATAATATATTAAAAAGTTTTCAAGTTATATTTAAACTTAATGTTTTATTCAAATAAACTTTAAAAAGTGCTTTCAAATCTGCAAGTAAATGTACCTACCACTGGTTCAGAATACCCACCATACCGAGAAGAACTAGAATGAACCTGGCGGTTGCTCTTTTCACAAATACAATTTACAATAAGCCTTGTATTATATTATTAATACTAAACTGCACGAGTCTTCTGTTACTAAGATAATCTACAGCTACTTTATATCCCAGAAATTCGAAGAGTTCCCGTAGATTTTTAAAAATATTGACGTGGACTAAGTTGTGGGCATCATCTAGTTCTTATATATTAATATTGAATATAATATGGACCGTTTTTCATCTAAAAGGGCTGGAAAACCACCAACTGGGCTTCACTTAGATGTGCTAAAAGGTGACAAATTGATACAAAAACTGATGATAGATGAGAAGAAATGCTACCTGTTTGGTCGCAACCCACAGATGAATGACTTCTGTATAGATCATGCAAGCTGTTCCAGAGTGCACGCTGCATTTGTGTACCATAAAAACTTGTACAGGGCTTTCTTGGTTGATTTGGGAAGCAGTGAGTATGATGTTTATGGATATAATGTACTATTGCATTCTGATAGGTCCCAATTTATATTCAAAACATTTATTTAAAAAATATATAAATATTAAGCAATGAGCTGGTGGGTCACTTGATGTGAAGTGATTATTGCTGCCCAGGAACATTTTGTAACACTAGAGAAACTACTAATGCATTTTTTTAAATATAAATAGCGGGCCAACTACTTTATATTAAGCTATTACCATTGCCCATGATCATTTGCAGCACTAGAGCAATCACCAATGCATTACCTACCAGCTTTATAATAATTGTAGTTATTGTAATGTCCATTTTTAGTAGCATATTCTAATAAAATTTCAGCTCATGGTACATATATTGGCAACATGAGACTGGAGGCCCATAAGCCAACACAGTTGCCAATTGATTCCACTTTTCACTTTGGAGCTTCCACAAGGAATTATATTATCAGGTAGGTAATATTTAATTCAAATGCTATTTTAATCAACGCAGTCTGTTTCTGATATGTCATCATGAAAAAATGAAAGCCTGATCAACTTGCACAAAGAACTCTTTGTTATCTAGATGCGTACAGGCCAGGGTTGGGAAAAACATTTTTAAAGATCAAAATATTCTGTTTAATTTTTTTTTTTTATTTGTTAAAGTTTCTATAACACTTGTTTTAAACTAGGCTTTAGCCATTATAAGAAACTAGGTTTTTTCTGGGTAATGGCTTAGAGTAACAAACAGTTTAACAAATATTAAAGTCTCATATTGCTGTAAACAGTTCAGGTTCCTAGTTGGTTCTATCATTTGCCTGGGACTTTTTCAGTGTGGATTTAATTTTTTAATTCCATAGGATTTGGGTAACTTGATTTCTCAGGATAAAAAGTACTCATTTTACTGAATTATATCCTATGGGATGCAAGCTATCTCTGTGCCAATTAATTAAGATTGGTTCATGAAGTTCTGGAAAGTTTACTGATAGACAGATATACATTTTTGCATTTGTTATATTAGTGTGAATGGAATATTATTATGGGTACCTACTGACACAAACTAGCCTGAAAATTTGCAAGAATTTAAATTTTTAAAAATTCTCTTTGATTTTCTTTGATAAAAAGTAACTTGTTACTCCAGATCTTTAACTACCTACTTGTTTATCCATGCTAAAAATCATGTTGATCATTGCACCGATTCTGGTATGATAGAAGAAAAAGCTAATTAATAAATAGACTTTTGCATACCCATATTATTATTGCAAAAAAATTCCCAAAAAATAAGAATTACATTTTTAAAAAAATCTAAATTCATGTGGATGAAGTTGCTAGCATCAACAAGTTGATCATAAAACTTTGTTTTGACCAGAGAGAGACCAACAGGCAATGCTCGGGGTATTATGGAAGAGTTACCCAACACTGAAACAGAAGGCGCCTTGCTCGGGTTGCCCGAAACACAGACTGAATTAGATGTAAGTAACCAGAAAAACTGCAGTTCTTTTTGCTTCACTTCATGTTACTTTTATAAGTTGCACCAATGTACCTGCGCAAAAATCTTATTTTTGGTTGACTCAGCCAATCATAGCGCGCATCTATCCGCTATTGGTTGTTGCCTACGGGCCAAGTTTTGTACGCGCGAATTATGAGCGAGATAGCATGCGTTTCTTAGATTCTTGTATCACGTCGACCATCTGATCTATTGTGGTCGCCGCCAAATTTTAATTTTTAAAAAAGCGTGTGAGAATATTGTTGCAGATTACAATGCAATAAAGTGCAATTCAGTTCGTACAGTTTTGCAGTCTAAAATAATTAAATATCTATTTTATCGCGTAAACTCTTATTTCTCTCTCTTATGTGATAAGGACTAAGGATTACTGAGAGTCTATAAAGGAGAGTGTCAACCAAAATGCACTAAAACCAAAACTTTCCGCCAAACGAACACAGATTCTTCAGATTTACTTGACTTTCTAATAACAATAGCCTATTCAAGTACACTATCTACATGTGAGTTCAGAATCAGTTTGTTTTTCTGGTCTAAAGTGGTATTATATATATTTGACATCGATTGCGAACTTAAAGGCGTACTTTTAGTATTAAATACTACTTACAAGTAAATAATATGCTTTTTATTACAGAATCTTACGGAGTTCAATACAGCACACAACAGAAGAATTTCAATGTTGGGCATATCAACTGATGATGGCACCGACGTTTTGAAGGTATGCTTATTTATCTCTGTTGCAGTCTTAAGGTTTTTTGTACAATGGAATCTATTTTGGAATTCTAATTTTACATTGAAGCGATTCTAATTTTACTTCTACTTATAGAGGGTACATAAGAAGGGCTATTTCAAAAAAAATCTGTTCTATGAAGCTGTGAAAATTAATATCTACCATATTAATAAATAGTAGTTTGCAGCTCACAAAAAATGTTTGGAATGACCCGTCTTGTGCGTAGTGTTACATAGAGGTCTTTGTATATTTAACTAAATGATACCCGCGACCTCGTCCGCGTGGATATAGGTTTTTTAAACCCGCGGGAACTTGATTTTCCGGGATAAAAAGCAGCCTGGGTTAGGTATATAAGCTTTTTCAGCCCAGTAGTTTTTGCATTAAAGAGTAACAAACACACACACACACACACACACCCTCAACCATCCACATACAAACTTTTGCCTATTAGTGTGATTCTATTTCCCAGCCCCCAACTGGTACTAAGCGATCAGCTTCAATGACCGGCGGGGTGGCAAAGAAACAGAAACGCAACGTGTCGTTCAATGAAGAGGTGGACATCATCAACCCGGAGGATATTGACCCCACAGTGGGCCGATTTAGAAACCTCGTGCGGTCCACCATAGTACCCAATGCTAACGCGTCCACAAGGAAACTAAAATTGCAGAGTGCTGATGAAAGTGAGTATAATGTACCTCTTTTTGAAGTAAAAAGTTTGTTAAGCTTGGGCGATTTTGAGATGGATAAAATCTTCAATTTTTTTGGTCCAATATGCTATTGTTACTAGTGCTCGGAGAACCGATAGATGTCAAAGTTAGACATATATTATAGGCCGCAATGTGTGGGGCTTTCTAAAATTATACAATCAATTTGAGGCTTCAAACAAGTTTAAATAATAATTATTACTAGTATGCTCCTACAAAAGCATAATATACAATCATAGAATATTATCTAAATGATAAAATTGCTTCAGGTCAACACCATCATTCGCTGCGACTGCAGGAAATATCTAGAAGCAACACACTATACTCGGATCTGCCGGCGCCTAGCTCGCATTTAAGTCTGATTGGAGCGAGGTAAGTAAAATTGCTAATATAATTTAGTTTGTAAATAATTTTAAATACACATCAAAAATTACGGGATCGGCAGGATTCGAACCTACGCCTACCCTGGATATCGCGACCAGAGCGGAGAGTTCACTTAAGTGAACCATAGCCTAGGTCAAACCCTGTGTCTGTCACCAAACATATTAGCTAGATCGGTTAAACAGATGTGCCGTGAAAATCTAGCAGGCAGACAAACACTTTCGCTTTTGTAATATTACTAGCCGATGTGCGAGTGCCGTGGGAACTCTTCGACGTTCCGGGATAAAAAGTAGCCTATATCACTCTCCAAGTCTTTAACTATAACCATGTAAAAAATCAAATCGATCCGTTCCTGCGTCGCGACGTAATTGAACGACAAACAAACACCACTTCGCATTTATAATGTTGGTAGTATATGGAATATGGATTTGCGCTTATCGACACCTAGTATGAACCGTGGACATTGTTCCTAACTATGTGGCGTATCGAAAACGACACTTGTTTGTTTTATAAACCTTTATTTTATTAATATCTTCCAGATTGGGTCTTTCATTACCGAATCCAGCACCTGACGTGGAGTTGGAGGGGCCGGAACCTCATCTCAATATTCATCCTCCCTTGCCCCATACTGGTATGTACTTACTTTGTTTGTACTTGGGTGTATTATCTAGAAATATCATTTTAAATGAACTTGACTGTGTGTTAATAAATTTAAGCCTTATTCTGTGGTTTAACAACATAATAATATTATTATAATGTAAATAGTGGGTATATGCTACAATTAATATGATGATTCACACACCTTTGAGAACATTATGCAGAACTCTCAGGTATGCAGGTTTGCATGCACATAACACCGAAAAGGTAGAGGTGCGTGCTCGGATTCGAACCCTGGACCTCCGATGAGGAGGCAGAGCAATCACTAGGCTTTTTTTTATTCATTATAGTCAAGCGCTTGACCACAATCACACCTGATGAAAAGTGAACATCACTTTTCATCAGGTGTGATGAAAAGTGATGATGTGGCCTAAGATGGGACGTGTTTACCTAAAAGATGCCTATTCACTCTTGTTTTAAAGATACCCGGATTACGCTATCACCGCTTGTGGTATAAAATCTCTAAATTGACAGGTCTAAATCTTTTCCGCGGGGAGCATTGTGAAAGGGCCATTTAGATCTAGTTTAGTTAGAGATGGTGTAAAACAGAATTAGTGACAATTTTTAATTGATTTTTTTTTATTTGACAGCGGCAGAAGAATCCGGTCCATCGAGCGAGCCGAAAAAGAAGAAATACGCCAAAGAGGCATGGCCGGGAAGAAAACCCGGTGTCTGAGTGTAACCATACTCGCACAATAACTATATTGATTCAAAAGTTCAGCACAAGTGAAAAGCTAATTTTTTACAAAAACTACAACTGTGGTATCCTATCCCTAGTGTATATTGGCTAATTTCTAATGCGTCCGACACACATTGGCCCGAGTTGATCGGCCTACGTGTAAACGCGCATGCGAGTTGTGCAGTATGTTTAGATGTTTGTAACAACGGTTTCTATTTTCACAACTGGTAACGGGATGCCATAAATTGAAGCATGCTCGTAGGTTTAGTTTTGCCCAAAGGTGCGTAAATCTGTCTGTCTGTGCCGCTACGCGCATGCGTGTCACACTCAAGTGAATTTATCTTCACTTTTTTAAATTAGTTTGAGCCTTGCCTATCGGTGTTTTATAGTATTTTTGATTTGAAGGACACCTGGTCACATGCGGCAAATGTATGCCAGGTGGCTCTGTACCTTCACGTTAGTAGAGTGCATTGGGTTGGGCTTATGTGTACTAAAATCTTTAGAACGCGTGTTAAAAATTATAATAAGTCCAGTTTTAGAAGAATGGTAACAGAGCCTTTGCCAAAAAAATTGTATCACGGGCAAAAAAAATTGCCGCTAATTTGGTCCACTGAGACACGCAATAGTATGTTTGCTGAAATCACTTTCGTACGTTTTAAGTATGAGGAAGTCATCATTAATTGTATCACTAGGTAAAATAAAAACATTAGGTAGTTAGTATTATGGTAGATAATCGACTGAAAAATTGTTGATAAGGGATAAGAGAATTACAATTAAATAACTTGTTACTTATATTTAAGTAAAATTAATAATAACTTGCGAGGAATTTAATATATTACGCGTAGAATGTGTAGTACCTATTATTATAATAGAGCAAGCGCCTGTGAGGGCCAGACCTTCGTTATTTTATAAAAGCTGAAAGTTTCTTTGCGCATTGTACCCAACAAAGGGAGGTACCAGATACCCTTAAACTTTAATAAATTGTTAAAGTTAGGATATCTGGCATAGGGTTGCCACGATACTAAATGTCTGGCAATGCATGACGTGATTTCTAATACTATTCTGAAGATATTATAAATAATTACACTTTAAACTTTGGACGAAAGATTTTATACACCTTTGTTACCTTTTAAGTACCAGCTATACTCATGTATTTAGTCGATGTAAGCCCGACTAGTTACCTGTTATCTGCCAAAGCCACGCTGATCGTTCCTCACTGAGCTGGGGACAATGCGCATATAAACTTTCAGCTGTTTTAAAATAAGGAAGGCCTGGCCTTCACGGGCTCTTAGTCCATTATTAGATTACTCGCAAGCATTTTTACACTGCCAATTATGGGCAGTAAACTGCTTATTAAGTACTAGATGATCCCCGTGACTTCGTCAGCGTGGATTTGGTTTTTTTAAATCCCATGGGAACTGATTTATCGGCATAAAAAGTAGTCTATGCCCATCTCATGATTCAAGCTATCTTTGTACCAAATAGATGATGTACGTGACGTCCACGTGGGTTGAGGTTTTTAAGATCCAGTGGGACCTCTTAATTTTCCGGGATAAAAAGTAGCCTATGTCCTTCGCTGAGATGTAATCGTCAAAAACGGTTTAACATCAGCTGCTGATGGCCCGTGAAAAGCCAGCAGACAGATACACTTTCACATTTATGATATTAGTATGGATTATTTACTTTTAAAAGTAAATAAAGCTGAGTTTTAATCATTCAAAGGCTGTTGCGCTTCCACTCTGCAGGTGAGCGCCGACGCTTAGCCTCGAGCCCATTCATACAATGCAGGGGCGAGTCAGTTTCTATAAGAATACAATGTATATTTGCAATAGAATAGATTAGAAAAGTTTTTATTCAAACAAACTTTGATAAAATGCTTTTGTCAAGTGAATTTACCACTGCATCGGAATGCTCTTGTTCCTACTGAGAACAGGAAACTCAGTGGTTGCTCTTTTTTTTTTAAATTAAAATGACATAATATTATGTAGCCAAGTGTACATTGATTTTACTGTTGCTGTAAAGTCTGTCTAATACAAGCTGAGAGATTCTTTTAACGTTTTGATAAATTGGCGCGGTAATATTGCAGTAAATGTCGTTTATTTTTATAATCTCATAATGTACATATTTAATACTATATTTTTTTGCTCAATAAAATTCTACAAAATTTACATTTAAGTATTAGAGTGGGTTTTCAGTACCTATAACAGTTTTAAATAAATGTGGAATCTAATTTATTGTGGCGCGAATACGCGTGGTGTCAATTCTGTAAATATATTTAATCAAAAACTACATGATTACATAGTCCAATTTTAAATCTTGTATTATAGGCATGAAATACTTTTTTTTGAACAGACGTATTAACTTTAGGAATTAAATGAAAAAATATTTTTACCTTTAATTTTACCTACTTTTGAATCATCTTATGCATATTTTGCCACTTGTTCAGAATACCTTAAATAAACGTATTTAGGAATTAATTTCTAGTTAATTCGGTAATTTTTCAACTAGCTTTGGCTTTCATTAGGCAGACTAGATATTTTTTACGATTACAACTTACATTATTATTAGGACATTTTCACTACTTTTATTTGTAGTGAAAATTCAAATGCAAACATATTTTTTGTTCGTAATGTAATTTACTTTTAAGTTCCTTTTGCATGAAACTAGTGTACATTTTGTATAGAATGTTATACAATTTAGTTTTAAGTGCTGTGAATAACTATAATTTTATTTGTATGAATAAAAGTTTTATTATGATACAATTTGTTACTTTATTCTAATCAACCCTAACTCAAGAAAACCTTACATAGGGCGTTTTTCCATTAGCCGACCCGGCATCGGCACGACACCGGCATGGCCCTAGACCGGCACCGGCGCCGGGGCTTCGTTTTTCCACTGAGCCGGTGTCGATGCCGGTATAAGCCCGTCCTCTTACCCACCCCGCGCACTCACACACGCACACGGCTACAATTCATATACAATACACATGCAGTTTTGCCGGTCGGCATGCAGTTGGAAGCTTGCTATCCTGGCACCGGCGCCGGTGGGAGTCAATGCCGGGCCGTCACCGGCGCCGGTAAGTGAAAAAACGAGACATACATTTTCACACACTTATGTGGCGCCGGTGCCGGCTTCGGTGCCGGTGCCGTGCCGGGGAATAGAAAAACGCCCATTGGGAAATGGTTCATAAATAACCTATCACTACAGGGTATTATTATTTTTAGAGCGGTTAGTGAGGCGAAAGTTTAAACTATAGGGCTAGAGGTATTTATTCTCAGAAAACATGTAAATTATAAGTAACTAGTTGATGCCCTCGACTTCGATTCCCGAAAACCTGAATCAGTGATTACAATCGCAATTGTTGTTATTGGCTAAAATGCTATTCTTGCAACAATGCATTGTAGCCAATAGTGAGCGAGCGTCAACATATCAGAGATGATTGCGATCGTGACATTGTAGTTGTCATTCTGCCGCAATATCGAGCCGCAGAACAGATTTGAAGCGAAACTTTCCTCTACTAAGAAGTTCCCTTCCCAAACATTTGTTGCGGTTATCACTAGCAGACTTTCACTTCTTTTTGTTTGTTCAAACTTTACTCATTGTGTGGCGTCGGTATTACACATAATAATGTACAGTTGGCCTCAGAATTCGAGTAGCAATTCCGCGAAACTATTGCATCAAAAACCTGTCGCACTTGACCTTTTCCTATAAACTCGCTGAACACACCTAACTCATGTGCATAACCGTGCCACGCGAATATGATCATTAAGGTGCTAAACAACTTACGGCCTTTGACTGTACTTAATTACATATTATATTATTATGTTTACAAACTAATAGGTTTCAACCTACTCAGACACAGCTACTCTAACTATAACACAATTAGTAGTCTCCGTAACACGACAGACACCTAAATATGTCGAAGCTACTGAGCATTTTGTCTCATCACATGAGTATAGCTACCTACAGGGGTGTTGATATTAGGTAAATATGTAGATATGTCAAAATGTCACTAAAGAGCCAAGAGGCTACATCTACTGAAATAAAGGTGAATTTGCACTTATCTGTTTGTCTTTTCGTCCGTTTAACGGATTATGAAGGTACGTATAATTTCAATTTTTACTATCAGTCAACAACAAAATTATATAGGTAAATAAAAAATAATGCACTTTTTTTTCTTGCAATAGGTTCGACGCGAAAAATCTATAGGACTTGATTGTCTTAATCAGGGCGAAACACTGTCATTATTATAAATGCCAAATTATGTCTGTCGGTCTGTCTGCTAGCCTTTCACGGCCTAACAGTTTAACCGGTTTTGATGAAAAGTTCAGACGTAACTCGCGTCCCGGAAATTGACATGGGCAACATTTTATCCCGGAAAATCAAAGAGTTCCCATGGGATTTTAAGAAAACCTAAACCTTCGCGGTCGAAGTCACGGGCATCATCTTAGCACAAAGACAAAGCGTCTGTAAAAGTTTTTTTAAATAAACAAATATACTGCGGAGCGAGCATGTTTGCTTATATGCTCCCTCCGTTTAGGTAAAAATCGTATATAATCCATAAATTTTGAGATCTCACTCGCAATTTTAGCTCCATGCGTTAAATGTAATGTCAAAAGTACGATTTTAGTTCTTAATTTACAGGTGAACCATACTTTTGACATAACATTTGACATATAGATCCAAAATGGTGAGTGAGATCTCGAAATGTGACCGTGCGTAGGTAACGCACGGTCACACAAAACGAGTATATTTTGTATGACCGCGTTGCTGCGTCACACTATGTGTCCGGGCCTTAAGAAGGTGGGTGGTGGGAAATTAAGGGGTTGGGGGTGGGCACACCAAGTACCTGTTGCTAGTTCATAACACGGTTAGGCTCATTAAAGAGCGTGGGTTCACTTAGGCGATGTGAAATGCCATATGCCCTAAATTATTTATTTGTACCTACTACATACTTGCGTTTTACCAAATGTAACGAATTTTGCTAAACACCAATTGGGGCTCAAGCCTTTTGTTGACGCGATCGTGGATTGAATCTACGTAATTAATGCGTAAAAAACTGATCAAATACATGTCCGAGGTATGGCCGATTCGTCTTGTCTTGATTGCCGCCATCGCTCGTATCCATACCTGCCGTATAAATAGCCAAATTAGGAATATTATATTAACAAGTAAGAAGTTACTCAAAAATTGATAAGCATGAATAAAATGTGTTTGCGCGAAAGTACTAATTTCGTAGAAGTTTCGTAGCCAATATTATGTTCGTAGCATGGTTCGTAGCAGAAATGTTTAGCGATACCAAAATAAAGTTTACCAGCTTAGAATTAGAATAAATAGGATAGAACAAATTGATTAGATTTTCTCTGCAGTAAAAATCCTTGAATCTGACTCCCTACTGTTTAATTACTTACAACTTTATTTCAATAAAAATACAAAAAATATTACAATCACTAATTGTCAGGGGTGTTATAAATTTTTAATTCACACTTGTCAATAGGTAGGTATGTAAGTATGTGAAGTTACTCTTATGAAGTTATTAGTATTTTTTAAGTGACCCTGTTATAGTGGGCAATCATAAACGTTAGATCGTCTGGTCATGTAATACCGTACTTTACGACGCACTTACCCGGTGTATTACATGCGTTATACCTTGCTACTATACGTCATTATAGGAATAATTCACCAATAAAATATACACTTGTGCTATGTATACCTACTATTTTCTTACTGCTTAGTACTTAGGTAGGTATACTTTCATGAAAATCTAAATTAAGAGGAAAACCATCTCGAATGACTTAGACGATTTCACCTTCAAACTAGCAATTTTGACATGTCATGACCCTCTATTGACAATTAATCAAGCAGACATTTCAATCTGCGAAATTTACGCGGACTTTTAGTATTTTGACGTAGGAGGGTAAAAGATCCAGTACATGAACGAATAAGGATTACCCTGACTTTCACCTAAAATTAAGATATATGAGAATTGTTCTATATATAATTTTTATTTTTTGTGTATCTGTACACAGTATATCAAAAAATCTAATAAAATGCGTGGTATTAATTATTATAAATTATTTTATTTAACAAAAGGATAAATTGCCAGTAAATGAACTGGAAATTTCAGTGAATGAACGAACTCTATCTAGTGCATAAACTCTCGATTCCTATTAATAAATTCTTAAGTATATTTTCGGCTTGGAATTTAAAAAAAAATGTCAGATTTTCAGTTTTTGACTTATTGTATATTTTTTTCTACATTTTGCGCGATAAATCAAAAACTCTTTTACATAATAATAATAAATAAAACCTGTTTTAGAATGTATAATAGAGCCCTTTCATATGATATTATCCCCTTTGGTATAGTTATCTTAGTTTGAAAGTCACCTAAATTTTCTGGAAAACAGTCCAAATGACTACAGAGAAAATGAAACTTAACGCCCTTGTTGCATCCAAGTCGCTGGAAGTGCAACATCAGCTACTGAATGTGTTAAGAGTAGTGAGAATAATATACCGTAACACAAGTGTCTGATGTTATCAGATTTGTTCCTTTGAGCCGAGAAGCCACATGTTCTGATGCTTTTTAGACAATCTAAGATCTCTCATTAAGTGATCCAAATAATTTTGATTGAATGGTCTAAGTTGAGATGTAAAAAAGTCACTACATCGTCACTACCTTCTGAAAGTTCTTGAAATGGTAGATTAGAGGTACTGGGTTGGGGCTGAGGTACAGATTTATCACCAGAAGTCAGAATCGTTCAAATTGCAGACTGCAAGTTACAATAGAGCCGCTTGGAACAATTTTTTTGCTGTTTCTTCTGGTAATATTCACAACGCAGAAATAATAATCATCATGGTGTTTAGATGGTTCGCGCCAAATAATAAATTTTTTTTTTAGTAAAAGTAGTTAACTATTCTTATTTGCTCATAAACGCAACGAGGAAATACAGCTTCCACATATAAAAATTGGAGTCCAGGCCTTGCTGTTAGCTGCTAATGGGTTCTCAAAGTAGCCCGAGTATGCTTGTTTTACTGGGCACAAAAGGAAAGAATGAAAGGAGCTTACCCAGTACATCTTAAAAGATCCGTTATAGATACATGCATCCTGCCATGCCTTACCTATGCCAGCCAAACATGGGTCCAGACAAAGAATATAAAAAGAAATAGTAACTTGCTAAAGGGCGATGGCAAGTTGCATAAATTAAGCAAAAAATATTCAAAGTGAGAATTGAAGACATAAGAAAAAAGACAAAGCCTACAGACACCTTGAGACATGCCCTAAAACTGCAATGCAAATGGTCATATTGTATCGATTTTTACAGATGAAAGAAGGACAGGTAGGTAGACCGAAGACGCGTTGGTCTAATGCTATTGTGCAAATCGCGAGAGAAAATTAGCTTGATAGTACCAAAGACAGAGAGAAATGGGGATACCCAAGAGGGATCCATATCCAAGAAAGAAGAATACCAGAATAAATATAAAAAAAATTCAAAAGAAAAATAAAACCGATTTCAAAATCACAAACACTAAAAAGTAAAAAATAATTTAAGTTATTGTGGTTTTTGAAGTCGGTTTTATTTTTCTTTTGAAAATTTTTTATTTCAAAATTTTTAGTGGCCCCACTGTACTATAATAATATGCCATGCCCAGCTAAAACCCTACTGTTTACTAAGCAATTACACTGATCGCGAGCAATTTGCTCTTATCCATTGAGGAGTTCTGTTCTCCATCTCAGAAGATATTCATCAGAACTTCATCAAATTTATATGGGACCACCTGCAAAGTATACCTAGCTTTTCAAAAAAAAATAATTTCCAAATCGGTCCAGGCGTCTTTGAGCAATCGGTGAACATACATTAAAAAAAAATTGAATTTGCTCTTATCCATTGAGGAGTTCTGTTCTCCATCTTCAAAGATATTCATCAGATCTTTACCAAATTTATATGGGACCACTTGCAAAGTATACCCTATCAAACAAAAAAAAATCCAAATCAGTCCAGGCGTCTTTGAGTAATCGGGGAACATACATAAAAAAAAGATACCGACGAATTCAGAACCTCTTCCTTTTTTTAAAGTCGGTTAAAAATATACTAAGATTTACTAACATGGTGTTATACCACAGAGTAGCAAACAGAGGCAAAGCTTCTAAGAAGCGAGCAAATTTTATAACTATTTTGGTAGGGTTGGCACTGGAGGATACAATTTAATTAACAATAGTTATTTGTTCAACAAGATGGTAAAGTTTGTTTTTGTTGTGATTGCCTAGTTTAAATATCGATCAATAGATCTAAATATCGATTTTGAACGAAATCAGTCAATTTAGAAAGAATTATAAATGGTGCCAACTTTTTTAAATTTTGGTTACAGTTTCCTATTTTGTGATCCCAGGGAGCTCTAAATATCGATTTTGAACGAAATCGGTCAATTAACAAAGAATTTCAAAATGGCGTCGACTTTTTTAAATTTTGGTAACAGTTTCTTATTTTGTGATCCCAGGGAGCTCTAAATATCGATTTTGAACGAAATCGGTCAATTAACAAAGCATTTCAAAATGGCGTCGACTTTTTTAAATTTTGGTAACAGTTTCTTATTTTGTGATCCCAGGGAGCTCTAAATATCGATTTTGAACGAAATCGGTCAATTAACAAAGCATTTCAAAATGGCGTCGACTTTTTTAAATTTTGGTAACAGTTTCTTATTTCGTGATCCCAGGGAGCTCTAAATATCGATTTTGAACGAAATCGGTCAATTAACAAAGAATTTCAAAATGGCGTCGACTTTTTTAAATTTTGGTAACAGTTTCTTATTTTGTGATCCCAGGGAGCTCTAAATATCGATTTTGAACGAAATCGGTCAATTAACAAAGAATTTCAAAATGGCGTCGACTTTTTAAATTTTGGTAACAGTTTCTTATTTTGTGATCCCAGGGAGCTCTAAATATCGATTTTGAACGAAATCGGTCAATTAACAAAGAATTTCAAAATGGCGTCGACTTTTTTAAATTTTGGTAACAGTTTCTTATTTTGTGATTGCAGGGAGCTCTAAATATCGATTTTGAACGAAATCGGTCAATTAACAAAGAATTTCAAAATGGCGTCGACTTTTTTAAATTTTGGTAACAGTTTCTTATTTCGTGATCCCAGGGAGCTCTAAATATCGATTTTGAACGAAATCGGTCAATTAACAAAGAATTTTAAAATGGCGTCGACTTTTTTAAATTTTGGTAACAGTTTCTTATTTCGTGATCCCAGGGAGCTCTAAATATCGATTTTGAACGAAATCGGTCAATTAACGAAGAATTTCAAAATGGCGTCGACTTTTTTAAATTTTGGTAACAGTTTCTTATTTTGTGATCCCAGGGAGCTCTAAATATCGATTTGGAACGAAATCGGTCAATTAACAAAGAATTTCAAAATGGCGTCGATTTTTTTAAATTTTGGTAACAATTTCCTGTTTTGTGATCCTAGGGATCCTCAGATATTGATTTTGAACAAAATCTATGACAGTTCAAGAAAATAGATTTTAAACACTATTTAAATTATTATCATTAACATTAAATTAAATGAAAACACGACGCGCGACGTGTACTGCAGCCCCTGAGCTTGAGCACAGGCCGAGCCGGTATAAACCGATTTCTCTCCGTACGCGACGTAGCGCCTGTGCTCACGCACACACGCGCCTCAAGCTTGTAGTAGTGTACCTATCGTAGCGCGCTTGTATGAAGCTTTGACTCTGTTCGCTACTCATGTGGTTATACAACGCAATACCACACTCACAAACACTCGTACAAACATACAACACACTCACACACACACATGGACGCACGCACACGCACTTTTGAACGGTTTGAACGGAACACGGTTTTGAAATTGAAATTGAAAAAAGTGTAAGAATTTGTAAGAAAATATTTAAAAAAGGTATATCAGCCGGTTTTTTATTCCAGCTCTTAATACATGTAAAAACGTCCAATCTGTTCATTTACTCGAGCCTTTACCCTAGTACCTAATTATATCGACCGCCCCATATCAAAACAAAGTAAATGTCATTTTTCCGAAAATCGTTTTATGTCATAAGCCTAACTTTCATAGTATGTCCCGTTGTATTGTAAGGACACCCACATTAAAGTAAAATTAAAAGCTAGTAAGTCGCTTTAACCATTTTAAAACATAGTAAGTCTTTGAACTGGCTAGGTTTTTATAGATTAATGCGCCTTACTAAGTTTTTAAAAGGAATTAGATTAAATAAAATAAATATCACCCATTATCTAAATACCATGTCAAAACAGTAAATACTTAATAATGCATTAAAACTTAAAAGTAAGATAGGAAAAGTCAATGACCTCTACATGTCAACTGTTAAAATATGGTTTACAAGGGAAATACTTTGCATACTTACATAATGTTTTTAGGGTTCCATATCTCAAAAGGAAACACGGGACCCTTATAGGATCACTTTGTTGTCTGTCTTTCTGTCCGTCTGTCCGTCTGTCGTGTCTGTCAAGAAAACCGATAGGGTATTTCCCGTTAACCTAGAATTATGGGCAGGTAGATAGGTCTCAACTCTCATAGCCCAAGTAAAGGAATAAATCCGAGAACAAATTTCGTGATTCTAGATCAACGGGAAGTACTGTATAGGTTTTCTTGACGGACGGACGGACAAATGGACAGACAGCAAAGTGGTCCTTTAAGAGCTCCGTTTTTCATTTTGAGGTACAGAACCCTAAAAAAGAAAATGATGCACATGTAATGAATAAATGTGTTGGCCAGTCTTCACACTAAAATATTTAAACCCCTTTAATTTAAAAACTGTCATAGCCTAGTGGTTAGAACGTCCGCCTCCTAATCGAAGGTCGGGGGTTCTAACTTTTCAGTTATGTGCGTTTTAAGCAATTTAATATCACTTGCTTTAACGGCGAAGGAAAACGTCGTGAGGAAACCTGCATACCTGCAAGTTTTCCATGTTCTCAAAGGTGTGTGAAGTATGCCATTCCGCATTGGACCAGAAAGAACTACGGCCTAAACTTCTTTTGAATTTAAACCACTTACTAGGTTTTGATCTGAGAAAGAAATTTGACATTAATTGACAAAATTGAGAGACCTAAGCTTGTATAAGAACACAGAAGTGTCATAATTCGTGTTCACTTTGCCTAACGTCTCTCAGAGAGCAGAGAGAGATTTAAACTGTTTCTTATAATCACTGGCCATATTTCAAATGCGAAAGTGTGTTTGTTGGTTTAATATTCAATCACGCTGCAACGGAGCAACCAGTCGACGTGGTTTTTTGCATGGATACATTTAAAGACCTTGAGAGTGACATCTCTCTCCGCATCGTATTCTTTATTGCTGAGGGTTGTGACCTCTTTCCATTATTCCTACATCTAATGGTAGGTTTTCTTGGGATAATAATGCAGTGGGTTCAAAGAGCCTACGGAACTCGACTAGAAAAACGAGATTTTGACACTTAGGTTTAACGGTTATGAATTAGTTATTAATATCAGTGATAAAATTGATTAGGGCTGTCAGGTAAAATGACATTTATCTCGGAAAATCAAAGAGTGTCCACGAGATTTTTTTCCAAGTTTGCGCTACTAATTACATATATTATGAAGAGGAAAGGTTTGTTTGTTTGTTATCGATAAACTCTGAAACTACTGAACTACTTGCACTAAAGACATAATCATCAACATCAACCGACAGACGTCCACAGTGAACATAGGTCTTTAATAGGGTCTTCCACATGCTACGGGTTTGCGCCGCCTGAATCTTTGCGCTTGCGCTTGACGACAATCATGCTTTAAAGAAAGCAATGATGAGGTCCAAGTTGGAGCACGCTTACCTAGAAGATGCCTATTCACTCTTGGCTTGCAGGTATCTAAGGTATATATGGCAGGAAACACGGCCGCCGAAATGGCGTTCCAACCTTTAGGCTCTCCCCATTGCCCGCAGCATGAATCTGAGCTTTCTTATGAGACCCATGGTTATATTATGTACATATAATATCTCATAAGAAAGCTCTAACACACAATCCAGCTAAGTAAGTCCAATTTCGAAAAAAGCTAGCTAGCCGACAAATCTAACTCAGGCAGCCTTCGGGAACCTTCGAGATGTCTCTGTCCAAAATTCCTCAATGCTTGAAGAACAGTCTTTGAATAGTGCATATTGTCAGTGATGAAATATGGATCCGAAATATAGGTCTTTTTTTTGTACACAGGAAATGCCTGATGCCCCTCCGTCATGTGGGGCTTGCACCAAACTTGCACTACTACGAAATCCATTTCGGAACACGGCACCCGGAACGAGGCGCGCTATCTCCTAACATAGGTATAATACCTATTTAGAACACTTACTATCTGTCATCATAATCTATGACAACCTCCGAGTATTTACCTGGTAAAACCGTAACTTTAGAATAAAATTTAGTATATAAGCAGGCTTCATTTAGAAATGAAAAAATCCCTATTTTATTTTTCAACGATTATAAACACAACTTTCATTCAAAAATAATAAGCTTAAATTCATTTTAAATAATATTTTGCGACGAAATGACGCGCACAGTCCTTCCGCCATGACAGTCCAGTGGACACTGAATTCCATAGAGCGCCTGCAAGAAAATAAATAGCACAGGAAGTTTTTTGGTTAGTTTTAGATTATTTAAGAAACAAAAAACATTTAGTATAAAACTAACAGTTAAAATTGATTGCTAAACCTAAACATATCATTTTCTGGAGGTTGGCTTCAAAGTATCAAGATGTTAAAGAAAACTTTTACAGAACAAGTTGCGAACAGCAATGTTTTCAACTTGGTTTTTTTTTTTATTGGGATAATGTATACTAAATAAAAAGAGGCCCTTATAATCTTCACAAACTGAAGTTTTTAATTGCATGTATTTAATAGCTGTTAATGCTTTAGAAAAATAAACAATTTACTTCAAAGTACAGCATTTTTGCGATTTGTCAAATAGCAATTACCTTAAGAAAAGCTTCTGTGCTAGAATAGTTACAACTGAACTAGATGACACCCGCGACTTCATCCTCGTGGATTTGGTTTTTTTTTTGAAAATCCAATGAGAACTGTGATTTTCCAGGATAAAAAGAATTCTATGGTCGTCTCCAGGATGTAAGCTATCTCTGTACCAGGTAGATAATGTTCGCGACTTTATCTACGTGGATTTAAGGTTCTCCAACCTTTCGTTACCCGTAAGAAGACATGGCCTTGTACATGTCTTGTACTTATAAAAGGTTTCTACTGTGTTGCTCTAGTTTTATGGATTTCATTAAGTGGTTCGCCCACAAAAGAATAACTTGCAAAGTAAGTAAAAAGTAACAAAGGTTGGCTCTGTCGATATTTTCATTGTTGCAGAATGTTTTGACATAAAAAAGTCATGTGAAAGTTTTCTTCATGTAACCTTTGTTATAGGTAGGTATATATTTTCAGGACAATTGATTGTATGGATACTTTAGCAGAGTGAGTGAACTATTCTAAAATTGTTACTACTGTCTAAATAACTCATCTCGGTTCATTAGTTTAGGAGCTACGATGCCACAGACAGATACACAGATACACAGATATACACGTCAAACTTATAACACCCTTCTTTTTGGGTCGGGGATTAAAAATTGTACCTATATCTTGAAACTTAAATGCAATTTTCCGTATCAGTGAAAAAATTTTTACTAGTTATATCTAGATATACCTACCTTATTATCTCTACCCAGTACCCATATTATAAATGCGAATGTGTTTGTTTGTTGGTTTGTCCCTTGATCACGTCGTAACGGAAGACCAATGGATTGACGTAATTTTTGCATGAATATGGTTAAGGAACTCGAGAGTAAGTAACATAGGCTACTTTTTACCCCGGAATATCAAAGAGTTCCCACGGAATTTTTAAAAACCTAAATCCACGCGAAGTCGCGGGCATTAGCTAGTTGTTTATAAAAATACCATAACTTTACCTAATGTGGGCTATAAAATAATCTACTTTAAATATGAAATCAAAATAATGAGGCATTTAGAAACTATTGCTAGCTAAGTATGCTCCTCGACTTTTATTTTTGCTATAAATATTACGACGTTCGTGTTTTTGCAACGTCACAATTTTTACACAATGGAGCCGGTGATGTAAACTAATGACCTATCACATTATCTGGGTTAGGTCAATAAGTCCTGGTTACATGCCAGAAAACTCTTCACAGAAGAGCCACCCGGCCTCGTTACTGATTTGCCACTAGTTATTACTCGCGGTAATTTTCTTCTAATAATAAAGTTGAAAACTAAAATACGACTGCGATCGTCTTAATAAACGCTGAAATATTAGAGTAAAATTGTTTTTCTATCGCTCGGTAGGTATATTTTAATCATAGTTGTTCTAATTTATATTCATGAGCTCAAAATTTTCTCTTCTTTCGTTTGACATCAAACTTTGATTTTACTAAATACCTACTTCTAGTACTGTAAAAACTATTTATTTTCATTATCATACCACGTACAGATCCAATCTTGTACATTTTCTAGTATCCTTAGGACCTTATATTTTGAAAATATTTGCTTAAATTTGGGTAAACAAGTTCCCGAAATGTTAAATGATTTAATTACAGTTTCACCGTGATTTCACTGGTTTGGATGGTGCAAATTGCCTTTTTAATGATGTCAAAATTCGTACAAGAGTTTGTTGGAAACTCAATTTGCTGGCTTCAACCTTGCTTCAACGTGTTCCCGGGTTTCAGCTTGATTTTCTACACGTTGCTGTTGGTCAAAGCATAAGGTAAAAAATGCAGTTCGTGCTTTGAAATATCACAATGAATGACGCCCATGGCGTCATGACTCATGTTGATAGTGTGCAAGTGGTCAAACCTGGTAAAACTTAGTCAGCCTTGGTCTTTACCACTAAAAATGAGCAAAAGCACATACGAAACTTTTAGCATTGGAGTTAAGTAACTACTTACCTACTTTTTACCGACTATCTAAATGCAATCGATCATTAAATTCGCGCGTTTTTATTGACTACTAGCCGATGCCCGCGACTTCGCCCGCGTGGATTTAGGTTTATTGAAATCCCGTGGGAACTCTTTGATTTTCTGGGATAAAAGTAGCCTATGTGCTAATCCAGGATATTATCTATCTCCATCCCAAATTTCAGCCAAATCCGTCCAGTAGTTTTTGCGTGAAGGAGTAACAAACATACACACACACACATGCAAACTTTCACCTTTATAATATTACTAGCTGATACCCGCGACTTCGTTCGCGTGGATGTAGGTTTTTTGAAATCCCGTGGGAACTCTTTGATTTTCCGGGATAAAAAGTAGCCTTTGTGCTAATCCAGGATATTATCTATCTCCATTCCAAATTTCAGTCAAATCCGTCCAGTAGTTTTTGCGTGAAGGAGTAACAAACATACACACACACACACACACACACACACACACTGACACACACACACAGACACACACACACACACACACACACACACACACACACACACACACACACACACACACACATACAAACTTTCGCCTTTATAATATTAGTGTGATTTCGATGTTGTATCCCGTTTTGTCGGTTAAAAATCTCGCTGCTTTCCGAATCTACACAAAGCAAGGAAGACTAAGTTTTTTCGAACATGTGCCCTGCCCATTGCCACTTCAGCTTCACCACCCACGTTGCTATATGACGGTTACTCTTGTTCTCTTATGAATCTCTTCATTTCTGATTTCTGATCACTTAGAGAAACTCCAAGCATAGCTCTCGCCATCGCCCGCTGAGTGACTGAGCCTTTTTATGAGGCCCATTTAGTTTGTTTGTTTAGTTAGTCGATTTTGCTGGAAATTAAAGTGGATACCAGAGACCTAAGTTCATCTAGGTCTCCTGTATCCATTATGATTCTTACCGCAAATTCTACTGAATTTGGATTTTACAAGAATTGAATATTATCTCGGCGGCAAATGATTTTAGATCTTCCTATGCATTGATATAAAGTTTAATTTCGACGTTGACTTTGTAATACCTGTTGCTTGATCCATTTAAACGTCGGCAACGATGTTAGCACTCGTATATATATCTAATTCAGGGTATTTCGGAGCTATGTAAATCTGGTTGATTCGTTTTTCTTAACTCGCAACGAAAAAGTTCCGGAAGTGAATACGATAAAAGTACTTATTATGAGTATGTAAACATAGTATGAATTTCTGTATCTTACTAGCCGTGATGCCATTGGTTTGGGCGGTGGTTTAGTAGTAGGTAATGGGTAGTTTTAAAATATTTATTTATAGAGTTTTTTTCCTGCTAATAATATGTCACTCCATAAAGCTACAGTCCAGTTAAACTAACATTAAATTGTTTCCACGTATCTTTCTGGTAATCCCCAACCGAGCTTCATCCGACAGAGGTTAAGACAGGTCATTGCGGCAATCTGCCGAAGTGTGCGAAATCAAACAAAATCAATCTCAATCTCTTCACCTTATTAGTCAATAATGCGGAGAGATGGAGATCTTTGCTCTTTGTTATTTGATAAAGAAGGAGGAGGTTCTCAATTGGACAGTATGTTTTTTTTACATACACGTTAATAATAAATTAATGATTTAATAATAAATGATGTTTATCATCAGATATTTTCGTAATATAAAATATCAGCGTCTCAACCGCAAGAGTCCACTGTTACATGTTAGATACAGGTCTCTTCTAGTTCTCCTACGACTTTTTTGATGTCGATGTGTTAACTTGTTTATCTAGTGGAGCGCAGGCTTACCGATGGATTAAGCAACCGTATCGGCCTTAGAATTCAGAAAATGTATTAAAGTGGTGCGCAAATCCATAGAATTGAGCATCACCTTTATATGGATCTATCGATATATCTTTTAACAAATATTATCTGGGGCATTACGAGAACTATTACTGCGCTTCACGATGCTAGTCGGCTCCAGTCAACAAGGCATAGAATTTAATCCCCAATCCGCAACAGATATTCAGGTATTTGCTTTAACATGACAAGCAGTGAAAGTACTTTTGACCCAGTTTCGTATGTGACCTCAAGTGAAGATTGAAGGCGTGCTTATACACGATTTATGAGGAGCATTGAGGACCAAGGACTAGGAAATGGGTCATCTTCGGCTTTATTTCTAAAGTAGGGAGTAACACTTCTAAATTTATTACCGAAACATACTTAAGTACACTTTTAATACTTAACTATAACTTTACACTTTCTTATACACTTTTTAATACTTAACTTAGTAAATAAGTTTGACGTGTGTATCTGTCTGTATTTGTCTGTGGCATCGTAGCTCCTAAACTCATGAACCGACTTGAATTTAATTTTTTTTGTTTGAAAGGATGGCTTCATCGAGAGTGTTCTTAGCTATAATTCAAGAAAATCGGTTCAGCCGTTTGAAAGTTATCAGTTCTTTTCTAGTTATTTCTGTAACCTTCGCTTGTCGGGGGTGAATTATAAATTTTTAATTTACACTTGTAATTTTATAATAAGTAGTCTAACATAGAGATTGGCAAACAAGTGACGTCATGAGGGTCAACTCAAAATTCCGAAAACACGCTTTCCAAAAGTTGAGTTGACGAGGGTCATGACGTGACCGTGGCAGCTGGCACATGACCCAAGCTTATGCTTTAGTGATGAAACTTCGGCGTAGTAGGGATTTAAATTCTGTGCTATTTTGGATCATAGATTATTATTTTTAATTAACGACGTAGGTATTTAAAAAAAATATAGAATTAAAATATATTTAAATAATATAAATAATATTCCACATCCAGTAAATACAATGCTATTGGACTGATGAATGACTGTAGCTCTAGTAGGTAATTTATAGTTTTGATAAAATACCTGACAAAATAATGTACCTACCTAAGTTTGTATGCAGGATATTGAGAGATTTATCAAGTCATTTTAAGGTTATTCTAACACCAATAGAGGTGTTATAGGATTTCCTGCAATTTATAAGTAAAGAATCAAGTATTTTCTAAATTTTATAGAAATCTCAAATCTAATAGGCGTCCAGAATGAAGCTTTGCTTGGGGGCGAGCCCTCTAAATCGTTGAATAGGCTTAAATTGTAGACATAGATAGGTATGTAGATTCGTTTAAGAATTTTATTATTTCTTAATTATCTCCGCGAATTATAATTGGATTTACTAGGCATAATTAAGAAATTAAGTCGGCTTAGGTTACACAAATTATCCCTAAAGTCGTTTACCTTTTTCCTGTTATAACCTCGGCCCCGAACATAATAATTAATGACTGCTTTCATGTAAAATTGCTAAACTCATTTTTCATACCATTAACCCTTTCGACGGCTCAATAAAAATAATTTGTTTTAATAACGCAGAGACTTTTGGCCTATTTAAAGAACTTAGGGAATTAATAATAGAGCCCTAACAAATATAAGCTAGGTAGTTTTTTTTTTGCTTTTTAGGGGTCCGTACCTCAAAAGTAAAGACGGAATCCTTATAGGATCACTTCGTTGTCTGTCTGTCTGTCCGTCTGTTCGTCTGTCGTGTCTGTCAAGAAAACTTATTTAATTACCTATTAGATTATATTTAGTGAATGACGATCTCAATGGCAGTTCATAAAATCCTTGAGTAAGAGAAACCGTGAGTTTACATTGATGAAACATTAATTACACACATGAAAACATGTTTGAAGAAGAACTTATTTGACATTTCAAGCTGACAGAGAATTTATCAGATTTTCAGCGGTGCAAATGGAATAACAAAAGTCTTCGTCTTTCGCTAGTGTTCTGGTTACACCTGTATATTTAGATTGTATGTTTGTTTTTATATTACAGTTAGAGATGGTTATTAAGTTCTCCGAAGATTTCCACTATCTGTTAGTAAGAGTCGTTTAAGTCCACAGCAAATCATCTCGCGTCGAGATTGCATTAGAGAAGTTACTCGCGGCCGCGGAAGCGGTTGATTATCCACTTTCACGACGGAGTTGAGATGAAACTTTAAATCACTTGCATTTGCGCAATTTAAAAAGCAATTCCTAAGTTCATTAGTGATTCAACTTACCTTAACTTACACAGAATTCAAATTCAAAATATTTTTATTCAATTAGACTTTTACAAGTTCTTCTGAATCGTCAAAAGCATCTACCACTGGTTCGGAATGCCTTTCCTACTGAGACGTAAAGTAATGTAAAAAAAAACAGAGTCGAAATAATATTATCAAGAGAATACATATTAGGTTGAGATCTATAGAGCGCACTTTGACTTGCTAAGATTTAAGACGTTGTTAAAACGAGACAACGGCATAAATCTGTCTCGTTTTAATTGAAACTTAAGTCTGAGCAAAGTCGAAGTGCGCTGTATAGATCTCAACCTTAGATTCAATGTCGCGACATTTTGTAGAACCTTCGTAGCAGCTACGCTTCGTAGCAGTTTCGTTAGGTAGCGCAAAAATATTGGAAACTTTATACTCGTTGCTTAGGTTTATTAATGGTGCCTCCAGGTATATACGCTCCCATAGATCAGTATAATTAATAATTATATACGCTGAGTTAACGATTATAATCATTAAATGTTAATGATAACAAGAATGGAAAGGTTAACGTGGTTTTCGAGGTATGCACTGTATAAACTCAACATAAATGGCTAAATTCAATGCCATCGGCGTCGGGCACACGTGTCCAATTACCAATTAGAGTAAACGTTGTTTAATAAAGGTAATACTTGCGGGTTATAAATATTTTAATTTGTTACACTTTACAAGTAATAAACAGAGTAAAACAAAATATTTACATGAATTACTCAATAAATTCTTGAGGTAGGTACATATAAGTAAATTACAGTTGTAACATAGAAGTAATCCTAGCGCCTAGTCTGCTAAGCCGCACTTGGCCAGCGTGGTGGACTATGTCTAAACCCTTCTCGTTTTGAGAGGAGTCCCGTGTTCTACAGTGAGCTGGCAATCGGTTGTTGTTGACGACGATGATCCTAACGCGCTCCCCAGCGCCTTCCATACAAACGTAGTTTGATTCTCATTTGAATATTAAATATTCAAACTCAATGAAATTTTGTAAACACGTTCTAAACGCAAATATTTGTGTCTGTACTGTTTAAAATTAAGTTAAGTTTTGCGAAATACAACTTTTTTCCACGAGAGGAGCCTTCAACAAAAAAAGACGGAAAACTCCGCGGCACTGCTGCTTTCCACTGATACTTTTTATTCGAGTTTTCTTTTCATTAAATTTAATGGCCAAATAAAAATGCAAATTGGCTACGGAACAGGGTGGGTCTAAGGTTTCGCAATTAGTCACATCTGACGCCGTCTGGCGCGCGTTTTACCTCACCTTACGTAATACACAATACTGGTACATGTATTTACCAGCATGTGCTACGATGATTTCAGTTTCCAAGGCAGAAAACAGCCTAGTGGTTAACACGTTGTTGGGGGTTCCAAGGTTCGATCCCAGCACGCGTTTTACTTTCCGAAGTTTAAGCTTCAAAATCACATGCTTTAACAACGGTAAAGGAAAACATCGTGTGAACACCTACATCCATGAGAGTTCTTCATAACATTGTCAAAGGTATGTGAAGCCAATCCGCACTTGACTAACCTAGTGTATACTATAGCCAAATACTTCACATTCTGAGAAGAAATCTAAGCTCAGTAAAAGCCGAAAGTACTTGTGACAGTTTGTTTGCATTTTTTTTCTATTCCTATTTCTTTCAACGCTCACTAAGGAAGAATTTTCATTATCACTGAAACAAATACGGCGCGGACTGCGGATTAGCTTATTATCTACATACTATTTAGTATATATCGATATTTTGCAGGAAACTGTCATTAAACTCAAACTCAAACTCAAATTATTTTTATTCAATTAAACTTTTACAAGTGCTTTTGAATCGTCAAAATAATCTACCACTGGTTCGGAATGCTGTTCCTACCGAGAAGAACCAGCAAGAAACTCGGCGGTTGCTCTTTTCAAATTTACAATTTACAATAATATGCCATACTGTATACAAGCAATTGCAGCGCCGTGTATTGCTGGAGCGCATCAAATCCAAGCTTTTTTGTCATTTACATAATCTTCGATTGTATAATAAGCTTTTTTCAGGAGCATACTTTTAATAGATTTTTTAAACTTGTGTAAAGGCAAGTCTAAAATTGATTGTGGAATTTTATTATAAAATATTACACTCATTCCCACAAACGATTTTCCAACTTTCCTGAGGCGGAGCGTAGGATATGCGAGCCTATCACGGTTTCTAGTTTGCCGGTCGTGGAAATCACCGATTTTTTTGTAACTATGAATGTTTTGTCGTACAAAAATTATATTAGCGTAAATATATTGAGAAGCTACTGTAAGAATACCTATTTCCTTAAATTTCTCTCGTAGGGAATCGCGCGGTTTTAAATTATAGATTGCGCGTATTGCCCTTTTTTGTAAAACGAAAAATTTTCCAATTTCTGCCGCTTTACCCCATAGCAAGATTCCGTAAGACATAATACTGTGAAAATAGGCAAAATATACAATTTTTGCAGTTTCCACATCAGTTATCTGTCGAATCTTTCTAACAGCGTAAGCAGCAGAGCTGAGTTTACCAGCAAGTGTTGATATATGGGCGTTCCATTGAAGCTTTGCATCTAAAGTTATCCCCAGGAACACGGTAGTTTCTTCTACTTTCAACATATCATTATTTACCATTAAATTAAAATCATTTGCCGTCTTAGTATTGGGCAATGCGAATTTGACACACTTAGTTTTCTTTGCATTTAAAAGCAAATTATTAACAGTAAACCAATGAGTAACCTGCGATATGGTTCTATTTACATCGTCAAAATTATTATAATTTCTATCGACTTTAAAAATCAATGACGTATCATCAGCAAATAGTACAATATCGCAAGTATTTTGGACGAAATATGGTAAATCGTTTATATATACCAAAAACATGAAGGGACCTAAGATAGAGCCTTGTGGAACACCCATTAGTGAGGCTGATCCGGATGACTTCACATCATTTACACATACAGTTTGTATACGATCACTGAGGTAGGACGCAATGAGACTAAGCGCAGAGTCTTTGATTCCATAGTGGTTCAATTTAGCCAAGAGAGTCTCATGCGCAACGCAATCGAATGCTTTAGACAAATCACAGAAAATTCCAATAGCATTCTGTGAGTTCTCCCATGCATCGAATATATGCTTTAAAAGCATTGCGCCCGCATCGATTGTTGATCGACCTTTAGTAAAACCATACTGCTCCGAATGAAGTAATTTATTCAGATTAAAGTGCTGGATCAGTTGGTTGAGCATAATTTTTTCAAATATCTTGCTAAAAGTCGGTAAAATTGAGATTGGCCTGTAATTATTTGGGTCAGTTTTACTACCCGATTTAAAAAGAGGAATTAATTTACTGTATTTCATAAGATCTGGAAAGGATCCTGAATCTACGGACTCATTAAAGATTAGAGCAAGATATGGAGCAACAATATCAATAATATTGCTGATTACTTTTACTGAAATTCCCCATAGGTCTCCTGTTTTTTTGTACTGTAGCGATTTGAATACTTTAACAATATCATATGGGGTAACGTGTTCAAATTTAAAAACACTCAGAAACATTGCTCCTTAGAAGAGTGTAGGCTTCCGCTGGCGACGAGTTAAGGGAACTGGTAGTGGTAACTGGAATGTTTCGAAAAAAGTCCTCAAATACGTTTGCTATTTCTAAGTCGGAGTCAGTAATATGGTTGTTAATTTTAAGTTCCAATTTATTATTTTCCACTTTACGTTTCCCCGTTTCATCTGTGATGATATCCCAAGCTGCTTTGATTTTATTATCAGAATTAATAATTTTCTGTTTTATGTAAATTGACTTAGCTTGTATGCAAACATTTCTAAATAATTTTGAATAATTTCTTACATACTGAACAAATGTTGGAGTATAATTATATTGCTTTTCTGCATACAAGTCAAACAGCTTGTTCCTACTTTTATAAATGCCAGCAGTAGCCCACTCACTAAATTTAAGATTTTTACTAAATTTAAGATCACTGAATGCTTTAAGTAATGGCTCATCATGGAGCCGAGCCCTCTACCTAAGCTGTCAGAAATAATTACAGTTTGTTTTATTGGCTTAGTTGAGGGATTTATATTGTCTGATGAAGGAACCTTTGTGACATCTATGCTACACTGCTCTGGGCAAGTATCTGCTTTCACAGGGAGCACTGTAGGGCTATTTTGGCAAATTATAGGTACATTTGGAAAACAGTCATACCTATTTGTTAATGACTCCAAACGAGCCATGTTATAGTTACTTAATGTTAACAATTGGTCCGCTGCCAGTATTTGCTCATGGACCTGTTTTTGTGACAGCTCGTATAGGTCGGTAACTTTATGAAGAGACTGAGTCAATTTGGAAATTTCATCATTTAGGGTTTGAACATCCACATCATATTTATTCTGCAGTTCTGTTAAGGATATGCAACAAGCATCAAGCTTATTCACTAATTGGGAACGTTCCTTTTGTAATGATGAAATATTTCTTGCATAGGTTTTATGACATTTTGTCAATCTTTGTGTTTTCCTGATAATTTTGTTAAGTTTAATATATTTTTTTATTTTATTATGGCTATTTAAGTTTACTAAGTTATCTTTCCGTAGTGGGTTAGTATCTCTAGCACAAGGACTGTCACATGTCAGGTCAATGGTCACTACTGGCGCTATTGAGGATGAAGTGAGTAGTTCGTCATATAAATTATTTGTGTTCTTTGCTTCATAACTTTGCAATTGAGACTGAAGGTCGTCAATTGTTTTCTGAGCCCTACTCAATTCATTCTCTAACATAGAAATCTTGCTAAGAGCCTCATCGTATGTTTGGATGCACTGATTGAATGAGCCAACTGCATCCTGGAGTTGGTCCCGTTCCTCGAGTACCAGAGTATGTACTTTGTTCAAGTCAGCTAGTTCAGCCTTTAATTGAGTGTTCTTGGCAATAATGGCTCTTAACTCAACTTCACTGTCCTCTTGTTCCTTCAACAACTGTTCATTTAGCTGTTTCAGCGACTTCAGTTCCCGGAGGGCAGTTTTTAGTTTCTCTTGCTCCTCAATTACTGCTGCCCTCCTGGTTGTGGGTGCCATTGTGTGTATAAAATCCTGAAACACACCAAATAATATATGTGAGTGAAGGAAAATAGAAATAAAAGTTTACAGATATGGAGACAGAATGGTCTTAGAAAACAGAGAAAAAAGGACAGAGATTCACAGACTTAGAGAGATAAAATTTATATAAATAATTTGGTATGTCTACACCTACACTAACTGCACCAAAAGATTATATCATAATATGGTGTGCACTTTGTACCTATTTACTTTTAAAAGTTATTATTTAGCGATAGACTTAGTATTTATTATGTGTTGTGTAATGTTAGTATTGTCTGAGGCAGTAATCGTTATTCTCCAACTATACTTCCACTGTTTGTCAAGTAAGTGGAGAAAGGTTTTTGCCTATTGTGAGGATGGACGTGACTCGATGTTATCGAGAAAATGAAGAGTTGTGAGTAAGTATTGTGTAATGTTAGTGTTGTCTGAGGCAGCATTCGTTATTCTCCAACTATACTTCCACTATTTGTCAAGTAAGTGGAAAAAGGTTTTTGCCTAGTGTGAGGAGGGGCGTGGCTCGATGTTGTCGAGAAAATAAGAGAGTTGTGAGTGTAGTACCTAACCTAATTATGTAAAACAACATTCAAGTACATAAAATATAAGATTAAATTAGGTACTAAAAGCAATACTCCCCCGGTTAAAGCAGTTAATTTTCAAACACCCGGCAGCCGCCCTCTGTACTCGAGTCCTTTGTCTGGTTGTGTCGCTTATTTATAGTTGCATGTCACGATTTATTTCAATATTTGAAACCACTTTATCATTAATAACAGTTTCACGCTGGTTTTTCACATATTTCTATTTAAATTTACTTAAAGTTAAATTAAATATAAGGAACAGCTGATTTTGCGACATGTCAGCTTGACGGTTGCGTTCCGTCAAGCTGAACTTCATGAAAATACTATCGACCCTCATCATCATCATCGTCTGCCCGTCGTGCTGCTTCAGAACTTGCTAAAGGATCTCCTCTCAGAATGAGAAGGGTTTAGTCATAGTCTATCCGCTGGCCAAGCGCGGATTGGCAGACTTCACACACCTTTGAAACATCATGGAGAACTCTCAGGCGTGCAAGTTTCCTCACGATGTTTTCCTTCACAAAGGCTTCAAAATGCTTCAAATAGTAGCTATCAATAGCCATAATCACACGAATATTATAAAGGCGAAAGTTTGTGTGTGTGTATGTGTGTGTGCGTGGGTGTATGTTTGTTACATCCTTCACGCAAAAACTACTGGACCTATTTGGCTGAAATTTGGAATGGAGATAGATAATATCCTGGATTAGCACATAGGCTACTTTTTATCCCGGAAAATCAAAAAGTTCCCACGGGATTTCAAAAAACCTAAATCCACGCGGGCGAAGTCGTGGGCATCGGCGAGTATAGTATAAAATAGTAACCATAAGATTACCTTAAAATAGTAGCTTGCTATCGATAGCAATATAACACTAAGTGCTAAGTATTCGAGTAATAACCTATTAATATCCAATTGTGCACCAAGGCCTCACTTTGTAATGAGATTACGAGTGACATTTCCATAGAGCTGTGTTTACATGTAGCGATAAATTGTAACTATACAAACATCCTTCTCTTAATATTAATACCAGCTTTTTTTACTTTATTCTTCGTAAAATTTAGGAACCTTTTTTCCGAAGTGATCACAAATTACTTAATTATAAGTAAATAAAATAATTTTAATTTGATTGATCTTTACTTATTCATGTAGGTGTATGCCTTTAAAAAATGATTAAGTACTCAATAGATTAATGGGTGGTAATGAATTGAACGATGTAAAATAATGTTTATCAGTGACGCGGACGAAGAAAATGGTATCTCTAATAGAGATCTTTTCTAGCCTTGACTTTATCTAAATTAGAATTCAAGCGAGCCGACCCTTAAAAGAAAGTGTAATCTATGAAGAATTATAGTGAAAATTAAATTATAGTTAAAATTAAAAAGAATATAGTATTTTATTCCATATAGCGACATATACAAAAGTGAACTCAAGAATCTTATAATCTATCCATATGTATGTTAATAATAATAATTATTTATTACTCGAAATACACGCACCTAATTTACCATGTTGCTTGACAAACACAGTCGTTTTTGCATGCAACTCTTTCTTTATTGTTATTCAGATACAAGTTAGCCCTTGCTGCAATCTCACTTGGTGATAAGTGATGATGCAGCTAGTGTAGTGGAAGTGGGCTAACTTGGAAGGGTATGGCAGTTTTCATAAAATCCAAATTTCTATAACTTTCCTATGCGCCATGCGGCATCATACCGAAACGCTTAGTCGCATGGCAGTACGGCTTTGTTAGTAATAGCCAGGGCCGGGATCTGTGACCAGTGCAGACCTGAATGGTGAGCCCATTTAGAAATTATAAATTCATAAATTGACCTAACCGGGAATATAGCCTAGAATTTACGATTTAAAAGACGGACAATAGCGATGACCAGCATCGGGACGTCTGCGAAAACGTAGGTATAGTTCACAACATAAATAGTTACAAGGGAACCTCTGTGTGTAAAAATTCAGTTTTCTACATGTACCTATTTCGCTGGTTTTCTATGTCCAAAGGTTTGAGCTGGGCACCGATGAGTCATTCAGTGAGTGAGTCAGGAATTTTCATATATACACCTGCCATGTAAGAATGTGGGTCGGGAACGGACTTCTTGGCAGAATTGTTGTTACGTCATTAGCGCGTGACGAGCCTTTCAGGCGGGTTGAGCTGCCACATTGGTACTTAAAAACTCTAGAACTATAAAATCTGAACAGGTGCACATAAATGAGTTTAGTTAATGTCGATTTGATTGCTACAAACGTGATTGAACGATGAAAATAAACAGAATAGGTACATCACATTGCGCCGTTTTGTTTACATTTCCATAAATAACGAAAACAAAATTTACATGTTAAGTATCTGATCCTAATTCGAACAAATATTATTATAATCACCAATTAGTAGGTGCTTGAGGTTTTTTTCGCTCGATTCAACAGGCTTTTCCGTAATCAATAAACTAAGTAGGTACATTTTCGAAGAGTATCCATTGTACCTATAACTGAATTAATAAAAATAAAATAAAAAATAAAAATATTTTATTTCAGACAGTATTAAATTGCGTCCATAATTTTATACAAATTAAATTAAATTACGTAAAATATTATGAATGCGAAAGTGTGTTTGTTGGTTTGTCAATCACGCTGCAAAGGAGCAACAACCTAACGTAATTTTTTGCATGAACTTATTTAAAAAAAGGGAGAGTCACATGGGCTTTTGTCTCGGAAAAATAAAGTTCCCACGGGTTTTTAAAACCTAAATCCACGCAGACGAAGTGCGATGATTGTCTAGTAACACATAATTTATTAGTTCATTTATTAATCCCGGGCATTTTATCTATAATTAACTTTTAAGAAATTAAATATCACTTGCTTTAACGGTGAAGGAAAACATTGTGAGGAAACCTGTATATCTGAAAGTTATCCATACGGTTCTGTCTTTAAGGTCTGTGAAAATCCGTACTTGGCCATCGTGGTGGAGTTTGGCAAAATCATTCTTATTCTGAGAGGAAAACTGTGCTCAGTAGTGAGCCGGCAATGCTTGATGATGATGATTGACCATTAATGTAGGAGGACTTTCCCTATTGAGTGTAATCTGTTGGACATTTTTTGTAGTGTAGGTACACATTATAATATCTATAGCAACTGAAATATGGAATAGCTCTTATGAATAGAAAGAATAACAAATGGTTTGAAAGTAAGCAGGTACAAGTAAAGAGATCAACTAGCTAAGATAACTTCGTTTAAGCGTACCGGAAGAAGGTTTTCCTTTCAGATTCCATCTGCAGGTACTCAAAGATATCCGTCTGTAGTAGGTAGGTTCCTAAAACCTGAGCCTATCTTTAATTTGAAATTAGTTTATGTTAAAAATACCCAATTTTTATAAAAAGACTTCTTATTTTCCTTGAAATTTTCTTCTATAGAATTTTCCGGATAATATATAAATGAGAGTGAGTGAAATTTGCAAGGCGTCTATATTTGGGTTATTCTACTCAACCAACAGATCAAATTGATTAATAATAATCCATACTCCCGTAGATACTAATTTTATAAATGCGAAAGTGTGTCCGTATATGTGGTTGTCTGTCTGTCGGTCTACCTGTCTGCTAGCTTTTCACGGCCCATCCATTTAACCAATTTTGACGAAACTTGGTAGAGATAACGTGCATCCCTGAGACGGACATATCTCAGGCTATGTTTATCTTACAGAATTTTGAAAATCATAGGCATCATCTTACTTACTTAGTCATTTATGTATACATTGAATAAAGTTCCCATCTGAAAATTTTAACTTAATAGAGCTTATTTGTAAAAGCTTCAGTCAATGCCCAGATTTTACTCTTTTATTTATTGTTTTCATTGATTAGATACTTCATTACCATATGAAACTGTTATTATGCGGTTTAACAAGGAATTTTCCCGTCATGATGAAATTGGAAAACTGTTCTTTATCACTGTAGGATTAAAAAGTCAAATTGTGTGTCGCGTAAGCGAAATCGAAGGATCTATTAAGCAGAAAAGGATTCTTTTCCCTCGCATCTACTAATATCCTACCGATTTCCCAGTCTACTCCGGACCGTGGTGAAGGGCGGGCGTACCGTGCGTTTCCCTGTAAGTCCGTGTAATGAATTCAGCTTTCTAAGTGAGATATCAAAACCTTGTTCCAGTGGTTTGTAGCTTGGACTTAGCGAGATCGTGCGTGATTATTTCACGGTAAGTTTACTGTAAAATTTCCAAGGTTGAATGTACTCTGTACCTGTTGCATTGGCTTCAGGCTCAAGATGACAGATTACAGAATGATTACAGATAACAAAATTCCACGTTTATTTCGCAAATGTACAACGCGGTGATGAGAAATTAGTAAATATTTATGTTGATCTACGTGACGCGTATCTACCGTTGGTGTTGTTTTATTTATTGATTCATTTTTGGATTGATACAACGAGGAGATTTTTGTTTTGATAATGCAAATTATTAATTTTACATTGAATTCGATGAAATTATTTGGGATAATTTATCAATCGTAATTACATATGAATGATAATTTTGCCTAATTCGCTTCAAGATATATTTTTAGTTTTTAGTAGGCAGCATAAACTTGCCTACGAAATTTTTATGCTGTCTTTGTCTTATAAATCCTAATAATATTATAAATGTGAAAGTGTGAATGTTTGAATGTTTGTTACTCAATCACGCAAAAACCACTGGACGGATTTGGTTGTGGAATGAGATAGATTATACCTTGGATTAACACATAGGCAACTTTTATCCCGGAAAATCAAAGAGTTCCCGCGGGATTTTGAAAAACGTAAATCCACGCGGACGAAGTCGCGAGCATCAGCTAGTTCCTTATTATAAAGTTTTGCTTTTTTTCAAAGTTTTATTAAAAATGGACCATTGTTTACTTTTTGATTGTCAATGGTTTAATTAGACAAATAAGTTAACGTAATTTTAATTTATTAATTACGTGAACTTGAAATCCTACGCAACCTTCCCAAGCCCACAACAAACCCGGCCGGGTGTTCTTATTTTGTATTTATATTATTATTTAATAATCAAATGATTTTCCATTCACCATCATCATCAACCCATCGCCGGCTCACTACTGAGCACGGGTCTCCTCTCGGAATGAGAAGGGTTTAAGGCCATAGTCTATTACGCTGACCAATTATTTACTTCTATATGTTTTGTAAGCGCCGATTTTTCATTCGCCAAATATTTATTTGATGATATTTTACTAATTTAATTTATTTCATAGTTTACGATACTTTTGACGTTTAGACAGTTTTTGTATTGAAAATGTAATTTCTAAAATTGTTTCAAAACTCATTAGATAAAGTTTATTTGTCGATTGGAATAAAAACAAAATGTTAGTCAAAACTTTTATCACAATCACTGGTTTAGCCTGCGGAAGACCACAGCTCTAGCAGGACTTACCTTAAGCCTTTCCGTAGCCAAGGATCAGGAACCATAAGAACGCATTCTCAAAACTAAGAACTTTGAATAGATTTAAATGATCTGCTATTAATGACCGTTTAAACAGCGTACCTATATTTTTTGTAAATATAAATTTTTAGTGATAAGTTTAAACCTTATTTCAAACTGCGGAATATAAAATATTATATAAATATCGCTCACCCTACTTTTAAATGTATCTGTTCACACTTAGATGTAATATTATTGCATCTAACAGTGTGAACAGTGACATTTAAAAGTAGGGTGAGCGATATTTATGTAATATTTTATATTCCGTAGTTTGAAATAAGGTTTAATGTAAATATACCTATATATCTGCAATTTATAAATAGAACAAAGAAGTAAGTTGGTACGACTTTAAATGAATTAGGATTAGCAAGCTAAAATGGAAACGGGCATTCAAATCATGATTGTCACAGAACCAACGGCCGATGATATATGGTCTGGAATTAAGACCGCGTACCGGTAAGCGTAGTGTAGGTTGAACTTTATAGCTCGTTTGACCGATGATCTCAAGAAAAAGGTTGAAAGCGGGCGGATGAGAGGCGAAAGCCTGTGTTGACACGCTTCAAAAGGTCTATAGCCAGCCGTGGACGCAATTAGGCTTATGGATCATACAGAATCTATATAGATGGATGGATAGATTACTGTAAATATAATAATTAATAATAATAATCTCGCCTTGGCTAAATATATCTGTAATGTGCGAAGTAAATTGTTGTAAAGTTAATTGATCTTCGCAATAAATGAAACGTGAAATAGGGTTCTCACGCTCGATTAATAATGTGGTATGTTCGAATATCCATCAACTCAATTGGATACAACTCTTAATACTTAAGTAAGTACTTGCCTTTTAGTATTTCCGCTTTATCTTGTTACTACTATACAAATTATACACGTACAGAAGGAAACATAGGATTAGTTACTACGAGTATAATCCCCTAAAATTTTTTGATCAGTTTTGGTTATGCCATATATCTGTTTGGAAGTTTAGAAATTAAAAGCTAACACAGAGACAAACGCGGTTTGTGACCATGTAATAATTGGTAGGCAAGACAAAAAATGACTTAAGAGATTATTGGCTATGCTGGTTACTTTATTACTCAACGATTATAGAGCTTACGACTACATCTCATAATAAGGAAGAAGTTTTCTTCCTTATTATGAGATGTAGTCTTCTTGGAAGAGACATGGGCCAGACTTGAAATAATTTAGAAATAATAAATTCCCGAACAGATACAATATCCAAGGAAGAAGTTCTTGAAATTGATCTAGACTAGACCTGAGTTAATTAAAAAATATTATGTACTAATTTAATACTTTTCGCTCCTTATCAGCTGGGCGATTCAGAACACTCGATTCAGTAAGTTATCGTTCGATATTCGTATTTTTCAATGAAAACTATTTACATAATTCTTAGTACGTTACCACGGTCTTGTGCCGCCTGAATCCTCTGCTGCAATCATGAGAGATCCGAATTTCGATGACCTGATAAACAGATACAGTACACGTGTATAGGGACATCTAAATAAACAACAACCTTTCCGTGGTCAGACAATAATAAGTCATCTGTTAACAATATTTAATTATTGACTCACATTGAACGCACCCGATCGTGGTCGTCACATCATCATAAGCGTCACGTTTCAATCGATACGTCGATGACTACAAAGCGAACTATTTCCATTGTGCACGCTGCCGTGGCAGTCAATGATTCTATTTGGATTTACGATTCTTAAGCTTATTTCACACCTATAAACTACAGTATTACTGGTAATATATACACCGCTTTCCATAGACATCAAAATATGTAAGCCAATATTTTCTAATTTTGTATGTTTGTATATCATCACCGGTTTTTATTCAATACACTTTTTGATTGTCAATTGTCGAATATAACAAACAAATTGACCTAATGGTGATGATTTATTAACTACGTATGATTAAAACTAAACTGCAATGGTTCCAACAGTTATATTTTGAACGCGGCAAAACCACTTTATGTAATGTGTAAATTTTTATGAAAATATTCTGACTACAGTAAAAAGATGATGGTCAATTCAATTCTTTTCTAATATTCATGTACCGATTTCTCCGACATTATTTTATTCTATATATAGGCAACAATTTTCTTAAAAGGTTCATGACGTGTGCTACGAATCTCAATCTCTTTTTGTAATTACGCATGTTCGAAAATTTCTACTTAATTTCATCTTCCGTTGCCATTTTCTTTAATTGAGATAATGTTTAAATGCTCTATGCTTCTGTAGAGGTTTTAAGTAATTATAGAGAGTCGAGTGTTGGGTACTAAACTATGGATTTTTTATTAGATATACCTACCACGCATTTTGAATGTTTTTAAAATTAAGTTTTTCATGTCTCATTAGTGTGTACAGATCCTTGCAAAATGTCGTAAATATTGCTAATATATATTGAGCGGTTAGGTAGTCATCTTGCAAATTAGTTTCTATAGTATACGTGATAAGGTTCAAAGTTGCACCTAATATGCGTAATATGTGTAGTGCTATGAAGTGCTTATTTTAGACTGCAATTATTGTTGTGAACGTTGTTAACAGTTTGTTTGTATTTTGACGAGCTTTTTGAAACAATCTTGTTTATTTCCCTAATACTCTCCTATTTTTTACCGACTTTGAAGGAAGATTCTCAACCCGATACGTATTTTTTTTCATTACACATTCAATAGGTAACCTAACCACAAACACTAAAAATGAAAAAAAAAAAAACAAATTAATTTATTATGAAAAGTTGTAATGTAACTTTCTTTTTAATACAGTTGCTCAAAAAGTGGCGTATTGCAGGGACGTATAGCGTTCGGGATGTGGGCTATTACATACTCGTGCTTTTTCTTTACCTTTCCCGCACTCGTGCTTTTTCTTTCCCAACTGTCAAAATATTAAAAAGAAAAACCAACCATGAAGTTTTTACTAAAAAAATTCATAGAAGTTTTTATGATTCATGCAAATACGTATTTCTAATAAGAAGCTACTAATTTGTTTCAATATCAGATTTAATGATTTGATTGAATGAGTTTGGTTAGGTTTCATTTCATTTCATCTCATTAAATTTCATTTTCATTTCATATCACTAAAAAACTTCTACTGAAGACTTGGCTGTATGGCATAGTTCCCTTTGCCTACCAGAATGGGTGAAGAAAAAAAAAACTCTGCTTATATTCTACGGTTGGCGCCATTTTTCAGAAATTTTCTTTGCGAGTTTAGTTGTTGGTTGCCTAAAATGAGTAATTTCGACCCTAGTTTTTTATATCTATTAACAATAAAGTTGTTTTAAATTAAATTAAATTAAGTTAGTTGAGTTTATTGTGTTTTTATTATTTTATTAAATTGCTTCATTTTTTCGCAACTGTATTAAAAATAGTCGTTCAGTACACGTGCGGAACCGTCATTGCAACTCGTTCCGACTGTCAACCCTCGCCTTCAGCTACGCCTCGGCTCGGGTAGACATTTGTCGGAACTCTTTGCAATGACAGCCTTTCCGCACTTGTAATGAAATATACTATTAATAATATATTTTTTTGGAGCCAGTGCCAATTAGCTTCTTAGATGCCCGAATCATCTATACTTTATAATTTTTTTTTAAAATTTTTAGTGTTTGTGGTTAGGTAAGTAAGTAGGTACCTATTGAATTCGGTTTTTTTTTAATTCAGATATTTTAGTGTACCCCATGTATTAAAATATGCTACGCCTGGTTAAAGACGTACCGTTTACTAAGAGATTACACTGATCGCGATTAATTTACTCTTACCCGTTGAGGAGTTCCATTACCAAACCTTTATATGGGACCACTTGGGAACCCTTTCAAACAAAAAAAAAAAACAAAATCGGTCCAGCCGTCTTTGAGTAATCAGGGAATATATATAAAAATTTACAAAAAGATCCCGACGAATTGAGAATCCTCCTTTTTGGAAGTCGGTTATAAATTGGTAAAGGATTTATGTCACGTTTCTAATCTACTTTCATCAAGGATATTTTTTATCACTCGTCAATATACTAATCTATAATCTACTTATCTACCTACCTATTAAAAGAACCTTGTCCCAGTTTTCCTCTTTTATATAAAGTGGAAGCGCATATGCGGTTCCATCCACGTGTCCGATTTTGTTGTGCCGACCCCACAGCGTGGGATACGGTCAGGAAGAAGAAAAGGATGAATACGTTTTTCTGTAAGCGACAGAGAACCTCTTATATTACGTATCGCCATGATGTCTACATATTTCTTGTACCGACTAACTTCAAAAAGGAGGAGGTTCTCAATTCGTCGGAATCATTTTTTGTTCATGTAGGTATGTCCCTCGATTATTCGAAGACGCCTGGACCGATTTGTTTTTTTTTGTTTTATGACCTACAGCTACTAATTTTATTGATTATGTACCTATAATGAATTAAGTGTTTATTGATGAACCTAGAAGAATACAGTTGTTTTTGAGTGAAAAGAATTGCTTAATTACGAAAGGGTCTCTGTTCTATCTTTAAATAGGATTAAAACAAGGTCTCAATCCACGTTTAACTATGTAACATTAACTTAGCCATAACCTCTAAAGTTTTTATGTTTGGTAATTCATCATCATGATCATCGCCGACTGATAAAATATGTTCACTGCTGGGCATAGATCTCTTCGTAAGTACTTCCACACGCCACGGTCCTGCTGCCTGAATCCAGTGCAGCAAATTCCAAACATAAAAATAAAAATAAACTTCTAAAACTTTCAATGTGGTTTTCACTGCTGGTGGTTCAAGTTTGAACTTCGAGTCTTTTGTCAAAATCAGAATGAAAATGGAAAATCCTTCTACGGATTTTTGCGTAGACTTTTCATGACGTAATTCAAAAGCTTTGCCCGCCCACGTGTGTATACCCACAGAGTATATAAGTTGCTACTTAATCCGAGTACAAAATTGGTATCATCTATAGATATTATCTACAGGCAGAATGGTAATAGCCTAATAGTTAACACGGCGGTCTCTTATTCGGAAGGTTGGGGGTTCGATCCCGGGCACTCAAATCAAACTTTTATTTTTCTTCTAATTCTTAACTAATTTAAAATGATTATTATGTGCATTTTAAGCAATTAAAATATATCACTTGCTTTAAGGGTGAAAAAAAACATCGTGAGAAAACCTGCATACCTGAGAGTTCTTCATAATGTTCGTAAAGTTATGTGAAGTCTGTCAATTCAGATTGGGCCAGCATGGTGCAATATGGTCTAAATTCTAAACTATTCTCATTCTGAGTGGATACCCGGGCTCAGTAGTGGGCCAGTGATCGGTTGATCATGATGATGGCAGTTACAATTTAAACTACTTTACTAAGCTAAGTAATGCATGTATGAATGGGTTTTAACAATTGACCAGTAGGTAGAAATCAACAATACTCGTGTACTCGTTTTAATATAATTTAAATCATAAATGAAGCGACGCAGAGCTTTGTTAACAAATTTAATTTCTTATATAAATTGTAACTTCTAAATTACGTGGCTATAGATAGAATATTTTACTTTGTGCCGCTAAGCCAATTTATTTGGCGAGAATAGCTGGTAATTCGAAGATCAACAGAGACCGGGGCTCTAACACGAGCGATTTCTATTTATCTTTATTTTTCTTTACTTACTTTCATCTCGTGTGACGCTCACGTTTAAAGAAATACAATTATTTGTTTGATTACGATAAACTTTACCTTTATCAACTTTGTAAAAAGAAATGTTTAATTTTATCCGATTGCGGCGACGCCCAAAGGAGGGTTATGTGTTTGACCTGATGTATGTCCGTTTCTATGTCCAACAGCTGAATCGATTTTTGTAAATGATACGTCATTGAATTCACCTTAATAGCGCGAGTGTCACTGGGTACATAAAATTCTTAAAAAATCCAAATGGCGGATTTTATACGTTTTAATGTGAGGGCTAAATAGATGCAGTGCAAACCGCAGTTGGGGTATTGTTAAAAACTTTTAAGTTAAGTACTTTTTTGCTGTACAGTTTTCTGTGGCCTACAATTTTTGATAGTATATTACAATAGCCTCACCTCGCATACGACGTCAATGAATGAATAGGCTAGTGTGAAGACATCAGGCCCTCTATGCGAAAAAGGAGTGGGTAACGTTTTCAAAAGGGACTTTAAATGCAATATGACACCAAAGCAAGACACTTTGACTAGTTCGCTTTTGAAGGCAATTGTGGATTAGGTACTCCGAAATAGTACCTATCTAATATTTTATCCAACAGGTTGTCAAAAAAGTAAATAGTAATAAAATTAATCTAAAAGTTCTGCCATTCAAAATAAAGACAGTAATAGACGTTTACTTTAAAGTCAGTCAGACATTAATGTAATATCAGAGGTGGTAATAATATCATGAATTAGTTTATTTTTTTAGGTCTTTTCCAAATATTATTTATAACATAAAATTCATTGTAATTTTCACTTTCAACCGTTAAGAGGGGTCTCTCCGTCACTCGCTTCATACAAACGTAGTTCCAATTTCATTTGAATATTAAGCAACCGAAGTCCATGAAATGCAGACATATTCTAGAAACTAATATCTATGTCTGTGGTGTAGGTAAATATGGTAAAATTATATGTAGAAAATTATGACCCTTGAAAAATCTCTATTTAAGGGTAAATTTTGAGGCAACTTCGTGCGTAAATGATATTATATCTGGTGAAACAGGACTATTTTAGGTTCCACCCACCAACGAGCTATCGCTTCGATGAAGCGGGCTCTTAAACTAGTCTTCAGTCACTAGACGTACCTTCTTATACCTACGAGTATTTACGAGGGTGAAAAGCTTTTAAAAACTTAAGATCTCTTGGGGAATTCGTAATCGGTCATTCGGTTCAAAAAAGGGAACACTTGGAATCACCTTGGTGCATGTCTGGGTGTCACAGTATTATCAATACAATATCATATTGATAGTTGTAATTCAGAAACTATTTAACCAAAGCTCTCATTATTGGGCACAATTTTTGGATAAGGATACACATTCGAGGATGCCCGCGACTTCGTCCACGTGGATTTAGGTTTTTAAAGACCCCTTGCGAACTGTTTGATTTTCCGGGATAAAAAGTTGCTTATATCAATTACAGGGACGCAAGTTACCTCGGTACCAAATTTCGGTTTTTAGGAATCCCGTGGGAACTCTTTGATTTTCCGGGATTAAAAGTAGCCTATATCCGTCCCCGGGATAAAAGCTAACCCTGGAACTTTCGTCAGAATCGTTTAAACTGTTGGGCCGTGAAAACTGAAAAGGTAGCAGACAGACAGACACACTTTCGCATTTATAATATTAGTATATAGTATGGATGTTATTGCTTCATAGACAGGTAATATTTTTCCTCCAAAGAATAAAAATTCAGGTACGAAAAAAATATATTTAAAACGCAGTTACATCGAAAAGGCATGCCCTTTTAAATTGCATGCACTTGATGTAAAGTCAGAAAAATGGAATTCGTAAGATCGTATCTTTATTATTCAAAAACCGTACAGAACTGTTAATTAAAAATTAAGTGGAACTTATCTTTTAATTGTTCTGTTTTTGCAAGAAACATACGTCAAAAAATAATCACAATATTAAAGATAGCCTTAAATTGACAAAAGCATTTTCAATCAAATTATGATGATAGACCACGGATAGATCTTTTAAAATTGACGTGCAAGCAACAAACGTTGAAAAACAATCACAATAATTATTATTTAAAGATCGTTGTAATTGACGTTTCAGCATTGAGTCGTTATTATGACAAGGTTTTTACAATATTTATGAAGGGTCCGTAATTGAAAAGGTTCTTGTTTACAGATGTGTTTTACAGTTTATTTTGAAATATTCAGATAATTAATTTCATACCTAATGTATTAATAGTAATTAATTTTATTCCTACGCAAACATTTTTAGCAAATGTAAAGTACACAATCATATTTATTTGTACTTACAGTTTCAAAGTTCAATTTCAGATCCAGTTTACATAAATTTTCCAATTTATTAACGTGCGTGCCGCCGGGGCAGTAAGGAAGAGGAGTTTATTCGTGTTATTCGTAATGCGATCCCAACAAGCGTAGTTTGGCTGCCGAACCGAAAGTTTTTAAATATATTCTACGAACCACCGACACATAATATTAGTTTCTAGAACGTGTCTACAAAATTTCGTTGAGGTTAATAAAAACTGGTTAATATTCAAATGAGACGTATGGGAAATGCTGGGAAGCGCGCTAGGGCTACGGCTAGGGAAACTCCTCCATCTCTTCTTCTTCATCCATACTAAATGTGCCATTTAGTATGGATGGGTAGGCAAATATCGTGATATGACATCTTATAAATTGACACATTAAAGTAACCTCGGGTGTCATACTTTTCAACTTGGAAACTTATGCCATTTTTTTGAAATATAAAATGTATTACGATGGAAATTGACTAAGTATACGCGAACGGTATCCCGTCTCTGTAATGCTCTTAAAATAGATGGATGCTATCAGCCTGTTCACTGCAGGAACGAGTACACGAAAATCAATACTGTAGTCTGTATGCACTTAAGGCTTCAACAGACACAACGTGGGACGGCAGCGACGACGCGCAGTCGGCTGTCACACTGACGCATATAGGATTTTTAATACCACTACACTTATTTTAAATGCAAAAGTGTGTTTGTTTGTAGGTTTATTGCTTTTTCCGTCTATTACATCGCAACAGAGCAACGAACCGACGAGATTTTTTGCATTTTAAAGACCTTGAGGGTGACATAGGCTACTTTTTATCTCGGAAAATCAAGAGCCGCCACGGGATTTTAAAAACCTGAATCCAGTCGAATAAAATCACGGGCTTCAGCTAGTAATGAAATATTGTAAATGCTTTTATAATTTTCTTTATTAAGGCAAAAATCCAAAAAATCCAAAAAACAAAAAATATACAATTATTAAACTGCACACTGAAGGTGTGCCCAGCTATTTCCTATTTGATTCCCAAACTATCGAGATCTAATTACATAGTAACCATTGAACTATGCAGGCCCTGGTCGACCGCCCGCAGGATAATGTTAATTTCTCAGAAAAGAGATATAAGTACGAGCTTTGTTCTTATCAGCAAAGAAATCAAATATTCTCGCCTTGGCAATCATGCCCGATGCGTTCCGGTATCTGGGAAACTTCATACTGAATACGGGAAACTTCATAAGGATTCTGTGTAAAGCACGTCACACTACGTAGCACGAAGGCAACAATCCATGCGCTATATACCTACTCTGCATCATGCGTATGCCTTCCATAAACATAATTCCTTGTATTTTACAAGTAAACAGCTTTGCACACGTTATTGTCGCACTTAGCTACAGTCACGCGTCGTGTCTATCCAAGCCTTGAGAAGTGTGATTACAGGCCTGTAAGTAACTAGATCAATTAAATAGGCAACTTAGAAAAAGATTTAACTAGGTATTATGTTTATTACATACCTAAATGTTTTATTTATACCTTCTATAAATAATACTAAATGTTGCTCGCGACTTCATACGCGCAGATTTAGGTTTTTGACAAATGCCATGGGAACTTTTTGAATTTTCAGGATCTAAGGTAGCCTAGATATGTCTATGAGATGCAAGCTATCTCTGCGTCTTTCATCAAAATCGGTTAAGCAGATGGGCTATGTCAATGAAAAGATAACGGACAGATAGAAAGACAGGCATACTTTCACATTTTATAATACGACTAGCCAATGCCCGTAAATTCGTTTACGTGGATTTAATTTATTATAAATTAGGGGAACTCTTTGATTTTCGGGATAAAAAGTAGCCTAGTGTGTCACTCTCCAGATCTTTAATTATGACTATGCAAAAAATCACGTTGATCAGTTGCTCCATAGTGACGTAGGTTATGCAAGTGACATTTCTAGAACTGTAAAAACTAATCTCTACTTTATACTATTTCATATCATTTGCTAACCTTTAGTAGCTAAATTAATATTAATTTTATTCTTATTTTATACTTACATCCAATCAACCTCCAAACCGAACGTACAAAGCAAACCTCTCGAACTTTCTGCAAAACTCAACAAGGATAAGTAAGTATAAAGGTACTTTCTTTAAATGTCATGCTAGAAGGCCACAGTCGCCTGCGGACTTAACTTGTTTTATTTTCTTTTCACATTGAGCTACTGAAACTTCAAAAAACTTTTGGCAGGGTCGCGAATTCTCTGAAGCAATACTCCTATTTTATAATAGGTAGACGAAACTATAGTTATACGTTTTATGGTTAAAATCGGAATGAGAAACAGAAACTTTTAAATAGTTTTCAAAACACTGTGATAGTTTTTGCGGACACAATTTGTTTGCGGCTGGGTTCGTTTTTTGTGAAATGTTACGAGTATATACCTATCCAAATTCGAACACGGCATAAAAATATATTGACGTTTTTAACTACAATTACTTAAACTTACTTATAGTGCACACATAACATGAAAATGGCTCCCCGACAACAATGGAATAATGTAAGTTTTCAATTTCAGTGTCACGTTTTTTAACTTGAAACTTACAGTAGGTAGGGCTCAGTAGCCTGAATTTGTTTTTGTGTTAAACAAATACGTTAATTTATTAGATTTCACATCAAATCACGACGTCTAGTCTGCCCCGCCATACTTAAGAGTGTTCTGCATGGTCGCTTCAAGTAAAGCGCGAGAGCATTCAACTACTACTATTGCGATCAACTTTCACGGGTGGGATATTCTCAAGAGCGAGATGCGTGATGTGTGAACAGTGGGATTGAAAGTTTTCATTTATTTTGATTTTAAAAAAATAAGTTTTTTTTGGCAAACTAAAAACATTTGTAATTATTTTTAATTTGCCTTAAAGCAGATTTGCAATTTAGTAGTTTGTATAAACATGTTTTATTTACGCACGAAATTGCCTCGTAATTTAGCTTAAAATAAAAATGTTTCAAGGATCTTATTTTTCAAAATAAAATAACTTTACTATATTTATTGATTTAAGGCATAAACTATGGAGAGATAAATCGATATCTGACTTCATTTTAAATGTAGTATTAATTCAATACGCGTAATACGTTTGTATGGAGAAACGCTTTAGTGTGTAACCTTAATAATTAGAGATTTTCTGCAACAATCATATATCACTAACTCACGTTAGCCATACGTTAGCTTAAAAATTCACTTAGATGAATAGAAATTCACGTTTCATCAATTTCATTAATTTGGTATTATTTCCACTACATTTAGCTGACGTTATGCTTTAACGGCTTCGAAAGCCTGAACAAGAAAGATAAACAAACGTAGCTGCAAGGTTAATGGTGTCTTTGAAACTCTATCTAAAGATAACAGAGCACTTATTTTCCATAAGGCTGAAACAAACAGAAGAGCTAAGGCAGCGCAGCGCAATGGAAAAGTGTCAAATGCGGCCCGGGCTAGTGCAGGTTATTGCTCATGCAGATTTTTTTTCATATTTACAGACACTCATGCTGATATTACTTGTTTTCTTTAAAAATATATAGAAACAGCTGTCAAGTGCGAGTCAGAATCGCAGATGAAGAATTCCGTACTATAACGAGTATTTATTCATCCAAGACTATAACAAGAACATGCTATTTATCTACCTAACACATTATTTACTTTTTGACTTGCTTGGCGGTCAATTTGAGATTCGGCATTTGGTTTTTTTTGTAAAAATTCAGCTCTCTACCTATTACGGTTCATGAGATATAGCCCCGTTGACAGACACACGGACAGAAAGGCACCCTTCGGGTACGGAACCCTAAAAAGAGAAAAAACTGATTACCTGATGAATTCATAAGAAAAAGTTGCACATTTTCTTTGAATCCATGAAAAGGTTTCTGTTTCTGAGCAGATAATATAGGTACAACTTTGTTTTTCAGCCTATAAAAGTAAAACACAAAAAATCTTTGGAATGCAACGCAATGATTGGTAACTAAACCTGGCCTTTAATATAATGTATAATATCTCTGCCAGTTGGACCCTTTATAATAATAATTCAATGTTTATTTACAGGTTTGATCTTTTGAAAGATACTTCGGACTTCTTGCCCCTCGTAAAGATTTTTATAAGAAAGATATAAAAGGCGCGGAGAATCGAAATGATCCGCATGAAAGTGAAACGTAAAATACCTAATCGCATATCATATTCGTATCTATAAAAATACGCATCGGTGATTTTGATGGAGAATCGAGTAACAATTGCTTTTGATCTTCGTTATATAAGTACCTACTTGGGTGTAGTCCCGTTGGTAGTTAAAACTGAAACAAACAGAATTTGCAACGCGAACGGCAGCAATGCCTCTCTACGTGCTTATAAATATAAAGTGCTATATTTCAACGAACTTCAACGACCACATTTGATGTTAAGATGAAGTAGCTATAAAGTTTTCATGGCAGAATAGTCACTGTAGCTTCTTTCTGGCCAATTTTAGTTACCTTCTGAAACTGAGGAGTGGTACAGTTGGCTACACTAGTCAATAACCATAATATAAATGCGAGAGTGTGTTTGTTTGTTGGTTTGTTGTTCAATCACGTCGCAACGGAGCAACGTGTAGACGTGATTTTTTGATTGGATACAGTTTAAGACCTGGAGAGTGACATAGGGTACTTTTTATTTCGGAAAATCAAAGATTCCCCGTAGGGATTTTAAAACCCTAAACCCACGCGGACAAAGTCGCAGGCATCAGCTAGTCAAGTATGAAGAATGGTGAAAGAAATGCATATGAGCATAGGGTATTTTTAAATCAGAAATGAGGAGATCCGTAGGAGAGCCAGAGTAACCTACTTAGCTCAAGGGGTTTCGAAGTTAAATTGGCAATGGACAGGGCATAGTTCGAAAAACTAATAAACGTTGGGTCCCAAGGTGTTAGAATGGCGACCTCACGCCGGAAAGCGCAGCGTTGGTAGACCCCATCCCAAGGTGACCGACTATAATATGGTAGAGAACCGCTGGATTCAGGCGGCGGCGCTTGGTGGCGCGGCGCAAGACTGGCGTGTGGAAGTCTCTACGAGAAAACTATGTCCAGCGTCTATCGGTTGAGAATGACGAGCATGCTGATATAATTACCAAAAAATAATGTCATAACATAATATCATAACATAATGCCCTAAAGTGTCACATAACGGAGTAATTTTGCAATCATTACGTTTAATTGTTTATTATTTTTATACACTGTATACAAATTAATTATCATTCAACCATATGCTCATATTTAAAGAAATTGCTGTGATGATGTTGTCGATAAAATTTTTCATAAAATCGCAATCATGCTTGCAAAAAGCAATTTTAATAAAGTGTCCGGTTTTGTTTTAATTACCATTTAATAAATGTTTTCGAGCTCAAAGTGAAAATGCAATACAATGTTGTAGGTATTCAGTAATTAATAAAAACCTTGAATAACTTTGCACACGTGTTTTTTTTTTTTTGTAAAATGCTCGGCGACTTTTGCACCCCCTTTTGTACGTTGATGATATGTCACAAACGTTCACGAAAATGTTAACAACAACTGCACAAAGTTTTAACTCAATCGAATGAACGAAACGCGAACGCACAACAGACAGACAGGCAGGCAGGCATAAATATTAATTTTTATATGTAAGATGTATGGAATATATAGACCTTGTACATATTATGAGTAATTGTATTAGGCACAATCATGGAGCGAAGTTCCCCGCTCTATCCTCATACTAAAAATGTACGTTGATTTATCAAGCTACTTTAAAAAAATATATGTAATTCTTAAATATGAGAGATAAGTACCTACTTTATATATGAAAATTATACATGAAATAAAAAAGCTGTGTAATTAATACTTTTGCTAACTTTCAATTTTTTTTATCTTGCCTTATTTGATTTCGAGATAGAGAAATCAAAAGTATTAATGAGGTTCTTATCGCCAAGTCGCAGAACTTTTTCGATTTCTTCTGATACCTATTTTATTTTATAACCAAATTGTTAAAATAAGTTTGAAAGTGCGTAGCGAATAAGTTAAATTGTTTACATTCAGCTGTATAAATAACAGAATGATTCCTACGTAAGGATACTTATATAGTAGTATTTACCTACGAGTAAGTACCTATATCCTGATTTACAATGCAGACCTGCAGTTCTGTTGCTTTCATTATAAAAATCAATATAAACGTCTGGCTATGGCTAGAGGCTTAATGGGTAAAGACATAGGCATGATGCACTAAAGTACTGACTAGGTACGTTGCAATCCTAGAATTTTTGTAGCTTTTGGGCCTCTCGTGGGAATTTTGAAAAACCGGCCAGGTTTATTTTCTAAGATAATAAAGAATGGAAAATAAAATGTTCGTAGTTCATACTTTACTCAATAATTTCTAAACAACGATATCCAATATGCTAAGATAAGAAAAGAAAATCCCAGTTCCTTTTTCGTGTATATGGAAGCCGCCCTTATTTATTTAATTCAATTCAATATTCAGCTTTGAGTCAACGTTCTACACCAAATACCATAACTTAAAATTTGTAACTTATTTTGTTTAGGAGCTAGACACGCGGACGGATAGACCGACAGCAGAATGACATATAGGACTTCTTTTTTACGTTTGGATACGGACCCCTAAAAATGAAGCAATACTAAGAAGAGAATAAATATTGCTTGCTGAAAATGCTAATGTAAACGGAATACCTAAAATGAAATACAATTAAAGAGAGGTAGGTAAGTAATTAGGTTGTGAACGTGTTATTGGTTTTGCCTTTGCCGCTATTCGCTTCGCTTTTGAAATAGAAAAATCTGATGAAAATAATAAGTATACTCATTTATTTTCCAATTTGATGATAAGCTTTGAAAGCATTTCGTTACATGAACATTTCTGTCAACCAACTTAGACCTCATTTTATTTTCTACATTCTAGTTTTTGATAGAACGTTATAATAGAGGGTAAAAAATGTGGGGCATTTCATTGTGTAATATATTTTAATTGAGTAATATATTTTTTTATACTATAGCTGACGATGCCAGAAACTTCATCCGCGTCGATATAGGTTTTTGAAAATTCCACGCTATAAAATAAGGTAGCCTATGTATTATTTCAGGGTATACGCTAGCTCCTTTCCAAATAGCCAAATCAGTCCAGTCATTGTGGTGGAAGCGTTGCCTCTGAATTCTATAGCACATTTAATTTTGAATTAAATTTTTTGCGTTGAATTTATCTACTACCTATTTTAGATTGTACCATCATACCAATCACCCCCTACAGTTTATTAGAACTTCATTACACCCCATGCTGTTTACGACGATGAGTTCTATTGATTGTTATTGAATAGATACATGTCATAATAAGAAACAATCATTCTGATAAATAAAATAGTTCAATGAGCTTTCCTATTATCCTGGATATTTTGATGCGGATTTGATTAATGACTAGGTTATGATACTGGCATGTGAATTAGGTAAAATATCAACTTCACAAGCCTGAAACCCCGGCTCTTATTTTTACATTTGTATAGAGGACGCCCGCGAATTCGTCCGCGTGGATTTATATTTTTAGGATCCCGTGGGAACTGTTTGATTTTCCGGGATAAAAAGTTGCCTTTGTCAATAATTACAGGGACGCAAGCTACCTTGGTACCAAATTACATACAAATCGGTTAAGCGGATGGGTTTTTGGGAATCCCGTGGGAACTCTTTGAATTTTCGAGATAAAAAGTAGCCTATGTCCGTCCTCGGGATATAAGCTAGCCCTGTACCAAATTTCGTCAGAATCGGTGAAAAGGTAGCAGACAGACAGACACACTTTCGCATTTATAATATTAGTATGGATGGATATACCGATTTTAGGAATTCATTGACATAACACTATCTTACCTTTACTTATTAGTTGTTGTACTCAACACCAATATGGCGTTTCAAAATCAATGAATATAACCAACCTAACTTTACGCCGCCGCGCCGCCGTATATAACTTAGCTTAACCCATTATAGCCTGAATTATTTTAAGTTCTCAGAATTGAGTTTTTCATTGATATGTTGTTATTATGGACCCTATAAGTCAGATCAAATCATCAGAATTTTGGTGCAAGTCTTACTTCTGGAAATAACCATGGATGCTGCATGGCACCGCTAGGCTCCTACCGTGTCTTTTCAAATGTCTCATAAATTTCTTATAAATGATTGTTACCAAAATGTTCTACCACAATTTGATAAGAATTATTAAGGTATTAACACTTGTATAGTTCAAGGTCCAAAATTGATTAAAAGATCCAATATATTACATGAACGTTTACATATATTTCCATAAAATTACATATTATTTGTAGGAAGCTTGTAGGTTGCAGGGTGCACAGACCCCCACGATGCATTTATTGCACTGTAATGTAGTCTGACTGACAATACTGTTACCCACACTTGCGACATGACTCGCTGGGTACCAATAAATGATTTTTGCTGTCATAACATATGCTGTCAGACCCGATTGCCAGTACTTTTTAGATGTTTTTGCTTGGTGTTTGAAGCTGATAGACGGCCACCACGTCGTGGCGTATTTTTTAACTGAAATAGGTATGAACAGATGTAGAGCCTAGCTACACTTCACATCTAGCATTGAGTTGCCGACCAGTGGGATTATTTATGAAACTACCCTCATCTTTGTCAGATGGGATTATAGGGTCTGGAGCTTCAATTTATAGCAATTGAGGCTTGAGTTCATGGTCTTCTTCTAGTATAGCAAGTGCCTCATGTAATGTACAATCTCCAATGAAACAAAAAAGCCATTACATAAGGAATAACCAAAGAAAAGACATAAATTAGATTTTTAGTATACATAATAAAAAGACAACATAATGACCTAGCGGTGCTGTACGGCATCCATATCTTTTAACATGCTATAATCCAAACAATAAAACAAAATACGACAGTTTTATGATATGAACAAGTCAATGCAAGGTTTGGCATCAAGTGTAAAAGCATAAAAGTATTACATTACTCAAAATAAAAAAATTATGATCCCCTTACTGGAATGTTGCATCCATTATTGGCAGCAATTTCACATCACTGATTTACAGGTGCTCGTGCAGGTCACAAAAAGCTTATGGGACAAAACAAAGTAAATGGAGTAATGGCTATGTCCCTCTAGCATGGCATTGACAACAAACCACTTGACTTCACCTCTTATTACAAGGACAGGGCCCGACAATTTAAACATACGAAATTGGATGCCATATGGCACCGCTAGGCTATAATGGGTTAATTAGGACTGAAATTTCAAGAGCAACATTAACTTAACTCAGACTAAAGGCAGAGTTAAAACGAGACGGATTTATATAAACGTAGGTATGACTCCATCTCATTTGAACTCTGTCTTAAATCTGAACCAAGTCTTAGATATAGAATTTAGCTTGGCTCTCAGCCTTGAGTCTCACTATAACTTTTCAAGTGAACTTGCATTTCAATCCGTCAATATACTCAATAGGTCATATGGACACTAAATTTAGGGCGCGGATACACTACCAGTAAGTTTTACATACGATAAAATTTCCCAATGTAAACCGTCTTAAAGGTAGATTTACATTAATTTAGTTGTCAATTAATTACGTAAGTAGCATACGTGAGTAAAACTTACAGGTGTAATCGCGACCTTAGATAATACGAAAAATTTCAGGTATCAGCTGCCAGTTCCTAATATATCCACTCACGAAGCTAATTTTTATTGGTTTTATTTGCTTGAAAAGAAATAAAACATCAATGTGAACGCCTTAATTTACCGCCGGCTGTAAAAACAAATAGCTTGTTACACGTAGTCGTGCCGTTTTATTGCAAGTATTGAATTTGTGTCCGTCATAAAAATGTCATCGTTCTATTCTCTTTGTACCATTCTCCAAGGGTCAACGCATACCGATAGAATGGATTTGTCAGTAGGTACCAATCTAAAACGCATGCCAAAATACATAAACTGAATTTACTTATAAAAAGAATCAGCTCGACCCCATTCCGTCTTATATAGAAGCAGGCGTTACTTTGCGAAAGTCCGTGATATACAAGGAACCACAATCTTCATTGGATAGAATCCGCCAGAACAGTGCAGTGCAATATGCACCACCCGTACTCCCACTAGGTACTAAAGAAGCAGGAAAAGCAAGCAATACACACAAACACACAACGCCACACAAATCTTCTAGAACGACTCAACTTATATTTCATGCCGACACCATGAGATGTAGACTCCACAATTTTATACACAACGAGCCGATACCCGCGGCTTCGCCCGCGTGGATTTAGGTTTTTCGAAATCCCGTGGGAACTCTTTGATTTTCCGGGATAAAAAGTAGCCTATGTACTAATCCAGGATATTATTTATCTTCATTCTAAATTTCAGCCAAATTCTTTCATAATGATCCTATATCTTTCGCAAAGTAATGTCTAAGATATCGAAGCTAAAATTAAACTAAGTTTTACGTACTGTGACCATTTTAGTATGTACTAGATCAACAATGACAGATTACCGGTGTTACAAAAAATGAAACGTAAATGTGTGCGTGAAATAGAGTTGTCTTGACTGTAGCATTGTATTATCGATAGTCTTACAGGCGAAATCATAGGACACTAATGAGTTAGTTTAACGACGTGAAGTAAACAGTATCTTATAATCTTAAAAAATCAAATACATTTCAAATACACAAATAGCAACAAAGCTAAAGCTGGGTAACAAATTATTATTTATTAATGAAATGACTTGGTGCAGCTACTACAAATAAGCAATTTATAATAATCTATATGTATATCACGTTGTCAAGAATAAAAATGCGTAAGTATGGATGTTTCTGCGTGTTTTGGGATTTTCATAAAAATTACCGGAATTTGTTTTCCACCTCTATTTTTTTAAAGGGTGCAAGTCAATATAATTTGATTAAATACAATAACACTGGTATAATGTCTAAGTGACAAGTCAATAAAAATAAATAATATACATATATGGCGCTCAATTCATAGCTAATGACCTCCCCGATAAGCACTTAAATACAGTAATGTACGGATTACCCATAACCCTGTATATGAAATCTAAGTCACACCAAATAAAATGGAAAACCGGCCAAGTGCGAGTCAGACTCGCGCACTGAGGGTTCCGTACTCGGGTATTTTTTTAAACATTTTGCACGATGATAAATCAAAAACTATTATGCATAAAAATAAATAAAAATCTGTTTTAGAATATACAGGTAAAGCCCTTTCATAATATGATACCCCACTCGGTATAGTTATCTTACTTTGAAAATTGAAACATATTTTAATTTTTTTTTAAATGGTGTAAACACAAATTCACAGTTTTCAGATTTATTCCAGTATTTGTGCTATAAGATCTACCTGCCTGCCTTTCATGATTATAGGTCAACGGGAAGTACCCTATAGGTTTCTTGACAGACAGACAGACAGACAGCTTAAGCCTATCACATCAAACCTACCGGCAGACACGATTATCGACTATCGATACTTGTGACATCATCACTTTGTCAATCCCTATCGTAACCAAACGTTTTTAAATTGTACACAAAATATCCAAAAATTCTTCATTTAGCAATGTAATTTGATGATAAGTCTTAAGGGAAACCTATCATCTAAGCTTCCAATAGTTATTTTGCCTAATTTTCAAACAACAAATGACGAAATAATGATTATAAACAATTAGTATAAATAATCAGTAATTACCTGTGAAACGTGTATTTACGCGGATTATAACGTCTTGTAACGTCACATTCGCTCACTGAATAAGACACCATGGTGGCAGGACATAGATTTTACGTTTTAATCGTAAAATTATTTAGTAAATGCAAAAAATCACCTCGACTTGGAACAGGCCGAACTCATAAGGACCGATACTCACGTAAACAATGACTTATCGGCATCTTGTTTCGCTATCTCGCTTTCGCTCGCGGCAGTGTATCTTATCTAACTACTCTCGCTCCCTCACTTTGTCAGTCTTTGAGCGAAGCGAAAAATCGTAGGTCTATGACTGTGACATACATTTTAAATTGGTACTGGTAAGTGATACTGAAAATAAAACAGAGGATGCGCGCTCGGGTGCGCTGCAAGTCGGCAATGCCTTTAATATGCCAAACTAAATGAAGCTTAATTTGAGATGTTATCAAGATAGATGCCGCTACTCAGCCCTACTCCACTGTGCCGGTGTGCGTAGCGCCTAAAATTGTATTTCAAGTAAATTACTGTATAAAACATTTATGCTGAATAGTTTCATTAATTTTTCCGATAGGATTTATGTGGGCATCGCATCTACTATCTGCAGCCTCATTGATGAGTTGGAACTAAAGTTTATTGGCATAGTCTAAATCTTTAACCAACATCTGCAGTTTACAATCAGCAGTTCCTGACTTGAGGTTTAGGTGCACATATCCCTGTAGCACCAGGATTGAGAATGTGGAACCTAAAGTTAACATAATGTTGTGCAAAGTTATTTGAAAGAATTATTCAACAGATTTTACATTTAAGTACGTACTTATTTAGGTGAATATTATTAAAAAAAAATGGTATTAGGAAACATAATAAAATGTGGTTCACAATGACAGAAACTGCTAGCCGATGAAATTTCTATTCATCCTTTGGCGAGCAATTTTCATTCGAAACTTACGAAGATGTCTTTTCGAAGAATGCTTTTAATTTTGGATTTGTTTTTAGCTTTCTTAAACAATTTGCTCTGGAATTAGGTTAACGACTTTGTTTTATTTTGCTATTTACTCAATTTCGCAGCAGAAGTATCGCCTCAGTTCTTTGTTGGTGTATTTATTGCTGTGAAAAGCGTTATTCTAGGACTTATAGTGTAAACAACGAAACGTAATTGAACACTCATGACCGATTTCATTTGACATGGTAATTTAGATTAGTTCAAGGATTTGAATTTGTCGACGTCCAGACGAATTTGACTGTGCTAAAATACGACGTAGGTACTCAAACAAAAGCTTTAAAGTCTTTTTCTCTTCACAGTTGATGAGTATGAACTCCACAAGCAATTGAAAGCCTCATGAGAAGTGTTTCATGATTGAGTGAACTTCTTTTCAACATTCGATGCACTCAGGTAGATACTATATCTATTCGCTTGATTGCAGATAGCTCAGAAATAACAAAAAATCTTCTAATCTTCTTCTAATTTGATTTGTTAATAACAATTGAACAACAAATTCCTGACAACCGATGTCAACTGAGATGACATTTTTTTCTAACAACAAATAAATTATTTCACAAAATATTATTAAACATCCAAATATGAAGCCAAAAAGAACTAAAAGTTGTATATATAAACAGTAAATATGAAGAACAATAATAAAATAATAACATGGACTCCATAGTAATTTGTTAAATGGAAACTCGACGACATCGACATGCCAGCGCACATACAGCACAAATAACATCTGGTGTTGACTCGTCGTCGGACGAGGATTATAGGACCCCGCCGTCATCTACGGGGTCCGCCGATGACACCAGGCCACCGAGACGAGCACCACGACGACGAGCAACACACCCGCCACCGGATGGCTTGGAGCAACAGGAGCTGCGTGCTCCTACGACTGCTTCCGCCGCCAGTGGTGTAGTGCGTCGCATGAGATGGACTCAACGAATGAATGAGAACGTCATGCGAGCGTACTATAGGGCGACAGATGGGGGAACTAATCTCACTGGGTATCGCTCAAGAATGGTGTCTTTGTTTCAGGCCCTTGAACCGACAGTGACCGTGTCCGCTCAGCGGCTATCGGATCAGGTGCGAGTTATTCAGCGCCGTCGTGTGCTGGATGAATCTACACTTGATCGGTTGCGCTTAAATTTACCACAAGTTATTACTACCGGTAACTCAACTCATAAATCTCCACAAATTCCGAGTGTTATAGAGATTTTAAACACCCAAGAGGAGTTACAAGGTGGTTTAGATTTGGCGGTAAGTAACCAGAATGATGAGCAAATGAGGAGGACTTTGGAGGATGCGATTTTAGAGTTTAGATCTGTGCCTAACAACCTTAGACCGAAACTACCTCGTTTGCCTGTCCATAGACGAAATATGGCGTTGATGGCAGTTCTAGACAAAATATTAGGTACATATTTAGAAAGTTCATATGACCTAAATGATACGCATTCGATCCTATACTGTGGAGCTGTTGCAGCATGTCGGATAGCTTCTATCAAATTTCCAGAGCTGCATAGAGCTGTAAAAAGACCAAATACAGCTCCAGCTTGGCAGGCTGGGATCGAAAGGCGTATCTCTTTGACTAGAACTCTCATTGCAAAGCTGATCTGTTTTAGGGCGGGCAATAGTCGCCCGAGGATAATGCGATTTGTACACCAAGCATTTGCTGGGACTAATATTAGTCCCTCTCAGTATTTGTCTTTGGTTACGGATCGTATTGACTTCTTGAAACAGAAAGTCTATGCATGGGCACAACGCATTAGGCGCTTTAGAAAACGCATTGATCGAGCTTCTCAGAATCGTATGTTCCAAAGTGACCAACGGAAGATGTACAGGAATTGGGAACGACCTAGAGGTTGTATGGTCGATGGAGAGCTTCCTACACCTGATTCTACGTCAGATTTCTGGCGTAGCATTTGGTCGGCTCCCATAGATCATTCCGAAGGTGAGTGGATGAATGTTGTGAGGGATCAGTGCGCTACGGTGGTAGAGATGAATCCTGTAACCATTAGTGCTGAGGATGTAGGATGTGCAATTCGTTCGGCATCGAACTGGAAATGCCCGGGGCCGGATGGACTGCACAACTTCTGGCTAAAATGGTTCCGTAGTGCACATCCTGTCTTAGCAACACAATTCCAGAACTCCATTGACTCTGGATCGTTACCGACACTCATGACAACTGGTGTCACGTTCTTGATACATAAGTCCGGAAGTACCGCAGACCCAAAAAACTATCGCCCTATAACCTGCTTACCGACCATCTATAAGCTACTTACATCTATTCTAACCACAAAAATAACTATGCATATTAATGCAAATAATATTTTGGCCCAGGTTCAGAATGGATGTAAGGCTAGGGCACGCGGTACAAAGGAACTACTCCTCATTGACACTGCTATTTGCCAACAGGTTCGGCGAAATAGAAAAAATCTAGTGGCTGCTTGGATTGACTACAAGAAGGCCTATGATTCAGTGCCTCACACGTGGCTCATGGAGATCATGAGGTTGTATAAGGTCGATGCAACTCTATGTTCTTTCCTTGACTCATGTATGAGTCAGTGGATGACAGTCCTTCGTCAACCAGGTGGTGATGAGTTTTTTGAATCAGCTGAACCGATAAGGATTAAGCGGGGAATTTTCCAGGGGGACAGTTTGAGTCCTTTATGGTTTTGCTTGGCACTGAATCCTCTCAGTACACTACTGAAGGACTCAGGGTTAGGCTATCGTCTTCGCAAGGGGGGTGAGGTCATATCTCACTTACTTTATATGGATGATCTCAAACTGTATGCATCTAAACGAACAGACCTTGTGAAATTGCTAAAGATTACTCAGAACTTTAGCAATAACATAGGGATGGAATTTGGTGTTGACAAGTGTGCGATTATCAATATAGAGCGAGGTAGGGTTGTGAACTCTGAGAATTTAGTTCTTTCAGAAACTTTGATTCTTAGATCTCTCTGTGAAGGTGAAACATATAAATATCTTGGAATGTCAGAAGCACTTGGTATAGAAGTGAGGACTATGAAACAGGCAGTGGAGGAGCGTTTCTTTGGCCGCCTAAAAAAAGTTCTTAATAGTCTTTTATCTGGTGGCAACAAAGTACGTGCCTTTAATGGCTGGGTTATGCCTTTACTTATATACACTTTTGGCATTCTAAAATGGACTCAAACCGAACTGGATGCCTTGGATCGAAGGATCCGAAAATTGTTGACTACATATCGTATGCATCATCCACGTTCATCTGTTATGAGATTGTATATCCCACGCAAGTGTGGAGGGCGTGGTTTTTTAAATGCCAAGAACCTTCATAATCGTGAGGTATGCAATCTCAGAGATTATTTTCTCAAAGTAAATGTGGGAATACATAGGGATGTAGTTGCAGTTGATAAAGGTCTTACTCCGCTTTCCTTAGGCAAAAATAACTGGCGTAAGCCCATAGTGCTTAGCACTTCGGATCGCATAGCTGTATGGAGGAGTAAGGAGTTGCATGGAAGATTCTACAAGGCCTTAACTAGGCCGGATGTAGATTCCATAGCCTCTGTATCCTGGCTACAGTTTGGGGACCTCTTTGGGGAAACCGAAGGTTTTATCTGTGCAATTATGGACGAAGTTATTAAGACTAATAATTACCGGAAACATATAATGAAAGATGGAACGCTTGACATTTGTCGTGCGTGCCATCTTCCTGGGGAATCCCTCAGACATATTGTTTCCGGTTGTTCTTATCTTGCTAACGGCGAATACTTGCACAGACATAATCAAGTAGCCAAGATAATCCATCAACAACTTGCTCTTCAGTATGGCCTTGTAGATACTGAGGTGCCGTACTATAGGTACGACCCAATGTCAGTTCTTGAAAATAGCAGTGCCCTGCTTTACTGGGATCGGTCGGTTATCACTGACAGGTATATTGTAGCCAATAGACCTGATATAGTGCTAGTTGACCGATCAGCGCGTCGAGCAATGATTGTTGATGTCACTATTCCACATGATGATAATCTAGTGAAAGCAGAAAAGGAAAAAGTATCGAAATACTTGGACCTGGCCCACGAGATTACTGCCATGTGGAGTGTTGACTCAGCGATTATTGTACCGATAGTTGTATCAGTCCACGGTCTTATTGCGAACAGTTTCGACCAACATCTTAAGAAACTGTCGCTTAACTGTTGGATCAAGGGTAAGATACAGAAGGCAGTGGTTCTTGAGACGGCACGCATTGTGAGGAGGTTCCTCACTCTGGAGCCCTGACCACTGGCGGCTTGGGTCCAACCCACCCTGTTGCCAGTGGGGTACATTTTATCATATTTTTATTCAATGTTTTTTTTTTTCCGTTACTTTAGTTTTTTGTTGTTTATGTTATTTTATTTCTCTTTTGTTTCTGTTATTTATTGATTTTGTTGTTGATGTTATTTTATTTTGTGTTCTTTCTGTGTTTCTGTTATTTTTTCTGTTGTTTTTGTTATTTTATTGTTTAAAAATAGGATAAAATGTAAAAAATAAATAAATGAGAGTACGATAAAAAAAATTGAACAAAGCTTATAGCAATTACTTTCAACTGCTTATGACACTGACATGAAAGTAAATGACACAGGTTGGTATCTCTACCTACCTACTGAAAAGCTACAGTACCTACAGAAAATAGTCAAGATTATCTACTTTTGTTATTGTTACAAAAGTGCTTAAAGAGTTTACTCCAGCAAAAGCACTTCGAATTATTCAACAAAATAAAATAATTCGTATTGTGACGTTATTAGAAAACTTCGGTGCCTTTTCTTTTAAATAAAATGGGTCAAAGAAACTTTTATATTTTATCCCTGTTAAGAAAAGAACTTGAGAATTGTTTTTTATCCTCAACTTTTAATCTTTATCGTCTTGGATTATCAAGACCTGTATCAATTAATTTTGACGTAAGCACATAATAATAGTTCTTACTATATATAAAATATATAGTAAGAACAAAATATAAAGTTACTTCTTGCACCATCCAGCGCAATCCAGCAATTTCTTACAGATAACTATCTGTAAGAAATTGCTGAAGCAGTAAGGCCGCCTTTGCATCCTTCTTTATAGGTAGGTAGGTACTCGTAGTTTCTTTTTTGAGACTCAAAAAGTACAAAGTAAGATCAGTAAATTTTCATCAGTATATATAGTTCATCAGTATAATATGTTAACGAAAGACTTCTGTACGTTTAAATAAATACAAATAAATAAATACAGTTTAAATAAATAAAATAAAAAGTCGGAAAAAATCAGCTAGTTTCAAAAATTCAAAAAACAAATGGGTGTAGAGGTACATATTATTTACAAAAAGTTCGTGCAATACGTAATACTGTAGAATAAGTAGTTACAAAGGCCGAGCCCAAAATCAATACTTTTATCTGCTGATATCATTATTATTAAAGTAATAATATGAGACATGATAAAATGAACGAGTGCGGTTGACCAATCACTCAATAATTTTCCACAGTTGTAATATGTCTGTTAGTACCTACCTACCTAGAATATATTTTTGAAGAAAAACTATCCTTACTGGGCGGATAGACATAGGCCGTTAAGAAACACACACACTCACGCGCAAAATTGAGTTGCAGATTGACCTGTCTAGTGACCACATAGAAGTCGTTGACTATGTAAGTATCTAGACTATGTAAGTATAAAGATCCGTTTCCAATTTCCAATGCTTTATACTTATCTGATTTGGAGTAAATAACGTAAAAGCAACGTAAATTATTAATACTTTATTTATCCCTTAATCTTTTATACCTATATATAATAAATCATGATTTAAGAAGAAATGAGTCAACCGCAAATAAAGTTTTAAATTAGTTAGACATTTCTTGACAAACTTTGCTCTAGTGAATAAAACACATTGAATAATTAATCTTTGACTTTTAACGACTAACGTTATACTTATTTATCAGTTTTACGAAAAATCTGTAGGTATATTGGGTGCAATTTCGGTAATTTACTGAAACACGCAAGGAGGTAATTCAGGATTTTGGCAAAGTGGACCTTTTGTGGTAATTTTCGTAATGGGTAGGAAAGTGTTTGAAATTATTATGACTGTAATAAACTAACTCTTTTTCTACTTATTTTTATGGCCGTTAGCTTGTGGAACTTAATGTTTATTCATCGGTCAGAATATACATAAAATGATTAAGCAGGTTCAATTTGAACATACATGTTATTAAAATTAATCAATGTTTGTGTTCTGACATAGCTTACTATCAACGTACAATAAATAGGTGGCGCGGAAGTTGATTGCAACGCAGGCCGAGCATAACCTAGCATTGTTTGTATGATAATCCTAAAATGAATAAAAAATGAATATATTATATTAATATAAAGTTTTAGAGGTAAACATAGGATAAGTTTAAAATACATTTCATTTTTATTATTTCAGAAATATCAATGAGGTGATTTATCAATCAACGTCTTCGACCATAATTCAGTTTTCGTCACAGATTTGTTTGTTTAAGCATCAATCATTTTTATGCAAAGAAAATCCATAGGTACTTATAGTAGGTACAAGGTAATTTTACGGTTTCAAAATGGCAAAAAGCTAGTAGCTTCGAAAACAGGTTGGCAATCGCTGGTCCAGTAGTTCTATTAGTAGAAGTCAGTGATTGATCGTTTTATACTTTAAACATTTTTTTTTTTTTGCTAAACCGAGAAATCTTGTTCTGTCACTTGTTCGGCATTCTGTCGATAGCGCCAGTAGGTAAAAGTACGGAAAATATTTAGTATTTGCTGAGCAATCAACTGTGAAGTCTGCAAAGGGGAATGTTTTTGAATTGGCAAGAGGCAACATGCAAACAAATACAATCTTTCTAGCAGACAAAGTATGTACTATCTACTAACTGGGAAATTATAAGGGCGTCTGTGTGGTCTGGCAGAGGGTTACCACGACACTAAGCCCTAATTCACACGAGCGTTAAAAAAGCGTTGCGTTAAAACCCGGCGTTGCGCTGAAACTACAAAGTGCGCGTTAAAAAGCGTTGACGTGTGAATAGATAGGTACTTGGGAATGCATTTGTTCTATTTGAACGCTTTTTTAACGGACGTTGAAAAAGCTCTCGTGCGAATGAGGCCTAAGTGTCTGGCAATGCATGATGTGATTTCTGATACTATTTCGAAGAAAAGATAAAAAATTTAGACTTTTTACTTTAACGTAAGCTTTTTATAGCTTTATTACCTGCTATCTGCCATCATAATAATCCAATCTTCATAGTCGCTGATCGTTCCTCCATTTGTTGGGGGCAATACGCAGAGACACTTTCAGCTTTTATAAAATAACAAAGGTCTGGCTCACGTTGGCTCTCTCTATATTATAGAATGCTCGCGTGTACAACAATTTCACAGTCAAGTAAGTAAGTTGTTACGTGGCTAGCGAGCGTATTGCTAACAAAACATTAAATATTGACAGAACAATTGACTCGCCGGCTGCACTAGCCATTTAATTAACTACTTTACTCTAGTTATAGTTACTCGCACATATATACAGAGATGTACAGAGTTGCAGATAGAAATAATAAAGTCCTTAAAGAAGAATACATGACAAAATGATGACATTATTTTATCAAAATTCCCGCAATAATAACTATAACCGAATTCCAAATGGATGGACTATGTAACTACATGATCTACATCTTGCTATAGCTTGCATCCCGGAGACATATGCTACTATTTAGAAAATCAAAGAATTCGGGATTAAAAAATCTTTGCTGTCATTCCAGTCTTCTAGATGAGGACGGTGGCATGCGCGATCCAGTTTAATAAGATTTCTTCGAAAACATTCTAAAATAACATTAAATAAACCGTGTCCCGTAGTGAGGCCTGCAAGAAACATAAACACACACAATACACAAAATCATACCGTGATCGGATAAAAAAGGTAATAGCTTGAATTAGTTCAGTAAGATAGAAAAGTAAAATTAAAAAAAAAATATCTTTTAATTGGTAGGTAAAGATTTAAATAAATGAATCTTTTGATAAAAAACTTTCAATGACGAAGAACCAAGGTTTTGCGGGCGCAGTGTTTACTTTCAAACATTTATTTTTGTTTGGACTAGTAAAGCAAAGGCTTTCTTTATAAGAGAGCAAAAAGGAAGAGTTAGGAAGCCAAAGATTCGGAATTTCGTACCGTATCATCCTAATCGAATAAATAAACTTTGACTAAGTAGGTATGTTTATTAATCTAACTTTGATTTTAAATTAGGTATGTGAAATTCTTTCCGTAATACTTACCTCGCGGATAGGTTCTTAAAAAATCAAATTCAAAAGAATTTCAGTGATCTGCTTTTAAACGTTGCAACATAAAGGGACGTTGAAGGGAAACAGGGTGTTTATTTATAAATGATGGTGACATTCCTGGTGGCTGTCTGACTTCAAGTGGTGTAATTAAATGTGAAATGACAACTTTAGCTGATTTTGAAAGAGATACAGCATCTGGATTTTATTCATTTGAGATTGGGGAAAGTAGAGCGTATATTATATTCTTATCGTATAGATACGTACAAACATTTATACCAAAGAAACATGTTCCATTTCAAATTCACAATTATCGAATCTGTATCATAACATTAAAAAATTGATTCTCAGCAAAATGCCAAAGACATTTTCATTGAAGGATATCGTGAAAACCTGAGACGTATAAAATGATTCAAGATGTACTCGTAAAGTGCTTTTGATGTATAAGTACTTACCTGCTTAAACAACTTTTTTCTTTACAGGTAAAGAGGAAATGAATCTTCGGCCGTGGCGATAAAGGTGAAAGTCTAATGATGGCATTGAACAGCCCTAGCGGGTATCCTCCACTCTCCCCAAAACCACTCACACCGAAGAGTCCGCGTCACTTCATATTCCCTCAAAAGAGTCCTTCCATCACATCCAGTACATCTTCCTCGGGTTATTATACTCCACAATCCGGATGCAGTTACGATAAGCATGGTCCGCCAAAGAGTCCAATCGCTCACGGTCACCGCAGCCCAGCAAGTCCGCGGCACTTTCATTTCCCTCAAGTTGCAGAATCGCCCTGCGAACGCACCAGTCCCAGCCACATCGATCGATCGCACCACGGCCTTCACTACACCACATCTCTCAAACATAGTCGCCGCGAAAACTCCAGATCACCGAAGCCTCCTCCAGTGCATATCCATACAAACCCCGGCTACGTATCTCCTAATAGAATGAGGAAACTGTACGGTTCGACTTCCACAGTGGGTTCACCACGGCTGGTGACGTCTCCCAGCATTATATCGAGTCACACGGATGATTCTACGGATGCGATGCCTGCCACGCCGTCCGCTATCGTCAACGACGCGGACGACGAAGCGACCGAAACCTCTTCAAGGGTTTGCCGAAAATCCACATCAGACTTGACCGATTTAACGGAAGACACGCCTCAGACGCGATCGACGAGCATCAGTAGACCATGTTCCCCGATGCGAAGAGGTTCGATGAAGGGAGGGTTGGCATATTTGGCGAGTAGACGGGGCTCGCGAGAGTCAACGGTGTCCAATTGTGATTCAGTAGAAGACATTGGACCGCTCAATTTCCAAAATACGATGCGTGGTCGACAGAGAAGAACCTCAAATTTCTTGGAATTACCAGGTAAGTAACTGTAAGTAATCACAAAATGTGATTACAAATTTTTTTAGCTTCTTATTAGCGTACGGGGATGGGGTCGTGCTGGTATAGGGTAGATTAAAAGGTAGATCTTTACAACTTCACAATTTCTTCTATTCGCAAAGTTTCTCTATTGATTGAAAAAAAAAAATGACGCAAATCGGTTCAGAAATCTCGGAGATTTCGGTGTACATAAGTAGAAAAACACAACTCTTCTTTTTTTTAAAAATTCAGCTAATCCAAGTTCAACCGTTTTGAAGATTAGCCTGTTCAGACAGGCTGACAGACAGACAAAAAGACAGATAATTTTTTTTATTGTAAAACGTGCGATTCAGTTATGGTACCAGTTCAAATAACCATAAGAGCCTTAATATGAGGTCTATAGTTATTTCGAAATTACAGACAGACACTTTAATTTTGTTTAGCAGTAAGTATACATAACGAGAACATACCACGATTAATTTGGTGGTTTTTATTTGCCGATATTTCGACTCAGTTGCATGAGTCGTGGTCATGACGAGACTGCAGTACTGCAAAAGATAAGACTGCAGTGTTCGAGCTGTCATGGACAGTACCGATTTATCCGCTTTCAGATTGTTCTTTTCGCTGGAACTTCACGAGCTTTTCAGCAAAATACACTCAAAGTCACTATTAATTTTGGATGTCGTACGACAGCATTGTCCTGGTTTGCATAATTCTACCTCTAGATTCCACGTATTTCGCGCTTTCATGGTTATTAATTAAATACAATCTCACGTGGAATGCACTAATTTGTGCATATAATTTGATCAAACTGACGCAACTAATTGGCTTCAACCATAGCGAAATTTCGTATGTCTATGGCTTCAACATACTGAACTGAATTAGCATAGTAATTATTATAATTAATCCTTCCCCAAACATAACAAACAGGACAAAAATTAAAACGAAAGATAAAAAATATCACTACAGTTGTAGTTTATAATACTAAAATATAACTCAGGACCCCAATTCATGCAAATATAACAAGTGTAAATTAAAAATTTTCAACACCCCCGAAAAATCATTTTCAAATAAATAATTATGTATATCTAGGCAACTTCCATCTTGACAGCTTGACATTTGTCAATTGACACTTGAATATTATGAACCTAAGGGTTATCTAACCTTCTTTTCTACAAGAAAACTAGAAAATAGCTGAAACTTTTAAATGGCTGAACCAATTTTTTTGGATTATAGCTAAGAACACTCTCGATCAAGCCACCTTTCAAACAAAAAAAAGTAAATTAAAATCGGTTCATTCGTTTAGGCGCTACGATGCCACAGACAGATACACAGATACACAGATACACAGATACACAGACACACAGATACACAGACACACAGATACACAAATACACACGTCAAACTTATAACACCCCTCTTTTTGGGTCGGGGGTTAAAAATGACCAGGAGTTTTAAAGCAATTGGCAATGAGTTGCCTTTAATTAAATATCCATACAAGTTCTTACCCCAAATGCTTAAAACACCGTCTTTTTTTCGTCGTAGGTAAAAAGTATCAATGTTTAATCATTTTGGTTGCAGTCGTAGAACACTCAAGACCAAGAGTTTGCTCGTTACCAGAGAAACCCTACAACCCTCGATTATCAGATGACCTATACAGGCTAAGAACATTTTCCATCACCACCAAAGGCGGAGTGGTGAATTGCGGTGACTCCATCTGCAACCGCCGTAGCAGATCTAATACTTCTGTGAACTCTACTAACAGCAGGTACCTATGAATATAAAGGCTAAATATAAAGGTCAGAGTGTGCTTATTATTAGAGAAACTCTACAATCTTCGGCCTTTATCTGACATTATACAGCTAAAAATAATCTCCATCACCACCAAAGGCAAAGTGGTGAAATGCGGCGGATTATGCGACCCCCGTAGTAGATCTAATACTTCTGTGAATTCTACTAACAGCAAGTATATAAGTGTTAAGTGATATAGAGGTATACAATATTTATTAATGCAGGATTTTCAACGGTCAATTTTCGCTGAACGACTAGGCCGCACGCTGCTTGGCGAACGCCAACCGTGAAAATAGCCTTTCGAGGTGAAAGCTAAAACTTGTGACTAGGATCAATTGATAATAACTGAATCTAATTCAAAAACATGTCGTAATTTAAAATAATTAAAAACACGATGGTCCTAAATTAAAAAGTAAAATTTGAGAATGGCAAAATGAGACGCGTTTGCCTAGAAGATTAATCTAGCTATCTATTGACTCTTGTTTTAAAAAATATCCGGATTGTAAATGGTAGGAAGGAAATACAGATTGCGGAAGAGTATTCGAAACCCTAGCTATGCGTATGATGAAGAATAACGCAATACAGTTCGTGCGTGTAGATGGAATATCGACAACATAAGGGTGGAAACTTTCCCGACGTCTGTGGTACGGTGGTTTCATTTAAAGTTTTCACTAGGCAACTTCGTCCTCGTGGATTTAGATTTTTCAAAATCCTGTAGGAACCTTTGATTTTCCGGGATAAAAAGTAGCCTATGTGTTAATCCAGGGTAGGTATAATCTATCTCCATTCCGAATTAAAGCCAAATCTGTTCAGTAGTTTTTACGTGAAAGAGTAACAAACATACACAAAAACTTTCAGCTTTATAATATCAGTGTGATTAAATTTTACCGGTTTTATTATTTGACAAGTTTTCTTCCAGCGAGCAAACAACGTTCTTGGCAACAGACGGTAGCCTAGTCTGTTCTAGGCCCGCCTCTTAATCTGATTACAGCTGGTTGTGACTGATTACGGAGTTGCGTGACCGAACCGACCTACTTACGACACTCTCTTTACAAATGTGCTGCGGTTCTCATACAGACTATACAAATGTAAGCATAGATTGAAGTAAATGATTATTTTATCAGTGTTTCACTAAAGTTTAATTATGAGCATTTCAATCATATTATTTAGGTACAATATATTTTTACTGATGCTGATTCATTGGGTGGTAATCGAAGATGCTCTGTACGAACCAACGAAGGAGTAAGGTTTGGTAGTTCCACACCAAGACGGCAACGGACGGGCGATATCGAAGCAAGTCGTAGAAGCCATTGGATAAAGATGGTGTAACATCGCGACGTGTAGAAGTCCCTAGACGTATGCCCAGCAGTGAAGGTTTATCGGTTGAGGATAAAGGTGACAACGATCTCATTTAGCTGGACCAGTATATAGGACAGGAAAGTTAAAATTTTTGACCGTGTACGTAATAAATCGTTTAATAAAAAGAAAAGCCTTAAGCTAGTCACTGACTATCTCATCGATGTCCAGTTCAAGCCTTTTGAACTAGAAAGTTTTTTGCACAGAGGTTTTTTAATGTAGATATAAGGAATACAACTGCATTTTTTGAAATTCCCATAGTGGCGAGCTCCGGGTGGGCAAAAACTAAGCATAGTATGTTTTACTTATCTAAGTGTGGTTTTACAGTGACGCTTTCGCCAGCACGGTTGGTAAGCGTCGCGGGCCACGAGCTTTGTGTCTCTTGGATCGTTACATAGTCGCGCGGATAGTCCGCGCTGACGGCAATTCGGCCACCGCGCTTACCACCCGCGCGGAAGGTAAGCGTCACTGTAACACCAGCCTAAGATTCATGTGTTTGATCGTTAAGCTGTTAACTGTGGAATCAACTCCACTAGATTACAATATGGGGTTATTCAAGGGGTGGACCAATAAATTCCTGAAAGGCCGACAAGCATAGGCGGTACCGTTGGTACTGCCAATGTTCATGGGCGGCGGTGATCACTTAACACCAAGTGCACCGTTTGCTCGCTATTTTGTTATTAAAAAAACTTAAGCGTTTGTCCCCAGAGCATCAGACAGATCGCCTTTCGACGGTTCGTGCTGCTCCGGCTATCGGCCAGTTGACTCCGCCAGCCTCGACACTCCTGACGACGATGAACTTGATCCGGTAAGATATGCCTTATTTCCATTTTCTCAGCACTTTCCGTTCTTACGTACCAAAATGATAAAAAAGAAACCCTTACGGTGCAACCTTGTCTGCTCGTTTGACACATCTGCTTATTTCATCAATAACTAATAACACTATCGACTTAACAGCGCCCTCTCCGTCACTCGCTTTATACAATCGTAGTTCCAATTTCATTTGAATATTAAGCAACCAAAGTCCATAAAATTTTGCAGACATATTCTAGAAACTAATATCTATGTCTGTGGTGTTTTAGATTTTTCTAAAAATATGTAGTTTTAAAATTACAGGGGCTCACAGATTTGTATGTAAATTTTTAAGACCGCGTAACTTTGAAATTGAATATTTTAACACAAATCTGGAAAACAAAAGAAAACTCCAAAATTTCATGGACTTTGGTTGCTTAATATTCTAATGAAATTGGAACTACGTTTGTATGAAGCGAGTGACGGAGAGACCCCTCTTAAAAATTGGAATTTTATTTATTGTTACAATTGCAAAAAGGGTCAACATGATAATGATCAATGGTATCATAGGTATGAAAGGGCTGTATTTGCATAATTTACATAGATTTTTACTTATTTTTAAGGCCCCTAGTTTTTGATTTATGATAAAAGATCAATCCATTTTCAACCTATGTTTTTAGAAACCTCTAGCTCATATCGATTGCAAAATTTGTATCGAATAGACAAACAAACAAACAGACTGACAAGAAAGCGAGTTAATAAAATCGTGTTAAAAATCGTACGAAAACAATCTATGTACCTATATGGCAATTTAATACACAGAAGCCACCCGTGAGAAGCCTTGATATAAGTGGTGGTAGAAGAAAAACAAACTACACAAAAAATCATTGTACCTATCAACAATACCTCAAAAAATACACGAGTTTTAGCTTGTTGCGTACACACACACACACACTTCATCAAGTTTTCAGAAATTCAAACCAAAACAAAACTCAACTTCTAACATCATTACAAGTTACTTGTTTTCATAGCCACAACACGCGCAGTTTGCGCAGTTGTCGGAAAATATACGTTGTCATAAAAAGTTACGAGAATTCACAGTCGTTAATTTACTTTCCCGTTATGGATACTCGCTTATATGGGACATAAAACATTCGTTTTAGATTGATAATTTACCTATCCCTATTAAAAACCGGCCAAGTGCGAGGCGGACTCGCACACAAAGGGATTCGTACCATCGTCGTAAAAGAATATTTAATTTTTTTTGAATTTTCATGGCGGCCATTTTGTAATTTTTATTAACTATTTGTTGTTACAGCAGCAATAAAAATACATATTCTGTGCTCAATTCTCTACCTGTTACGGTTCACGAGATACAGCTAGCCAGATGGATGGACGGACGGATGGACGGACAGCTTAGTAATAGGGTCCGCTGGCACCTGTCAGATACGGAACCCTAAAAAGGATTACGAAATGGGCTCAAAGCTATTAACCGTTATTAATATTTTGTAAACATTGAGTTACCAAAACCTACCTACTGGGTACCTATTTGTTTAACATACAACAAGTGTAAATTAAAAATTTTCAACACCCCCGACAAATCATTTTCAAATAAATAATTATGTATATCTAGGCAACGTCCATCTTGACAGCTTGACATTTGTCAATTGACACTTGAATATTATGAACCTAAGGGTTATATAACCTTCTTTTCTACAAGAAAACTAGAAAATAGCTGATAACTTTTAAACGGCTGAACCAATTTTTTTGGATTATAGCTAAGAACACTCTCGATCAAGCCACCTTTCAAATAAAAAAAAGTAAATTAAAATCGGTTCATTCGTTTAGGCGCTACGATGCCACAGACAGATACACAGATACACAGACACACAGATACACAGATACACACGTCAAACTTATAACACCCCTCTTTTTGGGTCGGGGGTTAAAAATGCCTCTCGCATTTTATAACATTATTTGAGGTTGCGCTGTTATCTGAAAAATAAACCCACATTCACATAAAATGTTACGAGGAACTTGTATTTTAACATGTATGTTGTATTAAATATGAAAAGATATATTTGTCGTCGAGTCAATATTAAAAATAGGTTTTAATGTCATAGACTCCGTGAAAAGTAACGTGAAGAACGCAGCCATATTTGTTTAGCTGTCACTGTCAGAGTTGAATTTTGGTCGGCACGCGTTGCTGTGTTCAGAATTCACTCTCGCATTTTATTATCAGAATATTAGCGTAGCGATTGGCGATGCATTCTTGTTCTGGCTTCGGTTCGAGTAGGTTCTCAGTAGATACGGTGTGTGAGTGTCGTACTGTAGGTTTTAGAGTAGTGGTTACCTAAAGTGGTGCTGTTGGTTGGAGGAGTTGTTATTGTGGTGGTTAGGTTAGATGGTTGGTTTGGGGCCGGTGTAGGGGTGGAGGAGCCGGTCTAGGTAGTTTAGGTTAGGTTTACCTAGTTACGCTGGAAGTAGTCACGTGCAGTAAGTGAGAGTTATCATGTTTGTAGTTGCGGGTAGTTCAATATCATTTGATAGTCCAAGAATATCGTTGGTGCGCCCACGGGCTCGGTTAGTCTAAAGGTTGCTATCCTGACGTATCCGCTTAGTTATTATCCAGGTTTACTAGTGGTTAGATCATGCTTCAATCTTAATAATCATTAGAAGTGACTACATCGGAAGTACGATGGCAGTTTATTCGTTTCTATTACCTTAGGGATCATCCTGTTTTGCCTATATATTTATACAGCTATGTTTATTATGAAACTATGAAACGGAGTGCATAAAAATTGAAAAATAATAAGAATTTCCAAACAGTTTCATAAAAAAAGGTAAAGCATAAAACTTGAAAGCGGAAACTTGTGGTAAAAACCCGTAGGTAGTACCTACGCTGATATTTTAAAAGTTGTTCCTGGAACGCAGAACAAAACAAAGCTCCTCTTAAAATTGAAATACCACTGGAATATTTTAAAGGTTATTTGGAACGTGTTACGGATATTTCATTAAGAGCAAATATGTTTGTAATATATTTGGAGTGTTTGTTCGTATACAAAATGTACCTACTCTTATAATTAGGTGGATATAATTTATTCCTAACCGATTTCATAAAAAAGAAGGTGTGTATTCGATCGATATGTACCTACTATGTGTGTATGTTTATGATAATCTCAAAGACCAGTCACCCAGTCAACCGACTTTGAATATTTTATCATTATCGTAATTTACATAATTTCAGAAAGGTTTTAACGTATTCAGCTATTTGCCATATAATGTGAATAACCACACAGAGTTCAAAGATTTCATTGAAATTAAAATGTAATTTTTTCTTTATATTTTTATCCCATAACTTTTTACATAAGTTGAAGCGTACATTGTGTGTTTTCAACTGCACAAATATTTTGTAAATGATTGTATCGTTATTAGTTATTTATTATTAATATTTTGTTCATAGATACCAAAATATCGAGTGGTACTATTGGGTGATTCCGGTGTCGGTAAAACTGCTCTCGTATCTCAATTCATGACGTCAGAGTACATGAACACTTACGACGCGAGTTTGGGTAAGTGTTGTTATTTCTTTTATGATTTTAACAGAACAATACATATTAAAATATTATTTTAATGGAATTTTCAAATAAAGCTTTCTTTATTTTTCTATATTTCAGAAATCTGAAATTTCAGGAATGAAAATGTTGCTAATTCAGTTTTACTTACACAAATCTTGAAACTAAACTACCCAAAGCATGGTATCTAGAAATAGTGCTTATATTTATTCTTTTTCACAATATTCCTTGCGTAAAAGGATAGCACTAAGTTTGTAGCCAATTTAAATCAGATATTTGTCTTCACAGTAGAATTGAATTAGTGCGAATATCTTTACGTGTTCCTTTTTTATTGAAAATTCCAATTAAACATAAATATCTAATATAGCTATAAAGTGGAAGCTATAAAAGCTCATAGCATGCTGCATGAATCTAATTATTATGGCTTTGCTTATAGCTTTAAGGGTTATTAGTACTGAATATAACTAAATAGTACTTAAACTATTACTTAGTACTAAATACTAGCTTGCGCCCGCAGCTGCGTTCGCATAGATTTTAGCCAGCCTTTTCCAAGTTAACGTGTCATTTAGTATGAACAGGAAAGGGAAGAGGAATTTTCCGCCCCTTTCCCTTCCATACGAAATGGAAAAATTTATGCACAGTTAACGTTAAATTGAAAAGTTACACTTAGGGCTGGAAACGTTAGTTTGACATCTTCATCAAACTTTGGCCGATTTACGTTAGCTGTAGGTACCTATAGTCGAACAAAATGATTTCTCAAGCACCACTTTAACTCTATAGGTCAACTGTCAGCTTAAAAATAAGGATAAGGACTAAAATCGTACTTTGACGTGACATTTCACACAATATGAAGGTAAATGGCGCGCGAGAATTAATTTTTTACACCTTATACTCCAGTAGGTACACGAAAGTTTAGGCTCAAGGTTCTTATTACGCGATTGCCTTTCCCATTGCATCGCAGATAGATTGGTATGGAAATTGCAATCCTTTCCGTAATTGTGCACTCGATTATTAGCTCTATTGGATATTCAATTTTATATGAGTAAAAAATACTTGTAATATGTTTGAAGAAATGGATTTTTACCTTGAATCACAAGTATACGTAAATGCAACATATTATATTATATGTATATACCACTCATTTTTAGGGTCCGGATTTGGCTATTTGAATTCGAGATAGATTAAACCTTGGATTAACACATAGGCTACTTTTTAGGACGAAGTCGCGGGTATCATAAAAAGCTTTAAAAAGTATTCTCAAAATGTATGGTGTTTTGCTGTGTGAACCCAGTCAGGGCATTAAATTAAGAGTAGGTATGGGTACGGAAGGTTAGGTTATTCTCGATTTTTAGATATTTGTAATGCAACTCCAATCCGCTCACCATCCGCTCATTTAATGAATTTTCTTCAGAGTCGATTTTTCTCGAAGAAGATGTTAAGTTTTTATTAAGAGGCTAAATCAGAGAGTAGATAAATGGTGCAATATGTGTGTTAATCTAGCAATATTAAAAAGTAGTCAGCAAAAATTTTGCCGTGAGACATCTCATAAAAAAGGAATTTCAAGATAAACCCTGCAGAAGCGGAGTATTATATTAAGAACGCGTTTAAGGAGAAATGTCCATGTATTTAAGCTGAAATTATTGAGAAAAGCTGGGATAAGATTATCTTTTATTGAGAACCCGTATAGCAAAACGGTATTCTAGCTATGCATACCGAGTATAATTATTAAGTTTTATTTCTTAAAGTATTTAGGATTAATGAGATGAAATTCTTTAATATAGATAGGTTTATACTATACTCGAAACATGGATTTTCTCACTTATTTTTTAATAGACTAGCTGATGCCCTCGACTTCGTTCCCGTGGATATAGGTGTTTAAAAATCCCGTGGGTACTTATTGATTTTCCGGGATATTTTATTTATTTATATATTTATTGACAACCAAAACAGATTACAATAATGATTTTAACCTAATTCTTAAATTGCTACATTTTGACCTTATTGCAATCCTATATGGTCGCACAACATGACCATGGTTTTTAAGGCACGCTTAGTTATTACTTAATATTAATAAAAGTAGCCTATGTGTTAATCCAGGGTATAATCAATCTCCGTTCGTAATTTCAGCCAAATCCGTCCAGTAGTTTTTGTGTGAAAGAGTAACAAACATCCATACATACAAACTTTCGCGTTTATAATATAAAGTAGGATATACTGTATTATGTATTAATATTAGACTTGATCTACTTATAATTTTTTTGAAAAGTTGTAGAAGGCCGGTATGGTTGGTCTCCATTCCTTTGCGCGCTCCCCAGCCCTCTCCATACACACGTAGTTTGGTTCTCATTTGAATACTAACCAAACTCTATGAAATTTTGTAGACACGTTCTAAAAAACCATTTCCGTAAAAAGTAAGCAATTTTAAAGTTAAAGATTTGCGTACAAATGGCATACGTTCATTTGTAGTGTATTACGAATAAACTCCTCTTAAATTACAAACTGATTAAATGCGTGTCATATTAAATTAAACACGATGTCATAAATTAAACCCGCGACAAATTAATTTTAAGCCCACGCTCAGTTTGTTCGTTGATGTTAATATCGCTTTTTAACCGTCGTATCACAAAAATAATTATAACGGATGACTAAATTGACGATGACATTTTAACAGGTTTTTAACGGGAAGCCGGATATTTAAAAATTAATACTTAATTCACATATTTCATGAAACGCGTTCGCCGTTCAGTGTTTGTTTGATTTTTATTGTTAGCCCTATTGAGATTGTTATGGAAAAATGTTATTTTTAGTTTGGCTATTAACGGTTATCTAAGGTTTAGTAGACCTATCAGATTCCTATCGCTAGATAATAATTATATTAAGTTAATTTTATTATGTCACCTCCGTGTAATCTGATTGGTTTTCCTATCTACCTACGTTTCCGTACCACTGAACTTTAGTGAATAGGTACCTAATATGAGTATCCTGACTTCTGCCAAGCATTTCGCGTGTTCATACCACTGAAAATCATTCGGTTATCCGGTGAAATCACGGTGAAATCCGGATTTAATCACAAATCGTAGGCAAGTCGTAGGCACTCGTAGGCATTCGCTACGATATTGTAATAGGGGTGGCAATGACGTGTTTATCTAGTTTCAAATGACAGCACACTTCCCTCTTCTGTAATGGACATAATGACAGGCGACAGAATAATGATTAGGTATAGGTATACCTACCTACTAACTTCTACGAAAATATATTCTGAGCTTATGGAATATTCACCTTATCAAATTGTAACTAGAGTCCTTTTCTAAATAGCAACTTAAATAAGTTAGGTATTTCTGCTTTGTAATTTAAAAAGTGTTGCCTTTTTTTAGGGTAATGAGGATAATTGGGGACTTAATAGGTTAGGCAAAGTAAGAAATTAACTATATAAGACAAATTATAGAGAAGCTAAAGACTGGATATAGTTGATTCTGTGACACAGTCACAGTGGTAAATTCACTTAACGATTTGTAACCACTTTTTAAAAGTTTATTCGTATGAATAACTTTTCTATTTCTATTTTCAAAGAACATGTCTTGTAAAGGTTTCTTGGTTGAATTGATTCAAGTCTGAGTGCTTTCTGTGGGAGGACGCAGCTACCCATTTTAATCAGGCCATGCACATTGCACATGTTGCAATTTCAAAGCAAAGGTTAGCATATGACTAGGTATATGGGTACTATGCGCTTGCAATAAATGAGATTTCTTCTTTAAAATATTCTTGGAGAAATATTTGAATGAGTCAGCCTGTTTGTCTAGTTTAGAGTTCAAAGTTCAGCTTTCTGCTATCAAAACTTTTAAATATCAAAACTGAGTTACGCGGTCATTCACAATCAAGTTCACAGTGGATTTGAAGCGGGGATCAGTCAACTGATCCCCGCTAGAGCCGTCAAGTCTGCATGACATCATGCACACTGATAGTCATATACCTACCGTCAAGTTTGCTGGACGCGCGCCGCTTCAAATCCGCTGCAAACTTGACCGATAAACTTAATCGTGTATGGTCAGCGTAATTCAAAATACCTTTGTAGGGTTCCGTACCTAAGGGGGAAAATGGAGCCCTATTAATGTCACTGTCTGTCTGTCTGTCCGCCAACAGGTCTTTAGCTCGTATTTTTAATTTTACAATCCATAACATACATTTTTTTGACCAAACATTAAGAGATGATGTAGCCACAGATGATGCACTTATGTGATGCAGCTAAAAAGTGCTTTATTCATTCTTTTTACGTCAAATAGTGGCTTACTTGGTGGAAATACATAACAATACGAATCACAAAATGCAGAAGTCAAAAAGTCTAGAACGTTAGCTGTCGGATGGACACCTAAGTAGACGTTTTAGAGCTGATCACGAATGTCACTCGACTCACCGTGCGAAGAAGACAAACAACTATAGCAAAGTTGTTTACAGTGTAAGAAACAAGATCGATGACGGAGCATCGTGATAAATCTGTTGCGGTTGACGACAGCAACGTTAATCCGCTCTACAAAGCAATCGCACTTCACTGGAGACAAACATAGAAAAGTGGGTGGAAGTTCTATTGATCATACTTACTAGAATTTACTATGCGATTAAACTGAGAATCTTTCCGCCATTTTGTAATTTGTGACGTCATAGTTGGCAATATATTTTAATCTGATACAATAAACAGAAAAGTCCTGACCTTACTGATTGACTCATCAACGCCTAACCCGCCCTTGGAGCTAAAAAGCTGAAACTTTGCACAGACCTAACCAGCAAAGTTCACTCGTTATGATCGACACAAGTTTTCGTAACAAACTGAGGTTGGATGGACGTTCTGTCAAGTATTTAACACAAGGGTTGAGCCATAGGCTATGATTATCATTAATTAAATTGTAAAATTGTCATTCTCGCTCTCTCTGCACTGTATCCCTCGCTGAGGGACTGAGGGTCCTGATTTCTTCAGTTAATTGTACAGTAATTCCACAGTTGTAGGAGTTTTCTTAGGATAATATAGAAATGTGGCTAAGTCATTTGGTAGCCTTGTCATCGATATTGGATTTTTTTACGGTCGAAGTGTAGCAAGCATCATCTGCCAACATTATGAAACTGAAACCTAAATTTTATTCTTGTTACTCGTATACCTACATTGGTCTTTTCATTTTAGAACTACAATCCATATTGTAAGGACTTAGGAAACTTATTCGGAGCGATTTACCTTCTCTTGAAACTTATAATAATACTCGCTCGTAGTAGGTAACACAGCTACCCACTTTAAGTTGTCGGGAGCGAATATTTAAGTGATCTGGTTTAGAACATTATCAGTCAGTGGTATTATCGATCCTACTAGGTATTAGGCAGATAGTTTACCGAGTATTCCCATTCCCATTTATAGACGGTAAAGCTATATGACATTCTACTCTTCATACTTTATCCTTATCGTATAGGTATACCTATAGTATAATAATAACTCAAAATTTAAAAACCCCCAACACAAAAACCTCTATAAGAAAACTAGAAAAGAGCTGATAACTTTCAAACGGCTAAACCGATTTTCTTCGATTATAGCTAGGAACACTCTAGATCAAGCCACCTTTCAAACAAAAAAAAAAACTAAATCAAAATCGGTTCATTCGTTTAGGAGCTACGATACCAGAGACAGATACACAGATACACAGATCGAACTTATAACACCCCTCTTTTTGGGTCGGGGGTTAAACAATATTATGAGACATGAATATAATCCGGATCATTCATGGACGTCTATCGCTTGATAATGATGATGATGAAATAGTGCATTATCACACTAATATTATAAAGGCGAAAGTTTGTATGTGTGTATGTGTGTGTGTGTGTGTGTGTGTGTGTGTGTGTGTGTGTGTGTGTGTGTGTGTGTGTGTGTGTGTGTGTGTGTGTGTGTGTGTATGTTTGTTACTCCTTCACGCAAAAAACTACTGGACGGATTTGGCTGAAATTCGGAATGGAGATAGATAATATCCTGGATTAGCACATAGGCTACTTTTAATCCCGGAAAACCAAAGGGTACCCACGGGATTTCAAAAAACCTAAATCCACGCGGACGAAGTCGCGGGCGTCAGCTAGTTATTAAATATAAGGGATATGTTGGCAACGGAAACGGCTTTCAGCCTTTACGGGCAATATCAATAAGCATCGAGGCTCTCCCTGCCACTCCGCTGCTCAAAGGGTTCCTACAGCCGGGGTATCCGCAAAATTGGTATAAATCGATGTCAATTTCAAAGATAATATTCTGAAAGGTTACCAAAATACGGTGACATTGTTCAATGTTCACACGTGGTTCATTATTATTTTATTGCTTTGATATGGTTTTCATTAATTAATATGAAGTTGCGGTTTGTATTAAACATTATTATTTTCAATGTTCAGTTTCATAAGCGACTGAATGCCTGCGACTTCGTCCGTGTGGACTATTAAAAGGAAAGAAAAAAAATTGAAAATCTCGTGGAAACTATGATTTTCTGGGAAAAAAAAATCTGTCTCTGGGATACAAACTAACTTTGTACCTTCCATAAAAATCGGTTACACGGATCATGAATGTAATAGAAAAACAGTCACACTTTGGCTTTTTATGATATTAGTTTGCGACCACAAGTAGGTAAGTACTTACAAGAGCTGGAGCTTGAGTCGCAAGAATCGTATTTGTAGCATTTCTACGTTGCGATCGATATGACCGAATCAGTAAGTAACACGCAGTTTCAGTATACAAAAATGCGCTTTTTCTGCACTGAGTGTTACTTTGTAAGCGTAAATATACCAAAATTGTATTGAGATTTCAAACACGTTTCGCGTTTTCCCTTTCATTTATTGACAGATTTACGCTCAGTCAACGCGAGGTTGGCATATTATCATCATCATCATTGTCCACCAATAGCGTCCACTGCTGAGCATAGGTCTCTTGTAGAGGCTTCAAATACTACGGTCTTGCGTCGCCTGAATCCAGCGGTTCCCTGCAACTGTTTCATGTCGTCTGCCCACCTAGTAGGTGGTCTACAAGGTCTAAGGTTTTTTGAAACACAGACAGATGATGACTAGACAGAGAGATGGACAGAAAGACAGACCGAAAGACAATAAAGTGATCCTATAAGAGTTCCTTTTTTCCTTTAAAGGTACAGATCCCTAAAAATGGCTAAAACTGTGAAATAAAAGAAAGTGGTATTCTCAAAGGTAAAGGCGATAAAGTTTTGCTATGAGAAATGAAGGTACTTACTTGCTATACAAATTAAACATAAAGTTGGATAACTTTTGTAATTAATAAATTTTGTTGAAGCAATTTCTAATACAACTATAATACGCGTAGCTTTAATGGATAACCCCAATCCCAAACAGAATAAGCCCGGATTAAGCAGCTCTGAAACAATCTAAATAATTTTCGTGACCTTCAAAGGGCTCGTTTTACTGTCAATAAATGCTAATTTTAACGCCGAGAAAATCAACGATCTTTATGTACCTAAGTACGCACAAAATAAACTGATTCGTATTATCGACTCTCTTGAGCTACGAAAAAAATGAATAATATATATCACATATTTACCTGCATTGAAAAAATCGTCTTCATGCTGCAAGAGCATTTTTAAAAGCAAAAAAACACCCTAGGCAAAATGCTTTGATCAGTAATGCGATATTAACAGGCTGTCACTTCAACTCATGCCAATAAAGTAGGACGCAATTTTATATTATATAAAAACCGGTCAGGGGCGAGTCGGACCTCGCTTTTTTAGGGTTCCATGCATAATTATTATGCACACCATATTTTGGATTTATGAAATATTTCTTTTCCGAGCTAGAACATCGCAATAAACCGTGAAAGGAAAACCCAAAAAATGTTCGTTTGTGTTGGTCACAGCTTACAAACTATTTTATAAATCGTTGTTTTCAGTATTTGCTGTTTAAATACAGTATATTATGATACATAATAATACCAAAATTTTATATTTGTAATTCATTTCGTCTACGAGCTCGAGACCTGTGACCGGCGGACAGACAGACAGACAGACAGACAGACGGACAGACAACATAGTAACATTGATAAGGCTCCTTTTTTACCCTTTGGGTACCGAAACCTAAAACGAACACAATTTACAAAGAAGTGATGCTGATAACAACTGCTGATAACAACAGCGCGGCAGCCTATGCCCGCTACTTTTGTGATCGCGACGCGTTTGCCTCACGTTAAGCAGTGTCACTCGAGGCTGACACGTGTGTGTGAACCCTGCTATACCAGATTGTTTGATGTTTCAACTATATGCAATGTTAATTTACGTAACAGAATAAACTGTTCACTTTAAAATTACGGTAGAATGTAGCATTTTTGCCCGTGCGTAGTTCCATAAACAGAGTAGGTAATAACATTATTTTTTTCCAAAAGTTATCAGATATGAGGACCAATGGATTATTTATGACGTATTTATACCCGAATATTTATACCTGTATATTTATACCTGTATATTTATATAAGCTATATATTTATATAAGCTATATATTTATATGTTGCTCTGATGTAAATGAGGTGTTAAAAAAGGTTAAAAGTGCTGTTTTGCACTATCAATCTTAAAAAATAAAGTCAATTTAAGCTCCATACAAAAGTGTCAGTTTCTTTCAATAGGTTCCTAAGTATTTGCCTAAAGTATATAAGCAATGCTTTTCTGACGTGACAAATAGCTTTTTGCTCCTATAAGTAGGAGTAGGCTCGTACCTTGTTCAATGGATAAGTTTGAAAGGTTTCTTTACCTATTTATTAAAATAACTCTCACACAGAGTTGAAGAAACGGGATCATCATACTAAACTAGTTAGTGCTAGATATGGTGTTAGATTTTTTGAACTCCGTGGGAATCTTCGATTTCCCGAGATAAAATGTAACCTATGTGTTGATTCAGAGTATAAACTAGTCATTGTGGCGTGAAGTAGTAGCAAACTTCCAAATTCTATTCTCTATATCTCTGTACCTAGTTTCGTCAAAATCAGTTAAGCTAATTGGCCGTGAAAATATAGCAGAAAGCAGACATATTATAACAGAACATAAGTATGGATTTGGTCATTCTAAAGAGAGGGATATACTTACCTATTATATCCGAGAAGTAGCTACCCATACTAATATTTGGACTTTTCAGCTACTTTGTTACAAAGGTACAGCTATGTTTCAATAGCAGGTTTCATTTCAACAGGATTTAGTTTCAGAATATTTCCACTGACTTCGACTCGGTTTGTAAATAGAAAGACTCTCTTGGATTTGCCCGCCACCTGCGAGATTGAAATATGTTTTAGGACTTGTTTAGTATCTATGGTCATACCTTTAAGTGCTGTAATTGGTTATCGTGCATACATGATGCATGGGAGAGGCATTCTTGCGAGATACCTTGCTGTTAATTCTAGCTACGGGTGGAAGCTAGGACGGATTAATGCTATCCATTTAATTTTTTTGGTGTTTTTATCATACAATCAGTCAATGGACTATGTTGAAATTAGTTAAGATATAGATTGATGTAAAATAATATAATAATCATTGTGACGAACAAATATTTTATATTCAGGGCTAACGCTAATTTAGCTGCTTCTTGCATGTCTCAATTGTTTAGTTTAAAGTTATACCAAAATAACAATATTATAACATAGAGATACTTAATAATAAAATTATATTCAATGTCGCTGAAATGTGTTTTAGTTTTAGTGGGAGTACCTAAGTTGTTTGTGAGCTTCAGCCCTTATTGATGATATGGCGAAAGTTCGAAAGTTCTTACTAATATTTTATGTTTAGTCAGTGGCTGCGGTGCTTAGACAAGAGCTTTGAAAATGATTACTTTCTAATGCTTTCGATCACAGTATCAAAATGCAACCAGAAGTCTCACTTGTCTTACCTAGTATAAAAAATCAATATAAATTAAACTTTTCGATAACAAAATAATAATGCTTACAAAGCTTCAAAATTTCTGTTAATTTTCCTCCAAAGTTTGAGGCGGTGCGCTGTCAAAGTTCATGAAAATCACTCCCATTTTAATAATAATCTTCGATGAAAATTCTATATCGATGCGAATAATAATTCTAGTCGATGTAATTAAAATTTTCTGTCAGCTTACATAAATTCACTATTCCATTAATTGGAATTATTTCTTGTTACGCTTCCTATTAATTGCGTACATTTCTGACATCTTGAAGCACAAAATACAAGCTTGGATTTAATTTGAAATCAAGTGGCTTCTATACAAATTATTATTATTATCTTATAAGGTTGGTATTTAAGATTTTAAGTTACAGTAAGATTATGTGAAGGAAGACTACCAGGTTACATTTTTATACTGGGTCATTTTAAACGCTTTGTTCAGAACACAGCTAATAAAAAATGTGTACACTATTAACTTATAGCAAAATAGTTGTATGTGGCTGGCTAATGCTCCTTTTGTAAATAAAATTACTTCTTTTTATTGCTATCTGGTGAAGTAAAACGCGGTAAGTTCACTTTTTGAATGTGTATGTTATACTTATTCACCTTACATTTTATGTGTTTTGGTTTTGGTTGAGAAGAAGAGAGACGTAAGCGTAGTAAACCTATATACATATAATAACTTTATATTTGGTACCTACAGGAAGTAAGTTTTGGGCTTTACTATAAATATGAAGTTGAATAAAAAGTCATTAGGTTAAGCCCGCACTACGAATTTTCACTGCGCAATTTTTCCTGCAACCTCTTGTGACTTCTAGAAATTGTATGAAGCCGCACGCACTAGTGGAAAAACTACGAGCTAACGGCTTTATACAATTTATGTGTTACGAATTCTGCGGAAAATATCGTACAGTGAAATTTCCCAGTGCGAGCTTACAGTAATTAACATCTACGAGTAGGTACGTACTTGTCGTTCGTGCAAATCGAAATCACCTTGCCCACATTATTGGTATTTCTGTCACGTAAAGAAAGATATCCTTCTCTGGGGTTTAACAGTAAAAAGAAATAAAAGTAGTGGATTTGTTACCGTAATAGTCAATTATATGAACATATCCGCTGTGGTCACATTTTAGTATAACATTTCGGTTTGTAGATAAGCTACGTCTATCTTCCTCTTAGTTTTTATAATTACTTATTTTTTTATTTTTAACATTGTGTATATTATTGTTATACTTATAGCTTCCTTTTCTCACTTTTTTTATTTTTTACTTGGATGATTTAAAATTTGTACTCATCGAAAATATGGAGATTGTTAGAGCTTAGGTTGCATTCACATTTTCTTGTATGCATACATTTCCATTTTCCGATTGGCTGTGCAAAATGTAGAGTAAATTTTTTGTAATGATGGTATGTATTATTTAGGTGTATGAATATGTTATTTTATTACGATGTATTATTATATTACATATCTAAATATTATGTAGTCTACCTATTTTTGTTTGTTTTAAAATATTATTTGTGTTTTTTATACATATTATGACTAATATTCCGCTTTCCCCTCCAACTAAGAGTAAAGCTTGTGCTGGGAGCGGGTAGGTACGACAATAGTGCAGTAGGCGTGACGGGTTGAGCCTGAACCATGTTTGAATCGTCGACCTTTCGGATTTTATTCCGCCCCCTTACTTAAAGAAGCTATTGAAGAGCTTCGAACCTAGGTTATATAAGATATCCATTCTTCCTATTTAATTAGGTGTTTTATATATATTATTTTGTGAGCTGAAAAATTTGTAAACCGAATTTAATTAACAATTAAGGATATCAGTATTGAACTCGGGAAACAAATTCAGAGAGCTTATGTAGTTAATTTATTCATTCCACTTACCTTCTAGGTGTACCTAAAAGGTTTCCTGTGGTCCACCTACAAAGACCATTGCTCGTTGTACAATTCCCTACCTGTCTGTGAAAATCCCATCAAAATCGGTGTCCCGTTTTTATAAATAAATAAGTCTGAATTAACAGACAGAATGGGTGTTGTGGTTAAAGCAGAATTACGGGCATAATGTATAACTGAGTTGGTTATTCCGGTAGTGGAGAGGTGCGGGAGGTGTATGAAGGCGAGAGGCGAGTGCTCGGTGATTTGTCAACTTGTGATAGCTATCAACCCTCCCGCACCGCACCACTACCGCAAGAGCCTACTCAGTTATGCGCTATACTTATAGCTATACGTGACTTTACAGTTCCACAATTTTATTTATTTACCTAAGGTACGCGACAAGTTGACATGGCAATCCGGGTGGGGACGCCCCGCATACCACAAGCGCCGCGCTAACCCGGCGCGGGTGAGGTGCGGGTGTGAGGTGCGTTCCCCCGCCTCGTACCCCGATTGCCATCTCGACCGAAATATTTTTTGAATGTATAACTATAAAATCAGTACTTAATATTATGTACAGACCAAAGTAACAATTTAAAATATACCAACATATCTAAGCGTAAGAAACCCTTAAAGGCTTTTGTGCTTAAATTCTATTAGTTAATTACGGCTCATGGAAACTTTTTGTAGCATTTGAAACCCGAAGGGGTTGGCTCCATCAGATTTGAAAGGGACGCTGAACAAAAAGGTTGTTACCAGACCAGAGCCTTGGTAAATCTTACCCGTCCATCACAATACCTATGTTGTGTTCGCATTCACACATTAGATTTTTATGTAGCCACGTACTCGTATTAAGCACGCTAAAGTCTAAGTCATTGTTAGGGTTCTGTAGTAAAACATGGAACCCTTCTTCTTTTCTCTGGGCTGGTTTCCGCACTTAAACGTTTCCTCATAATTATTATGTAGCTTAATACGTTCTCTAAAATAACTCGTACCGATTCTATTATTGAATTACTTCCCAAGAGAGTTTTTGTGCCATTCATCATAGCTATCCGAAGGGATTTTGTTCGGTTCCAACTGAAAGAGAGCCTGAGAAAAGTTATTATCCGATTCATAGATAAATCTTTCCCTCGTGTTTGTTTTTGCGGCGGAATACACCGACGCCTATAGAAATACACTTCGGCATATTTTATCGCTATTGAATGGCCTCTGTTGTGTACCTATGGGTAATATTTTTTTATATATTTTGCACTTAATAAACTTACTGTTTCATGATGGGTAAAAATATTATGTACAACACAATTCACATTTCAGATAACGCAAAACCCCAATCCATCGTAAGAGCCTATTGCTTTATATTTTTATTTCGTACTTTGTAGATACTGTATTACAGTTTGATAAGATAGTAGTAACTTTGTGTGTAAAGAACTTTGTAAGGCTTACAAAAGTGTAAGGGCATTGTTAGTGTTGAAAACGAGCAAGTTTCCCAAACAATGATTCTCTGAAAATTTTATGATATTAATTATGATTATACGTACATTACATATACATATGTATACCGCTATCGGTATAGGATGTCCACTGCTCATCATAGGCCTTTCCCAAAGAATGCCACCATATCCGCTCTTTATCCAGCCATGCATTTCTTCATCCAGCCATTTCGCGCTATCTTCTCTAAGTATAAACCACTATAACAATATTTGATATAAATCTATATTATGGCAGGAATTTCGCAAATTATTCCCTCTAAGCCCTTTTAATTATTTACTTTCGCACTATACTTAGCTACACTATGTGTGCTTACTATACGCAGTTCATATTCTGTACAATGTGGCCGGCTAAGTGCCTCATTAGTGTTTTACAGTGGAACACCCAATTAGCAGCACAAGGCAAGAGTTCTTCATGCGCTGGCTTTAAAATATAGATGAAAGGTACAAAAATCTATCCTACGCTTTGAATGGAAATACGTTTTTGAATTTATTCGTGCATTTAAAGAATTAATGAAGTCGAACTCACAAAATCAAAAATAAAATAATCTTTACTTGTAATAAAACCGTAACTGTAACAAATAATTATTATTATGTACCTATCTATATCCTTCAGACCCTAAATGTTGAATTCCTAAAATAATGAATATCAGAAAATGAAGAAATGATTATATATAATTATTATCAAGATAAAACACCCGAAATCGCAAGTCAAAGCCAGTTCAATAACAATAAAGCGATCAATAGACGTCGTAATTGGATACAAATCATACGTTTACAGTTGAGATGAAGCAATCAAAGGCGTTCGACCGTGGTGCACGTGTATGAGCACATTTACATATTAATAAGTATACTCGCAATATGTTCGTAACTTATAGAAGCTACTATCCGATATTGAACGGAAGGGTAAACTTCAATAGTTCAACGATTTACGGGAGGAAACACAAATGATTGGCCTCGCTTTCTATTAACAACACTCACAGTATAAAGAGATTCTTAATTCTTCCTCTGTGCTGCAGTAACCTGCAAAACACTTGAGCATACACACAAGCGCATAAGTTGTCGATTTTCAGGTCTTTTTGGCGGACTCGATTGTACCGCGCGGGAGTAGGTACGCAATTTGTTGATCAGTCTTCTCTTGTGTCTCACGATGTGCTATTTTTCTCCTACTACTTGCGATTGAATTGAAACGTTGTACAATTGTTGTTGGAAGTTGCGGAATGGTTTCTAATATAGTACCATCAACGTTTGTGTAGCATTGCAACGCATGCAGGCATTAGCTAGTTCTTTATAAATAAAAACAAAGGATCTGTTTTTACTTATAAAGAAGTTACTAAAAGAACTTTAGAATCGATCGCTCATATTGGAATTCACATAAGAGCATATCGGTGTCTTCACTTTATAAAGTAGATACATGATCAGATTTATAAGTTGATGTCGGCAAAGATAAAGCTCAGCAACGTTGTTTCAATGAAGCCCAAGAGATACGATAGATGAAAAAATCTTGTTTGTTAGGAAGGAACGAGCGGAGTTAAATTCTTGTCTTACAGGAGATTTTGAGAAGACTTTATTCTTTGTATGAATGATAAAACTATCCTTCGCGATGTCTGGCTAAGAAATCTTGTACTTATTTTGAATTTCTACTCGTATTCTAACTCCACGCCCAACGCTCGAAATCCATACTAATATTACAAATGCAAAAGTATCTGTTTGTCTGTCTGTCTGCTATTTTTTCATGACCCATCCATTCAACCGATGTTGACGAAATGTAGTACAGAGATAGTCCGTATTCCGGGAATGGATCTGGGCTACTTTTTGTCCCAGAAAATCAAAGAATTCCCGTGGGATTTCACAAAATTTTAAATCCACGCGGATGACGTCGCTTTATAACTAAACTCACAATGTTATACTTATTACCTACAGTTTCTTCTTTACTTCACCTATACTTTATTTTCGAAATCTAGTTATTTATGCTCAGAATTTGACACAGAATTATCGCTGTATCTGTTATTACATGAGATGGAAAAGATTCTTCATTAAAAGTTCTGATGGCTTAAGCAAGTTCGTAGATTTAGCAAATTTTTTAGATATCGGGATACAGGATTGAAGTTTTATCCCCATTAATCATTGTCAACTCTCTGTTTTAGAACTTACGCTTCGTAATCATTAATCTAATCTAGCTGAATTAAATTATTTGTCCCTTGAGGGCCAAAAATCTTAATGTTACTAACAAACTACTTCCCAAGTATTTCTAGTGCTCCTGTTTTGTTGGAATTGCTTCAAAATTAAAGAAAGAACATCCGTCTATTAAAAAAAAAATACAAGTTTACAGTTTTTGTGCCTTTTTTGCCTACCTTTTGTGCGCGATCTCGTTCTGCGTAAATTTAGGGTTTTTATTAATCCTTTGTTTTTTCCGTAATCTCCTTTTCACGTATGTATGCAACAAACGCTCTCTATGCCGTCAAAATCAATCAGCGGTTTCATCAAAATTTAAATGACAGACAGTGTTTCACATTAGTATGGAACATGGAGTTAGGGATAAGCTTAGAGTATAATTTTATGGCATTGTTTTTTATGAGTACACCTCATAAATTTAAATTTTTGCTTGCTTATTTTCATTCAATTCGCTTTTTTCGTAGTTTATGTAAGTATTTTCCTGGAAATGCATTAATACGTAATGACAAAGATTATTTCAGCATGCATTTCATTTGGCTTTTTTAAATTTAGCACAAAAATATTTATTGTTAAAAAAACTTTCCTACACTACTTCAAGCTATTTTTACTTGAATAATACGCTTCCGACTATCAAAAGTTATTTATGTTTTTTACGAGAATATAGCAGAATATTTTCTTAGTAATATAAAGCCTGAAACAAGCACGATGCGAGGCGGAAATGGGTCCAAAATACAAAGAGTAGTAATCCGTCCATATTGCGAAGCCTGTGAGACCCACGCAGATAGGTACGATACAGGAAATTTTTTTTGTTTGTTTAGACTTCAGATAGAGCAAAATTCTGCTGTGCAGTGTCCGTCACGTGTTGGGCATATTATATCCACCTTGAATATTATGTTTGTTACAGATGATGAGTTCGGGGAGAAGTCAGTGTCAGTTTTGTTGGATGGTGAAGAATCCGAACTCATATTCATTGACCATCCAAGTACAGAAATGTCGGTAAGTAAGTGATTATTTCATTTTCCACGAAAATGTAGCCTCGGATAAATAGGTACAAACACGGTGCTGTCGTCACGTTCTACAGTAAACGTAAAGTTCTTCACATAGATATTATAACTTTGAGAAGCCGTTGCCGGAGCATAGCTTTCGGTCGATGTTATCGATTAATAATAGAATAAAATCAGTCAAAGTCGATCGACATTCCGTACTTTTCAAATCGATATCCTAAGTGGCTTGATATTTGTGGATCTGTCGTTGATCGATGACAAAATTCCTCTCGAGATTCGCGTGGCAATATGTTGTTTTATCACCAATCGATAATCGATCCACCACCATCGATCGATGATGGATTAATCCACATTGATCAACGACATCGGTTAACGTCACCCAATAGTATGTGGTTAGGGTAAGTCCCTAAGGGTAAACTAAGCGTTTTCTGTTTCATAATAAACTTCTATTCCAAAAAAGAGTGTGAAAAGTAGAGTCAATAAGTTTGCCATAAAAAATTGGATATAATTTTTCTTGAATCTGTAAATCATGAGAGGACACAATGTAAGATGACCCTTTACCGGAGCAGGCATAATTTATTTACCGACCTCTAACAAGTCTGCCAGGCGAGGGCAACGGGCATTGGGTGTCTAAAGTGATTTACCTAATCCTTGTACTAAATTGTTGCTTAGGCTGTTATTTTTAGACTAAGCTCATACCATCGACATGTATCTTTAAGTATATTAGGTATAATTTGAAGTGTCTAATAAATATATATAATGAATAATAGATATAATGAAAAACGCTTATTTTATATTAGATTTAATTCCAAGAGTCTAATAAATAATAATAGATAGAAAGAAAAACGTTTATTTACAAGATGAGCTGCCCTTTACCATATTTTATGGGCGGATTCCCCATCGCTCTTATCACTTACAGCACAATTATTATCAGAAGCACCTATCTAACCTAAAAAAGTCCCAGTTTAGCATTATGATGACATATTATGCTTTGTGTGTTGGAGGGCTGTTTGTCAGCTGAGATCTATCCCAGCCTGATGCAGGACGACATATAATTTGAATACCAAAATCTTGGATTGTAAATACAATGTTTTAAATTAAATAAAATATTGCGAATTTTCATACTATACTATTTTTTTTATTGATTTGTCAGAAGTTTAAAATTCCTAAAGGTGTGGTTAACAAAATAAGACATTCTCTAAATCTACTGTAGGTACATACTTACGAAGGTTTAGATAGATTACTCTAATTATATTTATTTATTAAGTTTCTAATTAAAATACGCAAGATAAATAGTAGGCGTTTTCAGGGTTCGGTAACTCTAAAGGAAAAATGAAACCCTTATGGGATAACATTGATCTGTCTGTCCACCTGTCCGTCTGTTAAGAAAACCTATAGGGTACTTACCGTTGACCTAGAATCATGAAATTTGGCAGGTAGGTAGGTCTTATAGCACACGTAAAGGAAAAAATCCAAAACCCCTGAATTTGTGGTTACATCTAAAAAAAAAATCGTTCACGAACAAATAATTAGTATTTTTAATTTTCAAAGTAAGATAACTATACCAAGTGAGGTATCATATCAAAGAACTTTACTTGTACATTTTAAAACGGATTTTAATTTATTGCATTATAGTTTTTGATTTATCGTGCTAAATGTCAAAAAAAATACCTGAGTAGGTACGGAACCCTCGGTGCGCGAGTCTGAATCGCACTTGGATTTTTGTAGGTGGAAAACTGCCTATCGACTTACGAGCCCCACGCCTGCGTGATTGTATACTCCGTGGTTGCCAGGAGCTCGTTTATCAGGGCTAATGAACTGTTATCCTACCTGGCAAGAGAGCAGTTCACAGTAGAACGGACAGCGGTTCTTGTGGGGAACAAAGCGGATCTAGCGAGGGCTAGGCAGGTCTCCACTAATGGTAAGTTCCAGATTATAGTCACAAAATTTCAAACATCAAAGCCAGCTAGCTATTTTGTATCAGCGAAACTTTCATATTATACAATCATAACTATATTGGAAGTAATCACTCTTCACACTAATATTATAATGGCGAAAGTTTGTGTATATGTGTGTGTTTGTTACTCTTTCACGCAAAAACTACTAAACAGATTTGGCTGAAATTAAGAATGGAGATAGATTATGCCCTGGATTAACACATAGGCTTACTTTTATACCGGTAAGTTAAAGAGTTTCTACAGGATTTTTAAAAAACCTATATACACGCAAACGAAGTCGCGGGCATCAGCTAGTTGAACATAAATCCTATTAAAGAAATGTGTTACCGACTGATACAAAATACCTAGGTATTTCTTAAATTCGCCTTTTCATAATATTACTAACAAAAAAATAAGAAGATGGGTACTAAACTAAACATTCATATTTTTCGTAACAGAATTAATGCAATGGGTATTATTTACAAATGAATTAGCTTTTTTTATTAAATACTAGCTGATGCCCGCAGCTTCGCCTGCGTGGATCTAAATTACTTTTATTCTATGGAAAAGTGGTTATAATGGCTAAAATATAAATGTTTGGTTTATACTATCGCGGACTTTTTTGTAGGCATTATTGAGTTCTACAACTTTTCTATAGAAGTCAACCATACATCTCTAACCATTTAGACAGCGTTCGCGAGAATCGGTAACGTACGGCAGTTTTTTCGACGCCTTACTCCACAATTTTCACTACCACGAAAAATCCTATCTATTTTCCGGGATAAAATATAGCCTATACGGATTCGGAAATTTTGAAATCGGTCCAGTAGTTTTTGAGCCTATTTAATACAAACATACAAAAATACAAAGGTTTCCTCTTTATAATATTAGTATAGACAAAATTTCCCAGATAACTTTGAACCGTATCATCAAAGCAAAACATCTTGAATCATAATTCGGACCTCTCAAATCGTGATTTTATCTTGTTATAGTCTAGTGCCCAATTAGTGATTCAGTTAATCCTTTACAGAGGGTAAAGCTTTGGCGACGTCGAAAGACAGCAAATTTATAGAGACCTCGTCCGGAATTCAGCACAATGTGGACGAACTGCTGGTTGGCATTTTGAAACAGATACGGCTGAAGGAAAGCCGAGATAAGAAACATGCAAAGAAAAAACAGGTGGGCACTTGCCTTATTATTACGACTTTAGAATTTAAGTACTTCTTTTATCTTTTTACTGTTAGGTACTATAATTTTTTTGGTACAAATTTATAAAAAAAAATCATAGATAAGTAGTCGTATACATTATTATATTCTATTTTCCCTGACCGACTTAAAAGGTAAGGTAAACAATTACTTTATCTCTCGAAATGTATAATAGGCGCACTAAACGCGGGCCATAGGACCTTGTTCCTGCGAACACATGACGCGAGTGGAAAACCTACCTCCAGAAAGTCTAAAGCACCGGACAAATCGCGTCGCTTACGCGTTTCTTCGCGTAGGTTTTTTTGAAATTCCATTACAAGTTATTAAGTGTTAAGTTATATAACTTGTAATGATTATTAATTCTGAAACCCCCCATGCCAGGAATCGAAGCCGGAACCTTCCAATCATAAGACCACAGCTCACACAACCGAGTCAGTGGCATCATCATATTTTTCTACTTTTTGTGATATAAATTACTTGTCTAGTCATATTTCACAGTAGCGATCATTTGCTTCATTAAGCGCAATAAATTAAGCGCCTCCAGGCGTCTGGTTTCATCCATTTTATAATGGGCACAATGAAAAGGCAAATCTAACAATGCCACAATGAATCGCAGTCTCATATTTTAACTTTTGAGAGTTTAAATTGATCCTATTAATATTGTTTTATTAAACAGTCCTTTATATTATGGTGGTTATAAAACTTTTGTTATATTACACGTCTACATTGTTTAACATTGTTAAATATTACATGTATTACATTACGAAAACATATAAAGAACCTTGTTTTAGTACTTAACCAACCCTAAATTACTATTATTTTAGCCTGTACGCCCTGTTATATCCCTAACATGTCCTTTCAATATTAAAATTAAAACTTGTGAAATTGAATTTGAATTTGACTTTGAATTGATACCTACCAACCACCAATGGATCACCCCCAAAACAAAATTATTATGCCACAGTCCATAGTTCAACGGGTAAATTCTCTTCCATTGAAATATCATCATGACCAAATACTAAAACTTCTCTTATGAACGTCCCTAATGTTAATTAAATGTTAGACTATTGTTTTTTAGAGTTCCGTACCTCAAAAGGAAAAAGGAACCCTTATAGTATCTCTTTGTTTTCTGTCCGTCTGTTCTGTCTGTCAAAAAAACCTAAAGGGTACATTCCCATTGACCTAGAAACATGAAATGTGAGAGGTAAGTGGGTCTTACAGCGCAAGTAAAGGAAAATTCCGAAAATCGAGAATTTGTGGTTAGGTACATCTCAAAAAAAATTAAATGTGTTAACGAAAGAATTGATATAAAATTAAAATGTGTTCTATATAGAAATTTTAGGCGTACCTTGTACGATGGTACGGAACACTTCGTGTGCAAGTCCTACACGCACTTGACCGGGGTTTTAAGCAACAAATCTCAAAACACTTAAATATTTGGCACTTAAGTAGGTGTAACGATCTAACGCCACAAAATTCGTTCCTTTATTCGGTCGCAACAGTATAAAAATAAAACGAAATGATCAAACTTTGTTAAGTAGGTATCAACTGATTTGAAACTCGTGGAGCGAAATTCAATTAACAAAGTATCCTCGAAAATATGGTGTAAGGGAAAATTAAACAAAAGAGATTCAAAACCGAGGCCTTTGACAGAAGCTCTTTGGTAAATTTCAATCATATCAACTCAGATCGGGTTGGTATGTACACCGGTATATGTTGATAAATCGTTTTTATACAATTAGGAACTTACTTAGGAAAATTGCACAATCTACTTATGCAACTTTAAGTGAATATTATTTAATAATACGTGCTACAAAATGAACTTTTGTGTACACAATAGAATTAAAAAATTAAAGATTTTTACATGAAGTATCATCGATATCACTCGAATTAGACTATTATTTTACCAGCCATTACAAAAAACCAATGTTATTACAGGCAATTATACTTTTAAACGCTTTTTTAATTACATATAATTTTGTACAGAGTTCTAGTCGATTTCGTCGGAAATTATTTGAGTAGGTAGCTACCACGTTTTGGTGTCAAATTTGAGTTTAAATTTTTAAAGTTTTCTACATCATATAGGTATCTTTATCATAATAAATAATCTGTAAACGCCAATATAAATAATGTAAAATATACAAAAAAGGTGGACAATACAATTTTTAAAGAAAACATTTAGTATGTATATATCAGTAGGTATATGCTCTAAACATACCTAGTACCTACTACTTATCATTTACACCTCGACCTTGACCTTGATAGTGAATTTTGTAACTTGGCATCTTTGGTTGACAGGAATCTAAGCCTTCGAAGCTGGCCAGCTCTCGCACCCACATCTCACTCAGTATCGCACGGGAGCTCCTTCAGAAGATCTGCATTAACGACATATCTAAGTCTAAGTCCTGCGAAAATTTACACGTTCTATAAACTTTAAAAAAAAAACTATTTTTAAGTAGTTAGCTGTGTGTTAAGTCTTCAAACACTTTTCGTTGATCTTAAAGAGTGGTTTTTTTGTATTACAACTCATCAATACTTTCAAATCGTTAAATAACTAGTATTTACAAACATTTGGTACCTATCTACTGAGTGCTATCGTACTGGATAGTCACTGCACTTAATTGGATAATGTTATGATGATATCCATTTCATTAGTTGCAGGCACATTAAGTGGCTATACAGACAATTCAATCAGTCGTCTTTTAATCGATACTTAATGTCGTGGAAAGTACAATTTTGTAAGGCCTGAACTCCTCATATGCTGCTGTCACACTTACTGCAAGATGTCAGTGTTGTCAGCATCGCAGTGTTATGTTTGACCTAATGTGCACCTAATGTGTGACTTCGCGAACTATAAGTATACGCAACCGACAGCGTAAGAGAAAATCAAGCTATAGCCAGAAATATTCCAGTTAAATGTTTTAAAAATACTTAAACATTCAAAAATATCGACATTTGTTTCTTGGTTGTACTTAATGATAGACGGATGCCTTCAAAGCTGAAATAAAAAGATAGTCTTAGGTAGAAGGCGAAGAGCTGCCATCCTAAATGTTGTTTGAGCAAGATACTTTATTTAGATGTTTTGAAGTTTATCTTCCATTATATATTTTATGTAGGTATAAAATATCAATGATTTTTTTTTCTATAAGTAAACTTAATCAGTTCACTGCACCAAAAGAGCCAAATTAAATAAAGTTTTATCGGAAAAAATAAATTAATTTTTAGTGAAATAATTATCATTCTTGATTTGATATTATGAGTATAATATTATGAGTTGCTATCATAACCTACAAAATATCGTTTTGTGAATCTGCTTGCATGATACTTGCGTTTCTTAGACAAGTAAAAAAAAAGTAAAAGATCTTGGTCTACAAGTAAATACGATCCCATCAAATTATCTTAGATATTGTTGACAAAGAGCAAAGGAAGAGTCCTTGAGAAATAAATATTAATGTAGGTACATACCTTTATAAAGGTCATATTATTGAAATTGTTAAAGGTTGAAAACAAAGATAGGTATACTAAGAAAATTAAAGGGTATACTCTTGTTGTAGAAAAACTACTGTAAGAATTTGTCTTAGACCTTAAGTAAGACCATCTGGTTAATTACTTAATTAACAATTGAGGTTTTAACTTATTTTTATTTCTATATCGATTTCTTTACATAAATGTTTTTGTGTAACGTCAGTGTAACGGTTTTATGGAGGCACAGATACTCCATTTCACGTCCGCATTTATGTAATTTTTGTCACTTGATCTAGAGTAGTTGCAGCTCACTTGAACAGAACGAAGCGAATATCCATGCCTACGGACAATTTTTTTTTTTTGACTTTTTTTAATAAATAATGTACTTATTATTGTTTACTGAGGTAGTAGTAAGTTTTCCCTGGTTGTGTATTGTTCTTCCTCTTTTGTGTGCGTATTACCGATTAATAAGTAGAAACCTTTAAATGTTCGGCATTAAATCTGATTAATTATAGTATTCTCTAAAGATTTAAAGTGTTATATGTTCTTTTTGGGGCCATATTCTTTCAGTTTTACAAAACAATGTCAAGAAATTAGCAGTTTTTCTTCAAATCATAAAAAGTCACAATCCTTTACCATATTATCAATGTAACAACCAACTTGTGGGCAACTGAAAACTCAGCCCGTTCCAAATTTTACTAATCAATTATTATTATTAATTATTTTGGTACTTTTACTTACTTAAATTGTTTTTCATATCTTGGCAACAAGTATATATGTAACAACTATCTAGGTTTCTAGAATTAATTTTCTATTTTGCTACATGGCCGAGGTACAAGGACATCAGCTTTTCTAGTAAATAGGAACGCGTAGGTTGACGTTTTTTCGAATCGGGCCATTTTTATCCATAAAACTCCTACAGGCTTGCGCGGAATTCGTTTTGATTAAGTTAATTTGTTATGCTGACGTATTTCAGTCTCAACATTTAGTTAGACCTCGTTCGCACGGGAGTTTTTTCACCCAGTGAACATTAGTTTGGGATAACTCAGAAAACATTAAAAAAAATAAGAATGCATAAAGACGCTAGATTCGAAGGGTTGTACCTTTAATTGTTTAGTGCACAATCGTCAACAATTTTTTGCCGTCCGACATAACAACTTAACATATTAACAAAACAAAACTTTATATCAAATTAATCTACAACGCAAATAAAATGCTTAGGCAATGCTATGCATGCTTATGACTACCTATATTGACATACCTACTCCTTCGACCATTGAGTGTGGTTTTACAGTGACGCTTTCGCCAGCGCGGTTGGTAAGCGTCGCGGGCCACGAGCTTTGCGACTCTTGGATCGTTACATAGTCGCGCGGATGGGCCGCGCTGACGGCAATTCGGCCATCGCGCTTACCACCCGCGCGCTTATCACCTGCCCGGATGGTAAGCGTTACTGTAAAACCAGCCTAAATTAGTATCTGCTTACTTGATCGAAACTATCAACTTTACATCATTCATGTAAGCAGCACTTTAAAAAAATATTTATCAACTAGAGTTAGATTTCGACTATGTGGTACAAGATGTCAACGTCAAGCCTAATGCAATAACATTTTAACTCTCGTGCGAATTAGCAAATGTCGTCTTTTCGTGGTGACATAATTTTAATGAGATTGTGGATCAGTTATTTTCTTATATGCCATTTAAATTTTATGATTCGTTTAGACTTTAGATGTAATAAATGTCAGTATTAAGTAAATAAAACAAAAATTACGCTTGGTAAAACTTAATAGTTATGATTAAAATTTATATGTAAGTCTACATGTTATTGTTAGAATACTAACTATATTTTTCTATGTGAAACTTTCTACGGTTTTATATTGTACAATCTGTTTTATATTTTATCTGTGCCATAAAATAATAGATTAAATTAACCATACTATGTTAATTAAATTAATCGTTAACTTAAAAGACAAAAGTATTATAAAATCAGTTTTATGGCACAGTTAAAGCACTTTTAGAATTTTATATGTCTCCTATTTCTTTTCTGTAGATTATCTTCTTTTCTCTTTAGAACGTAATAAACAGATTAATGTTAATGAAACTACTAAACTATTGTATTAATTACTATGTAATCTTTCATTGTCTTCGTACTTGTATAAAATCAAAAGAAAATAATTGTGCCTATTAATAGGTTCTATACCAAAAAATTCTACTATGTAAAATTATGTAAAGTAACTAAATTTAGGTACCTACAATTCAACATTTTGCAATTCACGCCTACGATTAATGTACCGTGGGATTAAGTGTATACTTACCTACCCAACCAAAATCTGCTATTTAAACAGACCAAGCTTAAAAATGCTTGGTCATGGACCTTACGAGCTAAACTTATAAGTACTAAAATGTTTTCAAGGTTATGTACCTAGATATCAGAGTATCCAGGCTATTATAATACTTACCTATAGTACTAAACAACAATTTTATGCATCAAAAGTTGTATAACAAGATAATGATCTACTTTACTACAACTACTACTACTACTACAAAGGTAATCTTTTAGTAAATGATTGTGTAATACCTACGTATATGTATAATTATGAAATGTTGAGAACACACCCCTTTCCATCCCATTGACACAAATTAACTGGTATAATTTTCCTAATTGATTGACGTGACACGGTTGGTGTGCCTGAGTTAATATCAGAAATATAAGTTACACAAGTGACTAGTTTGTTATCTGATTAATTAGAGGCATGAGGTGCAAGTTTGTCAGAAATTCTAGTTTACTTCATAGAAATCATAGGCAAGTACCCTATAGGTTTTCTTGCAGACAGACAGACAGACAGACAGACAGTCAACAAAGTGATCCTATAAGAGTTCCCCTTTCCTTTTGGGGTACGGAACCCTAAAAATCAGTCTTCTCACGGGATTTCCAAAAAAATCCAATCCACACGGACGAAGGCGCAGGCATCATCTAATAATACCTTAAGAGAAAGCACTACAAACTACACCAGTTTAAATTTTGTTATGATAAGGCCTCCGTGCAAGTTGTATTCATTATAATTATAATATAGTTTCATATCTTGAGAGCTTACATGACGTTAAAATTATAAAGTACACAAATCAAAAATGAAGTAGGTACCTACTAAAATATACCTACAGAAAAATGTAAATCATTGTCTTCCGATGTAACAGAAAGAGACGAGAAGAGATTCAAGAGAAACATCTTCCACTGTGTAACGCAGTGCAAATAAATTTATTATATGAAAGACAATGGTCTTAAAAATAAGCTTTAAGAGTATCTAATAAAAATTTAACTATTCTACATGCAAGAAGAATATTTTGACCGTTTTTTTATTCAATGTTAAAAGTTTCACCTAAACTTGGTGAAACACTAAGTAAGTACATTTTGTGATGCCTTCAGTCTGTATCAGTTATGTTTTTAAAAGTAATTTCTTCACTGTTTTTCATAGGTTCTCTTTGAAAACTTCTCAATATCAAAATATATGTACTTCGATGCCTCTCTAACCTTTTCATAGAGTGTCTATATTCTTAAGTACAATATCTAGTTTTTAGTTTTTATTTTAGGTCCCAAGGTTTCTATCAAATGTTTTCTTATAATTCTTTGTATTGTTAGTATTCACAAAATATGAGTTTCTTTTGATTCCTCAGTAAAAATAAATTTTCTTTTACATTTCGTTCAATCGTCTATCAGCTTCAGGCTTGGTGTTGGCGGTTACAGCCGTTTTGTGTTCGACATCAGAGATGGGTTCGTGCGATTTATTTGCACAATATTCGTTACGTGAGTTATTGTAGTTTGATATAATACACCTGTCTGGTTAACAATAGTTATTGTAATCATGCGAGTACTTATAAGTATTAGGTGTTATGGATATTTTCTTTGGAAAAACTCGGTCAATTCCGAATCTAAATCTTTTCCTTCAGCACATTTTCCTATTATACAGGAACAAAATAGTAGATAACTCTAGGGATTTTAATATTATGTCAACTTATTATTTAAAGGTAAAAAAAACCTGAAGTTGACTGACAAAAACCATATTAAAGTTAATTATAATATTAATAATGGACCTAAATGTAACTTGTTGTAATCTTAAAACTATTTTTCTATGTAGGGTCAAATGCACATGCCATTTTCAGCAGAAAATTAAAGCGTCGGCCACACAGGCCGCGTATGCGTCACGTAAGCGTAGACCATTGCGTTTCAATGTATGGAACTGTATGAAACATGACATACCGCTTCCGTGGAGTGAACGTTCGCGTAGACTTAATGCGTGCACTTATATCTACGGATTCACGCGCGTCACAACGCACGTGTCACGTGTACGTGCGCGCGTGTGAATCGGCTTTTATTCATTATAATGATCATGTCCCTCACGGCATTAAATTGGGAAGTGTTTCTATGAGAATTTAATAAGAACCTACTTGTAGTTGTCTGCCTTTTACCGATGCAGTTCATATTGGATATAAACACCGACATGTACCGTAGGTAGGTACAATACATGTCGGTGGATATGATAGAACCTATCTAGGTATATGATGGGTGATGCCAGTTATGCCTATCTATATAGGTACTCTTACTTACCTAATTGGTACACATTATCGTTCCGAAATGATATACTCCCACTCCTAGGCAATGCGCATTTCCCAGTAGAGGAAAATTCCAATATAACAAGACCTGAGCTAATTTATAACCTGTTGGTGCACAGAAAATGGCATGAATATTTTGACTCTAAAATTTAAAGTCTGAGCCTTCTTAATGTTAATGATTAGGTTATAACTTATTATAATAATGTGTTAACCATAAAGATGTGTAAAGTACTTACCTACCTAGTTTTTCCATAGTAGTTATGTTAATGTTTTTCGGTGTTTTTCAATATGAAACTATTTATGTGTTTCGATATACTAATAGTTGGAAATAAACAAACTATTAAAAATTATGACATGGTTTTATTTTTAACCCCCGACCCAAAAAGAGGGGTGTTATAAGTTTGACGTGTGTATCTGTGTATCTGTGTGTCTGTGTATCTGTGTATCTGTGTATCTGTGTATCTGTGTATCTGTGTATCTGTGTATCTGTCTGTGGCATCGTAGCGCCTAAACGAATGAACCGATTTTAATTTAGTTTTTTTTGTTTGAAAGGTGGCTTGATCGAGAGTGTTCTTAGCTATAATCTAAAAAAATTGGTTCAGCCGTTTAAGAGTTATCAGCTCTTTTCTAGTTTTGTTGTAGAAAAGAAGGTTAGATAACCGTTAGGTTCATAATATTATGTCAATAGACAAATGTCAAGCTGTCAAGATGGACGTTGCCTAAATACATAATTATTTATTTGAAAATGATGTTTTGGAAAACTCAAATACTTTGGATCGTCGGGGGTGTTATAAATTTTTAATTTACACTTGTTATTAGCATTGTCCTTGTCCTGCTCGATATACGTGGGCATAGCATTGTCTTTGTCAATAGTAGATAAATGTGATAAATAGTAGCAGCTAGGTAGTAGTTTAGATTTGTATTTATTAAAATAAATTACTAAACAGGATTGCCATTATGTTATTGTATACCTACAGAACCAGTAAAAAGGAAAGTAAGTAGATAGGTAGGTACTTATAGTTCAAATTACAGACTAGCGATAGAATAAAAGTATGATTAATAAGTAAACGAGTGCCACTAGGTTTAAAAAGTACGGAGGCATTTAAGTACAAATCACAAAATTACCTCCCTTAGCATACAAAACTCGCTACAAACCCATTATTCATGACAAAAAGCCTTGCCATGGTCTCTCACCACTTAAGTATTTACCTACTCATATTGGATATTAAACAGATTTTCACTCAATTACAAAATAGTTCTTAATACAAAGGTATAAGGATTGTGTTAAGATTTTTCAGGACGTATATAACTCTTTGGTACCCAGAAGAAACTTTATTTTAAATATTTCATCATCTCTTACCTTTAATTTAGCCTGGTAGAATTACTTACACCATAAGGTAAAGGAAATAGAATGGAAATGGGTACAGAGGAAAATCTTCTCTATACCTTAACAGAAACGTGTCAGAATGCCGCCTCAAGTTTTTGTTAACGTTTTACAATGTGCACGTGTCTAAATGGACAATGAGTGGGAGTTTAAAAGCATTTATTATTCATTTTATGTACTGAAAAATTTCACGAGAAATAGGGGACGTATGACATACCCTAGGTAGAGTGAAATAAATTGCCACGAAATTATGTACTTAATATGCTATTTGGGGCCATATTTGTATCGTCTAAATTAGAGATTTCTTTATTATTCTGCCTATTTTTGACGTGTGTCTCTGTGTATTTGTCTGAGGCATCGTAGCTCCTAAACTAATGAACTGACTTTAATTTAGTTAGTTTAGTAGTTTAATTTAGTTTTTTTTTGTTTGAAAAGGTGGCTTGATCGAGAGTGTTCTTAGCTATAATCCAAGAAAATCGGTTCAGCCGTTTGAAAGTTATCAGCTCTTTTCTAGTTACTGTAAACTTCAATTGTCGGGGGTGAAATTTTTAATTTACACTTGTTAATGGCTTGCCGTAATTACCCGCACCTACTCGCATATTAATTTGTTAACAATATTAAGCTTTATGTTACTCGTAACTTTTAATGATTTCATTACGTTCTCACCGCGTTCACTCTCTTTAACATCGTGGATCTATAAGTAAATAATAATTATTAATCTCTTAGAATGTACATCCATCCATACTAATAATATTATAAATGCGAAAGTGTGTCTGTCTGTTTGTCTGTCTATCTGCTACCTATTCACGGACCAACAGTTTAATCGATTCTGACGAAATTTGGTACAGGGTTAGTTTATATCCCGGCGTCCCTGTAATTGATATAGGTAACTTTTTATCCAGGAAAATCAAACAGTTCCCACGGGATCTTTAAAACCTAAATCCACGCGGATGAAGTCGCGGGCATCCTCTAATTGCAAATAAATGAATGGCTAACTTCCTCTATATTTAAATTATAAGTAGTGTGCCAAATTCAGGGTACGCCAGCACGGCGAAAGTTGACCTCCCTGGCGTAGTGGTAAGGCATGTGGTCTTATTAGTGGGACGTCCCGGGTTCGATTACCGGAAGGGATATGGAATTTTATAATTTCGTAATCACTGGTCTGGTCTGGTGGGAGGCTTCGGTTGTGGCTAGTTACCACCCTACCAGCAAAGCCGTACCGCCAAGAAAGAAACAACGAAAGAAACAACGTTTATTTTCGAAAGCTGTGCCACACATTACCAGTTATACCTACCAAGTGATAGCGTTGCGGTACGATACCGTGTAGAAATCAAAGGGTTTAAAAAAACTGCTATACCCCTTCTATGTTAAGCCCGCTTCCATCTTAGACTGCATCGTCTCTTACTAATAGGTGAGATTGTAGTCAAAGGCTAAGTTGTACCTGAATAAAAAAACTAAATACTCGTAAGTAATAAACATTATTCAAAGGATAAATAAAAGTTTCGAATATACCAAACGAGCCCGGTTAAATGGGTAGTCTTTCCGTGTTCCGGTCATACCATACCTGGGTACTTACCGTAAATTGCTCGGAACATCTGAATAACTGGTAACTTTATTATATGCCCCCATGGTCTCGTGATTCTCTTGTAATATTAACGAGAAACATGATACGGCTTTTGGGAAAGATAAGTAGTAAGTACACTTTGAATGTATTCAGAACCTTCCTAGAGAAGTATTTGCCAAAGAGATAAATGCTTAGGGAAAAGACAGGTAGATAGGGCCTACCTATATGTGGAGTTTATCAAGGATCCTCCCAGAGAAAGATTTGACAGAGCGATGCCGAGAAATTAGGTAGTACACGAATGAGGAAATATTTTTTCTGCTCTGTTTAAATCTTGATGTTATTAAAGAACATATTATTATAATGAATTTTTTAAGCACCTACTACGAATAGCGGGCAAAATTCACTGCCGCGATCATAAAAAGCCAAAAATACGTCAAATAAAAAGTCCCCTTCAATTTTTAAGATCTATTTCAGTAATGGAGTCACACAATAAGAGTTTATGTTTTAACTTTAAATTTGGTTCAAAGTACATATCAATTATATCATCATTCATTAGCAACCCATCGCCGACCCACTATTGAACACGGGTCTTCTATCAGAATAAGAAGGGTTAGGCTATCACCGAGCAACCACTAGCCGAGTGCGGATTGACAGACATCACACACCTTTGACAACATTATGGAGAACTCTCAGGTATGCAGGTTTCCTCGTCATGTTTTCTTTCACCGTTAAAACAAGCAACTTCGAAAAATTAGAGGTGCTTGCTCGGGATCCAACCCCCGACCCGCGAAAAGAAGGTCGACGTCCTAACCGGTCGGTTTTCACCGTGAGAGTAATAAATAAACATATAATTTAACAGGATCAGCCCAAGTAAATAAGCGGTCTGTAATTGCTCGCAACGTCGGAATTGTTGGGAACTTCATTAATATGCCCCCGGGGCATCCTGATTCCTGTTTTATATTAATTAGCCAGGCAACACGGCTTCAGGGAAGATGTTATGGAAATAACGAATCTTTTCTCTTTATAGAGGTGGGTGGATGTACCTACTCGATGGTCGAAAAGGCAACACTCATTCTATTTACTTTAGTAAAATACCTCGAATAACAATAACAGATTAGGTAAGTAGGTACCTACCTTTTATGAAAGCATGTTGGGCAATTTTTGACTAAAAGTAAAATAGCCTAGGGCAGCTAATGTTTTATTTGCGGCTATTAATTTTATTATACAAAGTGCAGTATAATAAGTCAAATTGTAATAATTACAACGACCTGTATCTCGCTATACCCACGCCATCATTCCCACCACTACCGAATTACTGCCCAGCGCGAGGCGATTCTTTAAGCGCCAAAAATGGCAATGTCGCGCTATTATTTCAAATAACCGAATAATGAAGCGTGACCGCCTTTGCCTATTATAACCGCTTTGGGCGCACGTCTCCCCTACCCTGAAATGTTTCTACGCGGCATCGCACCGGAACGCTAAATTGCTTGGCGAGCTAGCCACGGCCGAAGCCTCCCACTTGACCGGACTAGAGACAATTTAGAAATTATAAATTCACAAATTTCCCTGCCAGGAATAGAACCCGGGACCTCCAACTTATAAGACCACAGCGGTCGTCATTGCACCAGGGAAGTTGTCAAAGTTGACGTATATAGGCAAATGTAAACACGAATTATTTACTTACCCTATATTAGTTCAAGGGAAATTAATATGTTCACAAGACAGTACTGCGGGGCTGGGTGTTTGCGTTCCAACCGCATGCTAACAAAAGTTACGGTCAAATGCATCTCAAAGGCGGTTGTTATATTATAGTCTAATCTAGTAGGTATACATTATGCATAGTAGGAGCCAGCGCGTGCCAGATCTTCGTTATTTTATAAAAGCTGAAAGATTCTCTTCGTTTTGTTTCCAACACGAGGAAAGATCAGCGACGATGAAGTTGGATCATGGTGGCTTTGGGAGGTAAGATGACAGCCCGGCTAGCATGGGCAGTAGATAAAAATTATATCCCCCGATTATATCCACTTGTATTCTATGACATCAGTGGATATAATCGGGGGATTTAATTTTTATCTACTACCCATGATAGCCGGGCAGGTAATAAAAGTATAAAAAAATCTTCCGTCAAAGTAGGTATATGTAGTCTAATTTTTTTATATTTTCTTCAAAATAATAATATTAGAAATCACGTCATGCATTGCTAGGCACTTTAGTGTCGTGGCCAACCTCAAGTTTTAACCACTAGGCCTAGGACATTATTTAGTAAAATACAAATTTAGAGTTTCAGTAATTTATAATAACTTACTTAATGCCAAATCTTTGCTCAAATAAAACTAATTTATATTATCAGATTCGCCGTCCAGTACCTTAAAAGAGTTCTAAGTTTAATCGAATCTAAAATACCTACAGCTGTCCGAACCCCTGATGATATCTTTTGTCCCAAGAAAACTTATTTGTCTGTTTTTATCCGGAATATTTTGAGGTAAGAATCGAGCAAAAAAAACGAGTGACAATCTAAGCAGTAAGTATCTATATTAAAAAAATCATTGTATAAATTATTTAGCACTAGTAGATGCCCACAACTTTGTCCGTGTGGATATAGCTTTTATAAAAATCCCGCGGGAATTCTTTGATTTTCCGGAATAAAACGTAGCCTATATTCGTCTCCGAGATGCAAGCTCTAGACTAAATAAATGATGCCGACGATTGTGTCCACGTAGGTCCTTTTTAAAATCCAGTGGGGACGTAAGACAATTTAGAAAATAGTACATTTCAAATAGGACCCTACCGGGAATCCCATCCTTATACCTACTCTAATTATAATGCCAACAAGTGTAAACTAAAAATTTATAACACTGCCGACAAGTTAAGGTTACAGTAACTAGAATAGAGCGGATAATTTTCAAACGGATGAACCGATTTTCTTGGATTATAGCTAAGAACACTCTCGATCAAGCCACCTTTCAAACAAAAAAACTAAATTAAAATTGGTTCATTAGTTTAGGAGCTACGATGCCACAGACAAATACACAGATACACACGTCAAACTTATAACACCCCTCTTTTTGGGTCAGGGGTTAAAAATAGATTTTTGGTACCTTTTTAAAATCTAATCTGGTCTACCTATATATTTTCTACTACAGCAGATAACATCATTATTGATGGAAGATAAAGTTCCCACAATTATGACGTCATTAAATGTATAGTGGTGGCTGGCGGGGTTATAAATAGACAGGCAGGCAATTTATAGCCAAAGAGGCATAAAAGTTACAAAAAAGCTGCTGCTTGAGTACATACCTAGTACGTGACTAAACCTAATATCGCTAGTTTCCTGCAGCTATTGAGATAAAGCTGTGTCAGCTTTCTCAAGATAAGCTATAAAACTTCTTTTTAAGATTTTTTTCTTTTTAAGTTATTTTAAAGCTAGATTAATCTAGTTCAATGCTAAAAACAGTGAAACTTGTTGGTAATGATGCTTGTACGTTAAGTCATCATTGTCATCAACCGATGGATGTCCACTAAGAATGAATAATAATGGCTATCTGCGTGCCAAGTTGCAGCTGGTGCGGTCCGTCCAGTAGTTTGAGCTGTGCGTTTTTTTTTTCATAAAATTTATACAATATTCTTAATATTTCTGGCCAGTTTGTTGGCGAGGTGGGGCTCTTAATTTGTAGATAACTTAATACTAATTCACTAACGATATCTCTCATACACCTTTATACTACAGTTTTATTTAAAGCTACCTACTTTACTAAAAGATAAACAAACACAAATAAACACATTATTATTTTTCGAATAGACACTTAAAAACCAAAGAGAACACAAAAACACAAATTAATAATTAAGAAGCATGATAGATCAGTCAGTTAGTCAGCCTTTCTTTTTAAACGTACCTAACTATCTCTGAAAAATTAGCGGTTGGGATCGAACCCCCAACCTCCTGAATTGGTGGCGGATACATTAACCATTAGGCTATCACGGCTTTTAGGATGGGATTTAGGTAAGTACTTTTATCTGTTTGATAAACAGCGATATACTGTTTGATAAATCAAGTATAATATAAAACCGCATGTACCTACGCGTAATTACAGCAGCATAATGCTGTCAGCATTCAGCAGGAATGCCGAGCACTCTCGCATCTGTTGTGTGACAAAGGGAAGCTCAGCTGCTGAATTATATATGGGAGCCTCCATCATTCACATTTTGTTACATTAGGGACAGGCGCAAAGTGTCCAATTAAGTAATGTAAGTGTTTTCTGTATTCCATTTGTGTTATCAAGTTTATAAGCAACTAGCGGCCCGCTCCAATTCAACTTCGCGCAAATTGAATCTATCTCAATTACATACATAATACATTACATACATAAGCACCCTATGCCAATCTGAAGTAGGTAAATGTACCTTTCAGATGATGAAAGAATTTTAAAATAGCTGCAGTAATACACAAACTAATATTATTGATTTACAACCTAGCTACCTACAAGCTTTTTTTCGCATGTTCGTAGGAATTAGATAGATAGATAGATAGATAGAATTCTTTATTGCACACAAAAACATGTAAACGAACAACACAAGGAAGAGAACAGAAAAAACAATTGTGTGCAAAGGCGGCCTTATTGCTTAGAGTAAGTAATCTCTACCAGGCAACCTTGGCTGAAAGGAGAAGCTAGTATTGGATAGTACCAAGTCGCAAAGAATTATTCGAAACTAGCTGATGCCCGCAGCTTCGCCCGCGTGGATTGGTCAGATCCCCTGCAGCATCAGGATTGAGGAGTTGGACTCCAAATTTTTTATGAAACAATGTCGCAAAGTTCTTCTATCGATTAAAAAAGAAATGACGCAAATCGGTTCAGAAATCTCGGAGATTTCGGTGTACATAGGTAGAAAAACACAACTCCCTTTTTGAAAGTCGGTTAAAAAAGTAGCCTATGTTACACCCTGGTCAATCCTCTACTTGTCTGTGAAAATCCCGTCAAAATCGGTTCAGCCGTTCCAAAGATTAGCCTTTTCAAACAGACAGACAGACAGACAGACAGACAGACAGACAGACAGACATACAGACAGACAGACAGACAAAAATTTTAAAAACGTGTGATTCGGTGTTGGTATCGTTCAAATAACCATATGAGCTTAATATGAGGTAGTTATTTCGAAATTACAGACAGACACTCCAATTTTATTTATTAGTATAGATTAATTACATATACATATATTAATTATTATACATAATAAATATTATACTTAGTTTATAGTCTAGAACTCAGGGATAATTTGTATCCTTGTATCAGTGAACGAATTTTCAGAATCGGATAATTAGTTCCGTAGATTAAGAGAGAGAGCCAGCGCGTGCCAGACCTTCGTTTTATTTAATAAAAGCTGAAAGCTTCTCTGCGTATTAGTAAAGATATGATGCGCCTAAATATGTCCCTGTCTCTAGATCCATAAAATAGCCACCTATATACTGTAGATGAGTAATGTAGCTGGTGCAACAAAGAAACAAATGTCGGACGGTCGGATGGACGTTGCGGCTTTGTGCGATCTCCTTTATACCCTCTTTGTCAAACTGAAGCCACTGCTCGTCAAACTTATTGTTCGGGGGTAAAATGGAGCGAGTCAAACGGATTGTGATTAATTGCTTTAGCTCATTCAGTGAGCTTTAGGTCTATGTTGTATTTAACTTTGGTAGAGTGCCACTGCTAAAATAATAAAATAATAATTGGTGACAGGTATCCAAGCTGTGATAGCCTACTGGTAAGGATGTCCGCCTCCCAATCGGAGGTCGGGGGTTCGATTCCAGGCACGCACCTCTAACTTTTCGGAGTTATGGGCGTTTTGAGTAAGTAATTAAACTGGAAAACATCGTGAGGAAACCTGAATGTCTGAGAGTACTTCATAATGTTCTCAAACGTGAAGTCTGCCAATCCACACTTGGCCAGCGTGGTACACTATGGCTAAAACCCTTCTCACTCTGAGATAAGACCCGTGCTCTAAAGTAAGCCGGCGATGGATTGATCATGATGCTGTTGATGATCTACATCAACAAAATATTTGTATTGTTATCGCTGAAGAAGCACCACACTAGTCACTCTACAAAGTGGCACTGTAAGTTAAAATTACCTATCCATAAGGCAGAACAGAACCTATAGGTACCTACTAATATTATCCATACTTCCATATATTATGCATCCTAATAGGTATTACTTATATAAATGCAAAAGTATGTATGTCTGTCTTTTCACAGCCAAGCCTTTTAATCGATTTTGACGTTTGATACAGAGATAGCTTGCATCCTGGAGACAGACATATGCTACTTTTTATACCGGAAAATCAAATAAGTAGTTCCTACAGGATTTTTACAAAATCTAAGTAAACCCACAGGAACGGAGTCGCAGGCATCATTTAGTAGAAAAATAATATGATAGTTCTTACCGTGTTATTACGTTACAGCTTTATCTTATTTTATAGCTTTGTAGGTTAATGCGGCTTATATTAAGCATATTGCATTACCTACTTGTAATAGGTAGGTATGTAACTAGTGGTAACAAGATAATATTCACTATTTTCCACGAAATATGTTATAGATACCTTCATACGTAACTTATTGAATGTGTAACTATAAAATTCAAATCAAGCTCGTGGAAAATGAGTCAAATTCCACGACGCATTGTGATAAATGATCTATCTATCTGCGCCCGCTCTACCGGCAAAACCAAAACCGTACCGCTAAGCAATTTAGCGTTCCAGTGCAATGCGGTGTATAATCAATTAACAACATTACAGTTAAATTTATTTATGTAATATTTTCGAAACCATAATATTATTATAAGTGAATGATCACTTACCATGATGTGCTGCTTCAGGCGCAAGCCTATAGTATACGTACCAATTAGCTCATTCTATTTTGGAAAAGGTAGCTTCAGTAGACGTATTTTATGCATAACAAATTTAAATACGTAGCTATCTAAGCTACGTATTTAAATTTGAGTTTAGATTGAGATATTATATAAAACATATTCAGCAAAGCCCTTATTAACAATTTAAAATATTCATTGGTTTGCGATACGCGGGGGTCGAATAAACGTTAAAATGAGTTTACAAAGTTTAAAATTAATAGTTGCATAAATCAACTATTACTAGTACTTACCATTAATATAAAAAATGTCCACTGGATGACTGAATCCCGACACCGATTGAGAAAACAGCTAATCATTCTCAAATGGTTGAACAGATTTTCGTGAAACATAGCTAATAACCATCTGGTTTATACAGGCTTTCAAATAAAAGAAACCTCATTCAAATCGGTTCATCCGTTTGGGCGATACAGTACGCTGAGGTTTGTAGCGATACGACTGGCTTTTCAGAGTATATAAGAAAGTAGAATAACATCACCTTTCTAGTCTAGAATAGTATATAATAATACCATTTTCTACTTCACGGTAAATAGACCGAGTAGATTCTCTTGTTCTTTATTAAGTCAACTTGAGCAATAAAAGCTTTCACTTAAAAGAACTCTGCAACCCCTTTGAAATGTTATGTTGCAAAGAGAAAGTGGGTAGTTACATAATAGTACCCACTAGCCACTTCGAGTACGTATCTAAGTAGAAATCAGGTCGTAATCCATTTTAGACTTGAAAGGGTTCAAAATAAAGTATTTTAAATTCGAATTAATATTTTGTAAGAAATTTTATCAGGTACTAGCTGATTCCCGCGACTTGGTCCGCGTGGATTTGCAAACGGTTTTAAAATCACGTGAGGACTGCTTGATTTTTCGGGATAATAGCCTATGTCACTTTCCAGGTCGTTAACTAGACTGAAAAACAAACCAATAAACAAACACATTTTCGCATTTATAGTATGGGTAGTTAGGTATAATAGTACAATTTATAAAATATTAAATCCAGTGCAACCTCTATATAGCGAAATTGAAGGGACTTGATATTTTATTGCGTTATAAAGAGTTTTCGTTAGACGGAGAATAAAAGAAAACAATACTTATCATTATACAAAAATATAATTAACGATAAGATGATAGTAGGAAGAACAGTAAGTAAACGTGTTAGGAAATTATAACAAACAAATGAACACATTTCTAAGAAGTCCATGGTGTGTACGAAATATTTACGACTGTATATCAGTATTGTGTCTGAAAGTTATAATTTTTGGGCTCTAAATAATAACGTATTGTTTCGCTATTGAGAGATCTTGCTACGCTATAATATAGAGTGTTTTAATCTAAGCAACAACTTAAACCCAACGAGCCTTATCCATTTCTACGTTTTAAGGAGTTTTTCATTAAATAGAAGTTCGTAATATGTATATTTGTTTATTATAAGGTTGCTACTTGTTTTGTTAGCCAACTTACCCTAAGAAAGTTAATATTCTGCGCTTCAACATTGTAGAAATTGTAGATTGTATTGTTATGCATGCTACAGTGCTACGCGCCTACGTGATTGCTACGGCGGTAATGCTACGGGGCAGAGTAACAAAAGCTAAAGATAGTTCATTACTGCTAGGTTTGGTTGAGTAAGTACCTCACGAGTATGTTGGTATAACCTCATAAAAGAGTTTTTATTTTAAAATGGCTACTTTTCTTCAGGCTTTATACGTCATGCCGTTACTTACAACACATTCGCATTAAACGAACACAGGATAGCCATTTGGCGGGAAACTTGACAACTCATGTTGGCCATGTCGCGCCATTTACTACACAAATTCTATACAATAATGATATTACTATACTTTCTACAGTTTACTTTTACAGAATTCTGTAAAAGTATGATGTCTATTTCCTCAGGTAAGCATCAAATAGATATTTTAAAATAGTCTACATTAGTCTCTTACTTAATTTTTTTTCTATGTAAGTATTGGAATAATGTAATATAGGTATTAGGTACGTTTATCAACCTAAGTACATAAACTTTTGTATTCTAAAAAAAATAGATACAATCGTAATTATATACAGACAAAAGTGACTGATCACAAAACGTTTAAGTATAGCAATAATGATAGCTACCTATATACTCGGCTAAAGTGCTGTTGGGTAGAAACACATTGATTGGTAATATAGAAATACCTAGGAGGTACAGAAATTAGAGATTCTTTTATTAAAGATTTTTTCGTTAAAGCATCTCTAATTTCTTCTCTAATTAAAATACGCTCATTATTTAATGGACTCATTATTATTGTGCCTAGGAACCTATTTATTACAATAGGATTCGCACACGAGAGATTCCGTACCATCGTACAAGAAATAACACTTTTTAATTATTTTTGTAATGTAACCACAAATTCACGCGTTTCGGAGTTTTCCCCTTTACTTGTGCAATAAGACTTTACTACCTGAAAAATTTCAAAATTCTAGGTCATCAACAAGTATTCTATAAGTTTAGGTCTTCTAAATGAATATTGACAGACACGACAGACAGACAACTAAGTGATCCTAGTGATCCTTCCTTTTTCCTTTTGAGGTTCGGAAACCGAAAAAATGTAGGAACAATCTACCTGTGGGACCTAGAAATAATGATTCTGTTTGACCATGCAAGTTTGTAGATCGGCCTTAGAGCTAGGTATCTAGGTATTTAAAAGATTACGGAATCTGACCAAGTTATCTTAAACCTCTTTGTAAACAAATCTTCTTACAAATGCTTTCCAAGAATAAAAATAAATTAAAACCATACTAATCCGATTCTCAACAACTTTGAAACCCCTTCCAAGTTCCGCTCGAAATAAAGGGCAGCTCACATCGAGCTTTATATTAAAGTACTCTACTACTTTTACTGTACAATAAAATAGGTAGTAGCCTACTTGAAGTAAAGGAGAAGGGTACAATTAGTGTAAAATGATTTTAAGTGACCTATTTCTGATATAATGGCACTGAGTAAGAATAAAACCCGGTCAAGTGCGACTCGGATTTGCACACGAAGAGTTCCGTGCCATCGTTAGTATAAAAAATAACACTTATGATTTTTTTTACAGAAAAAACCACGATCTTTCACGATTTTTGGATTTTTAGCTTTGTTTGTGCTACAAGACATTGATTCATGATTCTAGGTCAACGGGAACTGGAAAGTACCCTATATTATAGGTTTTGATTCGCTTGATGAAGGGTCTTGACAGATACGAGAGACAGACTACGAAGTGATCCTATAAGGGTTCCTTTTTTCCTCTGGAGATACGGAACCCTAAATAAGAAAGAAAAGAAACTTATATGAACATGCGATTAAGTAAAAATAAAAATATGAATTAATTTTAACAATGGAGACTTTTTCCTTTTAAAAGAACAGTTGCTGAATAGGCTCTCCTTATCATACATGACGAAGATATTTTTATTTTCAGGGTTCCGTATATAAATAACTATAACATATTTTATGAAATGTTCTAGATAGGTGTTTTGTCGTCATCCAAAGTGCGCTAACCAATAAAGTTTTTTAAGCTGATTGTAAATTATTAAGTTAAAAACATATACTACTTATCTAGTATGTTCCAGTCTTAAAATGCAATCAATTTTACCGAGTTAAAGCCGAGAATTCTTTAAGTTGGTGCTTTGTTCTCGATAATTCAATTATACTTATCACGATTTTTCGATTACGTTTCCCATGTTCAATTTAATTGTCTACAGTCTGGTTACCTACTTGGCACATACTTGGCAGACCTATTTTCAGATTGTTCCTAGGTACTTATATTTTTGGCTAGAGACTTTGATAATAAGTTCTCCTCCTGACTTCGTAACAGACGGTTACCAATTAAAATCGGTTAAGTGGGAGTCGAACTCGCACACGAACCGGACATGGACTTCCGTACCATCGTACAAGAAATAGCACTTTTTTTTACTTTTATGGCATCCGTTTTTATTTTATTTTTATTTGTTGTTATAACGGGAATATAGAAATATTCAACACTCTACCTATACTGCGGGTCATGAGATACAACCTGCTGACATACAAACGGACAGACGAACAGCGAAGGCTTAGTAATAACTATCTAATAAGGTCCGTTTGGCACCCTTCTGGTACGGAGCAAAAATGATCAGAGTCTAATTATAGCTGTAAGGAAAACAAAAGTAGGTACTAAACGCAAACAAAGTGGATCATCCAACCGTCAGTGTACGGTCACTGAGCTCTATTGTAGGTAACAAAAGGGATGATTAGTTAGCTATTGTTTCAGCAGTCAATGGTGAAGTCATGGAGCGTGGTTTGCGAGCAGATTCTTATGCCCCTGAATCCGACAAAAAGATAAATATCATAACGTACACTGATAAAACATCGTGAAAAAATGTAAGTACCTACTTAGATACCTACGGAATACCTAGGTAGTAGGTACCTACTTATTTGTCGACGAATCTACTAAGGCAGATTTCTGAACGGGACAGCATATTATTAGCAAATACTTTGCAAAGTAGTAGTTTGCCAATTTGCTCAGCACCAGTCGTTGGAAAGTTGGTGTTTCAGAGGATTGTACATAGCGCAGTCTTATCTTGTCTCCCGCTTCCCCACACCACACCTAGATAAAAATTTCGGATAGCGGAAGAAATAGTGCAAATTGCACGCAGAATAATAGGTAAATGAGATAAACTATAATAATAACATTATAAAATATTGTTATCACTCCAAACCTGTAATATTATTAATCTCTAACAAATAACAAAATAAGTATTAGATCTTCTCTGGCATGCGATGTTGTGCCGTCCTATTTGTGGAGGTTTTAAAGGCCTTGCACCCAAAACTGGAAAAAAAAAGAAAGTTGTCTGTGATATTCTATTACAGGTCGTATTTCTGTGGTCATGTCACGTGTCAATGTCATTAGACTCAAAAAAACTAGAACTCAGAGCCGTAAAAGCAGTTAAAAAAATCAATGTCATTAATGCTGTCATCTGTCATCCGTCATTCGTTCCACTGACGTGTTGTTTTTGTGGCTTAAATTACAAAACTCTTGAATTGCAATCATCACTATCGTTATTATGTATTGAAGATTTTCTGATTATTATTTTGTTGCAATAATTTTAGTCAATAGAACAAGAGGATAATATTCAATGCGATTGAGATTATAGTTTCGTAATTTTGGTGTTGTTTGTTGATTTGATTGATAATAATGAAAGGAATTGTTGATTGACTGTACATACTGAGTGTAAACAAAATAAATATTAATAGAACGTTTTAGCGCATATTACATATTTTCTAACAAGAAATAAAAATGTTGAAGGCTGTGATACTCATCGGAGGACCACAGAAAGGTACCTACTTACTTTTATTGTTAGAAAAGCTACAACTCACCCGGTGTTATCTATAAAAGTTATAATGCTAAGTACCTAACAACAAATATAGGTACTTGAGATGTAATTCATTACTATCTAAACTACAAAATCATATTAGTTACATTTTTTTAAAAGTTATCGTGTTTATAAAAAAAGTAAAGTAAGTAAGTACTTATATCAAAATATGCGCTATTTTTTAGCCATAACTTCGTACTTATTCAAAACTAGCCGATGCCCGCGACTTCGCCCGCGTGAATTTAGGTTTTTTGAAATCCCGTGGGAACTCTTTGATTTTCCGGGATAAAAAGTAGCCTATGTGCTAATCCAGGATATTATCTATCTCCATTCTGAATTTCAGCCAAATCCGTCCAGTGGTTTTTGCGTGAAGGAGTAACAAACATACACACACACACACATACAAACTTTCGCCTTTATAATATTAGTGTGATAGTTAGATATCATTGTACATGTCTTCATGTTTTTTTATGTTCCTAATCAGGTTTTATTGATATTATTATCTTTATAACATATATTCGTGTTAAAATTAATGACTCAACTATTACATTATAGATTACAAGTATGTTTAAGTAATTTTGCAAAACTAAGTATCTGTTTCTTAGTACAAACTAGCTGTTGTGATGTCACTGTCTTCGTCCACATAAATTTAGGTTTCTAAAAATCCTGTTGGAATTTCCTAAAATCCTTTCTTACTAGGGTTACTTACTTACACTGGATATAGAGAAAATCTGTGTACAAAATCTTTAGTTTCTAGACCCAGTAGTTATAGCTTTGTTGATATATCAAGTAGTCAGTTTCTTCTTTTAAATATCTTATTAATGTGAAAAATTTACTGAACTGATTTGGCTATTTATACCCAGTATAATTAACATGGGCTAATTTATATCGCAGAAAATCAAAGAGCACCTGCTCGATTTAAAAAAATCTAAATCTATGTAAAGAAAGTTGCAGGCGTCATTTAGTAGTATATAAAAGTATGTAAGTATATGTAGTAACTATGTGTAGTAAAAATGTTTTAATTAGTATTGCAGTTCTGGTTTAAAAACTTTATTTGATTAATAATGTTCTTAATTTTTTAGGAACCAGGTTCCGTCCTCTCTCCTTAGACATACCAAAGCCCCTGTTCCCCATTGCAGGGCTCCCACTGATACAACATCACATAAAAGCGTGTAAAAGACTGGCAGAATGCAAGGAGATACTGATCATAGGCTCTTACACTACTACTACTATGGCACAATTTGTTAGTGATATGCAAATAGAATATAGTCCTGTCATTATCAGGTATTTTTTATTTTTCTTTTTATTACTTGCTTTAATGCATAACTGTCTGATAACAATGTTCAAGTTCCATTTAAAGTAAAATTAGCAACTTCAGGGAAAAAACTTGCTGTTTCCAAAGGCTTGATAGTTATGAATACTGCATTACTTTTTTTAATTTCTTTAAGAGTTTCTGTTGAACTTTTTTTCAACTTTTTCTTTTAACTTGGAGTTAGCTGGACTCAGTGAAAATTCCATGGGAACTTTTACTAGGATAAAAAGTATACTATACTCCATCAAAGTGGTTCAGTAGTTCAACTATGAAAGGGAACAGATGCCTATGAAGTGTGTCTACAATTTACATACATATACATAATACGCATATTATAATAGTTTAGGATGTATCTACAACATAATAAGGTATATTTTCAATTAACAGATATTTACAAGAGTTCACTCCTCTTGGTACTGGGGGAGGTCTGTACCACTTCAGAGACCAGGTTAGAGCGGGAAACCCAACTGCATTTTTCCTGCTGAATGGAGATGTTTGTGCTAATTTTCCACTTGAGGAACTATGGGCATTCCATGAAGAAAGACCTAATGCTTTAGTGAGTATCCTAATTATTACAAACCTCCACCATCGGTGTACCTTATAAAATTGGACTACCAAATAAACATTTGCGATAATGGTAGCTTTAGTTTTAAGTTTACGTAATTATTTATCATCACTATATCATCTTTCAAATCTCAAAAGGTGTACAATAATACCTATTTTGAATAAATGATTTTGACTTTGACTTTGATATAAATCTAATACCAATTTGCTTGTTTTTAGGTAACAATAATGGGCACAGAAGCAACCCGTCAGCAATCAGTACATTACGGCTGTATGGTCCAAGAGCCTACCACTAAGGCGGTTACACATTACGTAGAGAAACCGAGCAGTTACATATCTACACTCATCAACTGTGGTGTCTATGTGTGTTCGTTGCAAGTATTTCACACTATGGCGGATGCTCTTCAAAAAGAAAAGGGCGGGTTTTACAGGTAAGCACACAAAATAAGGCCAGTTATACATCCAAATTATTTATTGTTGACTTAAGGTGCATACTGTGGTTAGTATTAGTTTCCATCTCTCTCGCTCACCAATAATTGTGAAAGAGTCGGAACACATTCAACAAAATAATGTGGTTCTACTTCATCCTAAACAATAAAATTACTTACAATAATCTTATTATTAAGTCATGTCTAAAATGAATGTAAGTGCTAGAGAGAAGGAAACATGATACACATGAGAAATTAAACTTAAGAGTGTCTTAAGCGCAGGCCACACCGAGAGCTAAGCTAACTTCGTTTAGCTTAGGTCACATAACTGCGGCGTCTTGTCATACTTCAGTTCACATTTGTTTCAGTAGGAATGGCCACGGTAGTCCACCTCCTGGTTATATGTCGTTTGAACAAGATGTTTTGGCACCATTGGCGGGGACCAATAAATTATATGCAATGCAGGTATTAATCTAAATATATAAAAGGAAAAGTTGACTGACTGACTGACTGTCTGTACTATCGACGCACAGCTCAAACTATTGTTCGGATCAGGCTGAAATTGGGCATACAGATAGCTGTTATGACATAGACATCCACTAAGAAAGGATATTTGAAAATTCAACCCTGAAGGGGGTAAAGTAGGGGTTTGTAATTTGTGTAATCCACACGGACAAAATCGCGGGAATAAACTATTATTTTATGTAAATTAACCTATTGTTCATAGAAAAAAAAAATATTTTGTGACCCTTGATGTACAGTTACTATCTACTGAGCTACAGTAGACTTCTTTTCGCAATTATTTCTATAATTATTTAATTAACCTGGCAGGTAGGTCACTGGTGGTCGCAAGTGAAGACGGCCGGCTCCGCCATATACGCGAACCGCCACTACCTGGAGCTGCACCGGCGGCTGAAGTACGAGCCCTGTCACATCTTGCCCTACGTTTACATTCACCCCACGGCCGTCGTTGACAGTACCGCAGTGGTAAGCAGGGCGCCTCTTTATAACAAACTAACTAATGCCGCGTACAGATTGGTGAAACGCGCCATCAATAAAACATTCTTCGAGCATTTCATCAATCAAGACGCTTCGCACTAACCGCGAACATGAGTAGATATACCTATGAGTATCGAAAACTGTCATCTAGCTTAAGATTTTTTTATAGTCATTTTGTAAATCGCATAAATTTTTCCAAGCCGATCAAAATAATAAGTGTATTTTCTTCACTCCACGGGATATCACCTTGTCCCTCTATATTCGAGCTCTCTGAAACGACCGGACCGTCCACGCCACTGTCCCGCCCGCCCCTTTGTGTTCAACCAAAATACGAGGATTGGTATAACCAATATAACGCGCGGCAGTGACGCGCTACGTAGCGCGTCACTGCCGCGCGTCGCGGCTGGAGAGAATATCGTGCAACACGCTGCCGCGACGCGCAGTTCAGCTGCAGTTCAGTTCGAGTGCGTGGGTACCTTAAATCGTATAGTTATCAAAAAAATGGTATATTTAATATAATTCTCGACATTTTTAGCTTAGGATAATTACGTGTTGCGAGAGATACATGAACACACTACAATTAGGTAGACTCCTAAAATAATAACTCTTTTGGTTATATAGTGATGTTTTAATGAGCATTTTTGTTTGTCTTTTATAGATCGGGCCAAACGTATCGATAGGAGAGGGAGTCACGATCAAAGCGGGCGTGCGGATCAAGGAATCGATTGTACTGAACAATGCCACAATCAATGAACACGCACTTGTTATGTATTCAGTTGGTTAGTATTATTACTTACTTTTTACTGCCTCGTTGGTCTAGTGGATGGCATGTGTGACTGCAGATTACGAGGTCCTGTGTTCGATCCCCGGGTCGGGCCAAAAAAAACATTGGCTTTTCTGTACAGAAATACCATCCCGGAGTTAGGAGGTTGGCGGTGTTTCACCCCCGTACCGCGAATAGCACGTAAAGCCGTCGGTCCTTCGCCTGATCTCCCTCCGGTCGTGTCAGATTTCCGTCCCATCGGGCTCTATGAGAGTGAGGGAATAGAGAGTGCACCTGTGTTTGCGCACACACACTTGTGCACTATAATATCTCCCGCGCAGTTGGCTAATCTCCATGGAGATTGGAGGAATTTTGAGGTGTTGGCAGTTGTTGTATAGAAAATCTATCAATATCTCAAATTTATTCCTCAGATAAAAGTAATTTGACGATTGAAAAATCGGTAGGTCTAGGTATTGTTATTTTGTGAGTTTATTTTTGACTTTTCGTGTACAGTGGGGCAGGGCGCGTCCGTGGGCGAGTGGTCGCGCGTGGAAGGCACACCGACGGACCCCGACCCGGACAAGCCGTTCGCTAAGATGGACAACATACCGCTGTTCAACAGCGAGGGCAGGCTCAACCCTTCCATTACTGTATTGGGTAAGTTGCTTAAAGTATAGGAATACAAAGTTAATACATTTGTATGGAGGCGTAAGAAAGGCCACATTATCTGCCACAAAATCCGCATCTCACGCGTGACAAATGTGACTGACATTTGGTCGCAACGTGAACATGTCCTATGTCCGTTATCTGCAACCAATGAGGTGTGATTCCTCACTTCCTTGTTAGCTCGAATCCATGAACAAAATATAATGACAATTGCAGGGGTTTTTCGGGATAATAATGTGATAGGTTTCCAGATCTTTCTGTTCTATTTTGACTCTCAAGTCCAATACATACAAATGGAATGGAATAAGCACTTGGATATTTATAATATTATTCATTTGAGATTTCTCTTTCAGGCTCAGACGTCGTGGTTCCTCCAGAAAGGATCGTGTTGAATTCAATAGTTCTACCACACAAACAATTATCTAGGAGCTTCAAAAATGAAATAATATTATAGTGTAAAATAAATTATTGTAATGTAACTTTTGACAATAATATTTTAGGGCTGATTTGTCAATCACCATCATCATTTTTGTGCAATATATTTTAAACTAGCTGATACCCATGACTTCGTCCGCGGGGATTCAGATTTTGAAAAATCTTTGATTTTCTGGGATAAAAAGTAGTCTGTGTCCCTTTCTGCTCCGTTCGGTGTTATTGAAGGACAAACGAACAAGCAAACACACTTTCGTATTTATAATATTGATGACATAAAAATGCATTGATATATTTTAAAATGTCAGTTTTCTCTCAGTGACTAGGCAAGTAGCCACTACTAATTTGTATTTTGATGTGAAGGCAGATGTCAAGACATAGCGAGTGTAAACATCAAAATAATGTCTGACCGAATCGCACATGCCATACGTACATTTACAAGTTGCAAGTTAACTACTAGCTGCAGTAATTGTATGCGTAGATTTTACATGTTTCCAACATTCATAGAATTAGAGCCTCAAGCCACTAATGTTAAGTAAATTGGACCTTAAGAGCCTTGTTATAGAAGTCAAGTTCGACCTTACATTTACAGCTAGCGCTCCACGCGGATACATTACGAAGTAAAATTGATGGCATTGAACTTTCGACTTAAAATCAAGAACGTTTAGGTCAATTTTTCTCTGACATTTTGTTTCGACGCTCGAATTCTATCAACATCGCTTGGTGAGATGTAAAAATATTAGGCTAAGCCTACTCGCTCTGTTATCAAGTCGTAAATCATACTGAATTATCGGATACAAAATTATAATGAATATTATTTACGACTTCATAGGACTAGGAGTTAGGATTCTCTTTCGCACAATTTAATAGGTGACGAATATTAAAATTTAGGAATGAGATCCGCTGATCATAAACTTTTTTCAATTTTTGATAAGCAACTAACTCTTTTTAGGGGTCCGCATCCAAAGGATAAAAATGGAATCGTATTAATGTTCCGATAATAAAGAGATAATAGGACTGTTTAGTATACATAAATTATTATTTATCTTAGTGTTGTTACAAAAGGAACTATTTTACTTATTTATAAGATAGATACAAGTTTATAAAACTCAATAAGTCCTAATAAAATAAATGTTGAGTTTCATGAATCCATGAATACTTTGATGGATGAGATGATGAGACTTACAAGGTGAGCTTTCCGAAGTCGACGTGTCCGTGAAAATATCAGCTCACCAGGGACTGGAAATATTTGTCTTTTAGGCGTTTTACACTTTAACACTATCTGAATAACGTGTTTACGTATTTACGTACTGTATATTTTTTCGTTTCTGCTATAAACAAAATAAAGTCGAAGCGACACTTTCTTACAGAATGTATGTGACCGGGCTCGTTTTTGGTAAAATGACAGCTACAGTGTGACGATCGTAAGCACATGTGATTGGACGAAACTCTCTCGCTATTGGCTAAGGCCGCGATTACACTAATTTTTACTCACGTACGTAGCTTACGACATTAACTTACGACTTTACTAATGTAAACACTTGTAACTGTACTTTTTTTCACAATTTCATTTTCATCAGTTTTGTTGTAAGTTCATGACGTAAGCTATGTACGTGAGTAAAACTTGTTGTAACGCGGCCTTAAGTAAAACTTACAGGTGTAATCGCGGCCTAAAATAAAGGGTTTTGTTGTTGCAGTAAAAAGACCCGATCACAATAATTATTGAGATGATGTAGCTTTTTATAATCGACCAATATAATTTTCATCTTGTCACAAACGTGGCATACTTTTACTAAAAATTACTGTAATATCGAAATTACAAAAATAAATGTAAACGTGAAAATGTATTATGTTTTTGACAAGATGAATACCTATAAACAAAATATTATTGTGTCATAGTTTTTATTATGTATATTTTGGTACCTAAGAATATAATGTATTAAGCACAATCGCAATGTTTTATTTTGCATGACTATACTTTGTCGTAGGAATAAGGAGTTAGATTGTACCGTTTTGTCCATTTCTGCTCTAAAATTAAATACTGAACCAATTTTGATGAAATTTTAGACGTATAAATTCGATATCAGTTTATTTTAAAGAAAAAATCCTTGTTGAATTTTTACTAGATCATTTTCATCCGTGCTACTCAGTAAAAGTCTCTAGGGACGGAGTATTCCGTGGAAACTGATGAATTATTTTTGAATACAATATCAAAAACAAATGCTGCCGATTCCGTTATTTAAAACTTATCTATAAGAGTAGTTTATGAAAGTAGTAAAGTATGAAAACGGTACCTATGAGCAATCCTATACGAAGGCATCACATTCGGTATCAACTGTCTGTCCAAATAAGCACCGACCACTTAGGTCGCGTATGCGTCGCGTAAGCGTAGACGTAACGCGTACCATTGCTTTGTAATGTATGGAAACTGTATGAGACATGGCATACCGCTTGCGTGGCGTGAACGTTCGCGTAGACGTAATGCGTGCAGTTATGTCTACGGATTGAGGCGCGTGTCGCGTGTGAATCGGCTTTAAGCTGAAACTCCCGGTTTATATCTTACTACCTACTCTACCTACCGTATAATATAGCCGTGAACTCTTGTAGTGAATTGCGAAAAGAATATTTCGTTTATTCCCTCGAATGATACCTCGGTAACGAGATATTTTAAAATCATTATTAGGTTTCTTACAGTTTTTGAAAAATAAACTACAATTTTAAAAATAATACCGCCAAAGCTTTTAGCAACTAGCATGGCTACGGTACCCTTTCCTACCTGCGTGTTCTGATAGTCTTCTGACAAGCACTTGATCTATTTTTAGAGTTCCGTAAATGAAGGTGCCAACGGGACCCCATTACAAAACCTCCGTCAGTCTGTCAGCCGGCTGTATCTCATAAACTGTAATAGGTAGAGAGTTGAAATTTTTACAGTGTGTACCTATTCCTGTTACCGCTATAACAACAAATAATAATTTCGAAATTGCCGCCACGTAAATAAAAAAGTAGGTAAGTAGTTACATAATCTTGTATGATAATTACGGAACGCTTCGGGAAAACCCGCACTTGACCGATTTTTTAATTACATTAATAAAACTTTTGTTTACGCTGAGGAGTTTTAGGAGGCAGGTACGCTCAACAATTTTTTATCAATACCTAATGCAAATGTAGCTACGCAGTTAGCGCAAGGTCGCAGCAAGTGGTTAAAATTATAGAATATATTACTAGAATATTATTAACACAATAAAGTGACTTAGGTTCCTATACTATGGATTATAAACTTAAAACTAAAGCTACGAGGGTTCCAGACGCGCCTAGGTCTGAGAAGAGCCCATAAAAACTCAGCCGGGTATTCTTTTTAGTATCACTACTTTACAAAACCTTTTATCTACACGTGTGCCTACCTTAGCCACTACTACCTTAGCCAACCCTTAGCACACGAGTAGTTATATCTATTCGTGTGTCCTTACGTGGAGCAGTTGACGCTTCCACACAGATTCAGTGTCGTTATTAATATTTGCACTCACACATCTAAATCAACTAAATTATGTAGTGGGGCGCATTATTTCAGCTTAGACAAGCTATACTATAATCATAGACCAATACTAATATAATAGGTATTGGAATGTCGATCTGAAACAGGTTCGCAGAATTTGGTGATAAGCAGTTCAAGTGATAGGTAAATGAAAAAGAAGATATCGCATTTATAAACTTTCACTTTTGAAAATGGTATTTTAAAGTGTCCATATATTAAATTTATACTCCTGTTGTGTTGCAACAGGAACCAATGATTATTATTGTTATCTAAATACGTAAAATGAAAAGTACGTAATTATATTGTACGTAATTTGTGGTTACATCATTTAAAAAAAATTAAAATGTGTTTCAATTTTCAAAGTAAGATAAATATACCAAGTGGGGTATTTATTATATGAAAGGGCTTTACCTGTACATTCTAGAACAGATTTTTATTTATTTTTATGTTTAATAGTTTTTGATTTATCGTGCAAAATGTTGGAAAAAATATCCGAGTAAGGAACCCTCAGTGCGCGAATATTACTCGCCCTTGGCCGGTTTTTAGCAAATAAATATATTACTTGATTTATCCCCTTCTCATTCTGAGAGGAGACCCGTGCTTAGAAGTGAGCCAGCGATGGGTTGATAATGATGATTATGATGAATTAATTCTTTTTAATCCATACTAATATTATAAATACGAAAGTGTGTATGTCTGTCTGTCTGCTACCTTTTCACGGCCCAACAGTTTAACCGATATTGACAAAATTCGGTACAGTATTAGCTTATATCCCGGAGACGGACTTCAGCTACTTGTTATCCCAGAAAACCAAAGAGTTCCCACGGGATTCCTAAAAACCCATCCCTTAACCGAGGTACCTAGGTAGCTAACGTCCCTGTAATTTGACATAGGCAACTTTTTATCCCGGAAAATCAAACAGTTCTCACGGGATATCTAAAAACCCTAAATCCACGCGGACAGAGTCGCGGGCGTCATCTAGTAATTTGTATTTCGATAGCGTACCTAACAACTGGATCAAAAATGTCGACATTCGAAAGAAACACGAATTCTATGCGATGTTAATAAATAATTCACGCCAATCCGGTTGATCACCAACTTATGTCCTAATGTTTATCAACAACATAATAAATGCACTTGACCTGTTGCTATACGTTCGCTGTTTTAGGGTGCACGGAATTGTTAAGGGTTTTTTCATAAAACATTGCTTGCTTTTGAAACTAAAATTTTCAGTTGATTGATCTATTGATAGAGATACCTACTTAGAAATTATTATAGGTTCAACGTATTGATCTAATAGTCTTGAAGCTAAATAGTTAAGTGTAAATGGTTGAGACACGATGTACCTAAGGCTTTTACAAAAATATCAAAAGGTCACCTTCCTTTGATGATGTAAGAAAAGAAATCCGACTAATGTTTTGGATGATAAGTAAATGTCGTATAAACCATTTGGTAATCAGGTACCAACATGTTCAGCAAGTAAGTACCTAGTTTTACATAAGTCAGCACGTAATTTTTTTTTTTCAGACGACCCATCATTCATTTTTAATGATTTTTTTGGTACCACGCTCTAATTTCGCAATCTGAATAAAGTTGGTCTAACACTAATTGGAGAACAATATACAATATAGCCACCTAATTTATTTCTTTGCTTTTTCATAAATAAGCAAAATAAGGCTTAAAAGTTTAATACAGACCTCTTAATAGTTTACATATAATATGCTGTTTAAGTTCACTTACGACATCGTATGACCCAACAGTTCACTGTGGTTTGCATATGTTATTATAACCCAGATCTTGATTGCTACCTCGGCATGGCATGTACGCTATGAAAATGAAATGCTTAAATAATAATTTTTGATGTACCTAATTAGTAGATAAATACTATACCATTTTTGAAAAATTCCTTATAAGTGGAGGTCTAAAGCCTCCAATAATAAGGGAGGCCAGTGGCTTAAGTTATGGTTAATATTATGTAAATCAGTCAATTGTTAGTCCTTTTATAAATACATTGATCTACAAAATTAAATGAAAAGATTAATTTTTACTTAGCATTAAAAACAGTTTCGTTGTTTAAAAACATCAACCGACTGTTTCCAAACTGATGAAGATCGCAGCGCAAATGAGCGTGCGATTTTTACCATCTTTAGTTCATTTACCGCCGCAACCGCAGTACGAAAGAAGACACAGCAGTGTCTGGATGAGTACAGTTGATCCAGTGACAGTTATAAATAAGTTACCAAAATGAATTTTATAATTAAAAAAATAATGTGGCAAAATGGGACCCGGATAAACCAGTACATATTCGCCGTTATCAGTGAGTTTTTATTGCAGAAAAAATTACCTATTTATTATGCATGTTTAAGTTGTAATTTAATTTGAAGTTAGATGACTAGTTAAATTTTTTATCCACAATTATAAATAAAATACAAGTTTATATTTGATAGCAGAACTGTACACATTATCATACAATTGCATCTTATAAAGTATTTTAAAATAAAATTGAGGTCCTAATTAACATTCATCTGAGTGCACTTGGTTTAGGTTACTTAATGTGCGTAATTAATTAGAATAATCTCATCATAATGTTTACTTACTATAAGAACCCTCTTAAAGTATAAATCATTTAATAGCATATTGTTATCATTTAAAGGTTTTTAAAAAGCCCGAAAACTATATAAGTTAGATCTAAGTGTAAACTTAGCATTGTATTACTTACTTAGATAAATTTATAAATACCTGTATGTAATTGCGTGCACAGTTAGTGCCTAGGTATATTTTTAGAATTCATTGCATGGTATGAATTTTTTACAACCCAAGATTGTTGACTGGGTGCAGTGTTAGTATTATCAAGTTAAAAAGGTTGCTGCGCAAGTTTATTTTTAGGATATGATTAGCATTCTAAAAGTGCCTAAGTACTACTTTTGCTTACGGGATGAATATTAATGGTCCGTAAAATTGAATAGAATCGTAAATTTTATTGATTCTAATAAGCACGTTGTGGTAGTTAAATAGGTACGATGAAAAGTTTGATGTTATGCCAAAAAAAAGTTAATTTATCATTCTTAAAAAAATTCTAGACACGGTTTCGGTCGCTGGTTGTGTCCGTTTCAGATACCTACCTAATCCTTCCTAAGGCCGTGATTACACCTATAAGTTTTATTCACGTAATTAGTTGACAAAAAATTTACTAAGGTCGTGATTAGGTACACGTGTAGGTTTTACTCACGTAAGTAGCTTAGGCTTAATTTACTAAGGTAAACGTACTTATAAGAGTGTTTATATTGTAATTTTGTTGTAAGTTAATCATGTAAGCTAGGTACTTACGTGAGTAAAACTTACAGATATATCCGCGGCCTGAAGCGTAAGCAAGGAAATGTATGTAATGTAGGTAATATAATCTGTGACTCAGGTCCATCGGCAAAATTTGATTACGACGTTTAGTTATACTGAACAAAAAAAAGTTTTAGCTTTTTTACCTGTTTACGTCGTTGCCTCATAGAAACTGATTCGTGTTCTTAAAAAAATGCTAGATTCCAATTAGGTCCTACATAAATCAGTTCAATATCAATACACCACTAAATAAGACTGTTCAAACTGATCATAGGTAGGTAACTAGGTAAGTAAAGATAGGTACGATTGAAATTAAGTCTTGGTAGAAGAGTTTACAATGTGATCAAATCAGAGATCAAGAGATCCGTAGATACCGTAGAAGCTGAATCAGAGAAACCGACATAGCTCTGACTGTCTGACGTTCTGAGCTGTTACGAAATAGGTATCACATGGCATTGCGAGCAGCATAAAGGGACTCAAAGGCTCGATGGATATTGGAGTCCTAGGATACTGTAGTGGCAACTGTCGCCCCGAAAAGCGCAGTAGTGGTAGGCTCGTCACTTTGTGGACAGACATCGAACGAGAAGGAAGAACTGCTGGACACCAGTTCTAGGCATACGCAAATCATGTCCTGAAGCGTATTGAGTCCAGCTTTAGCAGCACCAGAATCCTAAGTACGGAAATCCCAACAAAATAATTAGGTACTTATATCGAGCAATGGATAGCCATAGATCTAGACTATTAGGATGACTTTAAAGTCAGGTATTTCAATTCAAAAGATATCAACTATTGCATTTTATTGATACTTATCAGCTTTTATAATAAGCTCCAAGTTAAGTGGAAATCCCCGCAATCTGGCCCCACGGCTATTTAATATGTATTTCTAAAATGCATAGGTAACTACCTAGTACCTAGTACTTAGGTACCTATTTCATTTTTGCTAACATGACATTATATTTTAACTTGGATAAATTATTGTTTAATTCATTCAAGTATTTTAAGTATCAATCCAGGTATGAAGTGAATTTAGAGTACCTACAATTTTAAAGCAGATCGCTGCGTATTCTGTTATTCCTCCCTAATTCTATAAAAAGCGTTGACGTGTGAACAGATACCTACTTGGGAATGCATTTGTTCTATTTGAACGCTTTTTAACGGACGTTAAAAAAGCTCTCGTATGAATGAGGGCAAAATAACTATCTACTCTCTTCTTCTCGTCTTATTACCAGGAATTTCTGATATTATATTATGTACCCATCAGTAGATAATATTATAATCACAGTAGGTAGCATCACGCGGATGTCGTTAATAATAAATATCGTATTCCTCTACACCTACTTAGTTAATTTTTAGACTTGTGCCTGAGGTCTGACCCTGAAGTTGACAGATAAAATTCAAACTTTAACTGTCATATTAAAAAATTACGATCAGATACCAGGCACTGAAGATTATACCTACTTACCTATTATAATTTTAATTTTGTTAAGTGTAAACTGTTGATTAAGTAAGACTGGTTATCAATCTCAAAGACTAATTAATTATTTATTAGGGTAGGTAGCGTACCGGTATCGTATCGTATTGCGGTACCAGAACCCTGCAAGCCGGTTCTGCAATTTTTGATAAGTAAATGCATTAAAAATTGATTTTGGTTCAAAGGGTCCACAGAGTAGGTAGGTACAATAACAATAGCATAGAATAATAGTAGAGTTTAGGTATAAACAAATTATAATACGCACCTCTCATTATTTTTAATTAAACTTATAAATATTAATACAATATCATTGTTAATGGCACCTAATGGTCACGAGCTGTTTTTTTACTGTTGAGGTAGGTAGGTATGGTAATACCTATGTACATACATATACTTAAATTCAGTATTACTAACTTTAGCAAGTAGATAAATATACTGGCCGTAATCCTGGGCTTGTCGGCGAGGATGCCAGATCTTTTTTAGGGATCCGCACCCAAAGTGTAAAAATGGAGCCCGGATCAGCCATCCCATCTCCACAGTCGAACGGAGCGCCATCACTAGCAATTACTTTGGCTAGTATTATTGGTTTAGCTATTCAGTGGGGTTAACGCAGCCAATATTCTGGCCTTGCTGCATCATCATCGTTAACCTGTGGACTAGACGGCCACTGCTATACATAGGTCGCTTGTGGGACTCCAGGATGAGCCCACTGGACGTAGCGCAAGAGAGGCACCGCGCGGCGCACGTTTATAAGAAAGAGTTCCCGGAGCCTCCTGAGGGGGTTTTAGTGGGTAGAAATCCCACATAACCCGATCTCTACTCAAATAATAATAGATCAGGTATTTTGATAAGATTTCCCCCCGTCAACAAAAAAAGGTCTCTTGTAGGAACTTCCGCATGCCAGGGTCGGTGTTGCGCCTGGTTGCAATGGTTTAGATTCCATTTTGTATACCAATTTAAAAATCAGTTTAATTTAGAATCTATCGTAATCTGAATTATAAATTATTAAAAAAATTGAGCTAGATGCAATAAATTATATTCAAAGACGTCAGCTAATTGCAAGTGTGATGTTTTTAATGTAGTAGTTTTTAATATTTAGTGAATATACTAAATCTTAAAACTAAATGTACGTTTTGACAGTAAAAACCGAAATTTACATAAATTAAACGCTAGCCTACAAATTGTCAATAACATCTTGTGGCGCGAAGAGTTGACTCACAAGATAACAAAGAAAAGTACATATTTGAAACAAAAATATTAAATTTAAACAATAGAATAATATTAACGTGCGCAGAATTAATATTTTCAGAAAAAGTAGAGCGTAACTAAATTCAGGTAAAGTAAGCTTAAAGTTTAAACGCATGTTTATGGTTATATGAAAATACGATGATAATAATATCGTTATGTCATTGCTTAACAAAAGTGGCAAACTAGATACCTAGTTAGATTTTAGGAAGTTCATTACACCTAACCTGGGTGCAAATTTTAATATCACTCAATAGATAGCTGCATAATATTTAATAAATTGCAAACTAATATGTAGAAAAATTATTATTGATTCTCTGATAGGTTATAGGTACTATCATTATTATTGTAGGAAATAAATTCAACATTTTAGGAATTCAATATTTTGGGCCTGTAGGATAAAGAAATGTAAGACCCCAATGATAAAATATTATTTCAAGAAAGAAAAACTATCAGGATAATCAAAATATCGTCGATACACTTAAACCTAAAAAAGGTTAGGGGTAAAAGTTAAATTAACTTCAATAATATAGAAATTAATTGGATTTTTATTAAATAAGGGTTAGTGCTGATTTTAGCAGGTTGCAATTTTTTGCGGTCAGTAAAAACTTTCAAACTGCAAAGCTAATTCAGAAAAGATTTTTTTTTATTTCGACAACCGGAAAACGAGATCAAGATTTCCTGCTTGGGAAGTGACATTCGCATTTCGCACCACAGCGCCCGAGAGGTCGCCGGTAGGACAAAATAGTTATGTATAACTTCGTAAACAGTTACAACAAAAAATACAACGATCTGTGGCCAAGGTCGATGGAAAATAAATCGCGTGAGATAAATAGTTAGAAAATTACACTTTTAATACACAAATTGCGCTTCACTCCGCAAAATTTGCCCGTTTACAGCGACATCGCACTGTAACCTTGAACTGGATTACATAAACCATAATTTTCTCTTAACAAATTAAAATACAATAGAGAAAAGAATTCGCGGGCGAGATGAAGATTTAAACGAGTTTCTTGTCTTGTAGTAGGTAGGTAGCGATAACTCCATTATCAAAATGTTCGACTTTCTAAATGTTTATTTATAGGAATTCGATTCAAAAAATCCAACAGACACTCCTTAAAGCACATTTTCTCTTTGACATCTACTTATTATTAATATAGTTTTCTCCAAAAAAAGAGATAATAAATAATGAATTACGAGTAGCTTGGAGTTTGGACCATGCATAAAGATCGTTGACTGGGGCAAAAATCTCATAATTTGAGAAGGCTGAATGACCCTAACATAAATATTGTAGTGAAAGTAAAGGGACTTCCCAGTAGAGGGATAAAATAAAAAAGAAATCTTGGCAACGTGGTAAAAGTTTTGAAGTCTGTTTAGGTAGGTATGTATCTGAGGTTCGACATAGTTACAATATGAAAACGTCTGAGTTTTGGAACGATCAACTGCTAGATAATATAATTATTAATCTACCTATAGGTACTTATTAATATTATAACCAGGAATTATTGGTTTGTTTGTCTATATCTAATGAATAGACTTGGAAACTAGTACTTAACCGATTTTTATAATTCGTTCACCATTGAAAAGTTACTTTATCCAGATGTAACATAGGCTATATTATTATCATAAGTTTAAAGTTGCATTAAAATACAACTTATTTTATAATAATACAAGATGGTGCCTGCGACTTCGTCCGCGTGAATTTGGGGTTTTTGAAATCCCGTGGGAACTTTTTGATATTCCGGGATAAAAAGTAGCCTATGTCCTTCGCCGGGATGTAAGCTAACTCTGTATATCATAATCAGTTAAACTGTTGGGCCGTGAAAAGCTAGCAGACAGACATACACACTTTCGCATTTATAATATTAAGTATGAATTAGTATCTACCTATGGATAGTAACTAATTTAGTTAAGTAGGTACTAGGTAGATAGGTTCGTAAAATGGGACTGTATAGTCTGTAAACACGAAAGGCAGGTAATCGAGCTAAATGCGCACATTAAAATGATCAGTAGTTAGTACGACTTTATTTACAAAATCAGCGGTTAGTTACTAAGTATGATAATTATTCTGATTATCTCGACATGATCTCGACGTGACGTATTGTATTGTACCTGTAGCAAGACCTGTAGCTACTGTGTAAACTAATAGCTAAGAACGAATCATCTCATTTATTTGAGCTTTTTAATACTTATCTACTAAACCTTCCTTACCTTTCTTCAAGTCAAGAGTGCATCTTAAGCACTTGCCAACAGGTCTGATTGCAGCCAAGCGCTATAACAAAACCTTATTTCAAGCATTTTACTGGGTCACTGTCTTGGTATAACCAAGTGCAAGATACATATACCTTCCTAGTATCTACCTATAACGAAAATTCAGTACCAAGATAATAATATAGTACCTGACAGGGATGTCTCCCCGGTGGATATATTATTTAGATGTCGAAATTACCTAGTAGTATAAGTGCAGTTTTTGCAATATTCTTTGTTTACAGTTACCATCCCGCTGCTCAGCTTTGGAATGGTCCAAGGCTGGTTGTCACCGATGATCTCAGTCCTCCAGTCCTCGGAAGGGCCAGCCCCGGAGCCTTTCACCAGCACTGACATATCCTGGATGACATCCGTTACATATATCACCGCAATCATATTCGGTGCACCTATGGGCTACCTCACAGATAGATATGGCAGAAAGATCATGACTATTATTACGACTTTGTCTTTAATGGTAAGTATCAGCCTGTATTTTCTCCTTCCTCTCTTTCTGCGTCGAGGGCCGCAGCCCGTAACCCATTTCATTCTCTGCTATACTGCTGTTTCTTATTCGGTAGGAATGGCATTCCGAACCAATGTTAAATGGAATTTTCGATTTTCCATTCTTTCCATTAATCACGTTATGGTAAAAGATTTTTTGTGATATAATAATGCAGTAGGTTCCCAGACATTCTGCATACAATGAGAGCGATATTTCGATTCTTAGGTTTTTATAGTTATGTTATGTTTGATAACCGAATAACCAAATAACCGAATGGCTACCTCGAGATGGACAAAGGAAAAGAGGGAAACAGTACAGGCGATGGGAAGACGACATTAGAAAAGTAGGAGGAGCAACTTGGAAAAGGGTAGCGCGAGACAGGCAAAGGTGGAAGTTGCTGGAAGAGGCCTATGTGTCAACAGGACACGCTGATAGTTGAAAATATTCAACTACCAGCAATAAAGGCTATAATAATAATAATAATGTTTGATAATCACCGGTGCTCTCCGAGGCACGAATGAAACAAAAAGGCTGGACCTCCAAAGTCGCTCATCCATTCAATTATCGACTTGAGTTAACTTTGTTTAACAAACGCAATTGATAGGAGTGTGTTGTCACTAGGTCACACGTCCCTCAAATCTTATTAATTTCTAAGTGCTTATCAATTGATGTAATATCAGCGACTTTTATTATGAAAGATAACATAGACTTTATGTGCATTGAGAAACCCCTGGTAACTCGTAACTAAAACACCTTTTGATGCGGTTTTGTTGCAAAAAACTGTATCTAACGAGTTTATACGAATTTTCCTTATAATAAATAAATTTTGACGTACTTATGACGTACATGTATTGTTGTAAACATATACGATACGAATATGTTTAAATGACTTTTCACGCACCATTTTAACTTTATGTGTTAAATATGATGTCAAAAGTACGATTTTAGTCCTCATTTTAAAGGTGAACCCATTGAACCGCACTTTTGACATGAAAGTTAACCCATAGAGTCAAATTGGCGCGTGAGAAATGGTGAGAAGTCATTAATAAATAAACTCAAAAACAACAAAATTAGTTTTATTTGAGGAGCTGTATATTTAACTGAAATTGATTTTTGCTACTTTGATTTGAATTACCTTTGGTTAAGATATATCAATCAATAAGTCCCAATCTTGTTTTTAAGTTTTCAATGGAAAACCAGAACCGTGTCTTTTAGCTAATTATAAAAGATCGTAAACTGTAATTACGTTGTGGTACAATCAGCATTAAATGTAGATTGTGACAGTATCGTCAAAATTGTTTCTTTCAAATTCAGTAAAAAACTATTAAGTATCTACTTACATTATATTAGCGATTTCCATTTCATGTTTAAAATGCAAAAGATGCTATAAGTATTTAAATAAAATTATAGTTAAAGCATTATTTAAATATTGACATTGATATTAATTTGAATTCTGCAGTCTGCACTACCCAAACTCGTGGGTAACCAGTTGTACGTACCTTGTGATTTCATTCATTATCATCATCATCATCAACATGATTAACCCTTCGCCGGCTTACTACTGAGAACGGGCCTCCTCTGAGAGTAAGAAGGGTTTTTGCCATCGTCCACCACGCTGGCCAAGTGCGGATTGTCAGACTTCACATACCTTTGAGAACATTACGGAGATTATACCACGTATATTATCTACTTATGTTATACATAATATATTAAAAATAAATATATATAAATTAAGTAAGAAAGTAAGCGTTAGCAAACAGTCCTCGCTTTGCACGGGTAGCCAAAGTAGTCACAGGTTTACAGTTGTATTTTTTAATAATTATAAATCTTTTAAAAGGAAATCTCCCACAGTATATTTAAATTGTTTTATGTATAAATCTACCTATTTAAGTAAATACGTAAACAACGTTCTGAGATGGCTGGATTTTTGTGGATCTACTTATAACAGTTATCATCATCGCCCCTTTATTAATAACGATGCGTCTGCGTGAAAATGTTTTTATAAATCCCGTGGGAATTCTTTAATTTGCGGGACAATAAGTAGCCTGTGTTACTCTCCAGATCTTTAGGCAAAAAATCACGGCAATCTGATGCTCCGTTGCGACGGGATTGAGGGACGAACGAACAAACTCATTCATATAATACTATAGAGGATGCCCGCGACTTCGTCCGCGTGGATTAAGATTTTTAAAGATCCCGTGGGAAGTGTTTGATTTTCCGGGATAAAAAGTTGCCTACGTCAATTACAGGGACGCAAGCTACCTCGGTAACAAATTTCATACAAATCGATCAAGCGGATGAGTATTTGGGAATCCCGCGGGAACTATTTGTTTTTCCAGGATAAAAAGTAGCCTATGTCCTTCCCCGGAGTCTATACAAAATTTCATTAAAATCGGTTCAGCGGTTGAGCCGTGAAAGCGTAGCAGACAGACAGACAGACAGACAGACACACTTTCGCATTTATAATATTAGTATGGATGAGTACTGATGCACCTAAACTTTTTCATAAAGTCGCTGAATTGAATACAGAATAGAACTTCGTACATTTTCTGAAATTATCGCGCTCAAAATACAGGTAGATAGGTACCTAGACAAACTCAGTAGATAGATAATCAACTGTAATATGTAATAATAATAAGGAAGAATTTAAATAAAAAATGAAGACCTCATGCTTAAGCGATTTAAGTTATTAATAATATTGCGTTTTAAGATCATAGGTCAATAACATTCTATTAATAATAAAATTGTATGTAGGATGATACTATTCGTCGTATAATATTATTGTTCAATGAATGAATGAAGGACGGACAGATTAATGTCACACCAACATTACGCGTCATACCTATAAGACGAAACTGAGCGGTAAGAACCTGAAAGGGCTTCATTTTTAACCGACTTCAAAAAGGAGGAGATTCTCAATTTGTCGGAATCTTTTTTTTTATTTATGTTCCCCGATTACTCGAAAACGCCTGGACCGATTTGGATTTGTTCTAATTTGCTCGCGATCGGTGTAATTGCTTAGTAAACAGTAGGTTTTTAACCAGATATAGCATGCATGCATAAAACTTTTTGAACAAATCATAAGAAAAAAAATATCGCAATCGCTGAACATACGTAGGGGTGATTCGATTACCCCTTGCTTTTATAAGGTAGGTATTTAAATTATTCTTTTAGACGTTACAATATCTCCGGCCACCCTGTATTATAATGTCGAATTTTAACAGTATGTAGGCACTAGCACTAGTAAAGTAAGTAACAATCAATTAATCGATATAGATCACTGATTAAAAACAAAAAAATATATATAGAAAAAGAACTAGGTACATACTTACCTTCTCACTTAATTAAGAAATTAATAGCCACTCAACTTTAAAATAAATGGCGATTCAGGTGCATTCAAGTTTGTAACTGCTTTTTCACCCTTTTTTGTACTATTCTGCTCTATAAACAAAGTATAAAAAGCAGCTGTTCCGCCGCTTTAAATCTATTATTCGCACCGAGCGACGTAACGAGCGTTTTTTACTCTCGTTAGAAGAAGCGAAATGTTCAAGTGTGAAAAAAGTATCGTCTGCTTCCTTCCTAATTTTTTCACGCCTGAGTCTGGGAACATTTGAATCTTCGAAAGAACTTAAGTTGCATATATTACTTAGTAGCCATTTTCCATGTGTGATGTATGATGATGAAAATGTACTAGGTACTTGAAAATCGGGGGATTTTCAAGTTCAAGTGGCTGAAACAGGGGTTGAAAGGTTATATGAAAGCCCTAAGTTTTGGAAGTTAAGAGAAGTTATTAGTTTAAAATAATAAAAACCTGTATTACAAGTTTTTATGAAAAATCTCCCTTAAAGGTATAATAGAGGATGTAAATACTACCTACTACATACTACTGCTGTTTTGTTATTACCTCAATAACTAGAAATTTTGAAGGTAGGTTCTTTCTATGGTAGGTATCGGCTTAGAAAATATTTTTCGAAAAACCACCTATCTGTTCCTATCTGTTCCTATGTACGCTCGTAAGTACTCAGCGGCTCAACCGATTTTGATGAATGATACGTCATTAGGAGTAGGTACCTACTTGGGTACATGAAATTCTTAAAAAAATCAAAATGGACTTATTCGCTTTAATGTGTAGGCTGAAAAATATGTAAGTAGTGGAATCCGCAGTCGGGGTTTTTCTGATTTTTTTTTAAATTGCTTGTTTCAGATATATTGGCAAATCAAACTATTTTCCCTGCAGCCATGGGCCCTGATTCTAGCCCGCGCCATCGCTGGTATCCCTTGCTCAGCATGCTACATCGTTCTGCCAATTTACTTAAAAGAAATCAGTGATATCGATTTAAGGGGAGCACTTGGATCCCTGCTGATTTTGAACAGGTATGTTTTATTAGTGACTAATAATATGAAAAATGCAAAAGTGTATTTGTTTGTTGATTTGTCCTTCAATCATACTGCAACAGAGCAACGAATCGAAGTGGTTTTTTGCATAGATGTACCTACTTAGTTAAAGACGGCAGTGACACACTTCTTCCGGAAAAAGCAAGAGTTTCCACGGGATTTGAAAAAAAACTCCACGCAGACGAAGTCGTGGGTATCAGAGATAGTATCTAGATCATAATGATAACAGAAGCATTTGCAATTCAGTAGCATTTGCAATTTTCGTCTCTATTTTTAACCCCCGACCCAAAAAGAGGGGTGTTATAAGTTTGACGTGTGTATCTGTGTGTCTGTGTATCTGTGTATCTGTGTATCTGTCTGTAGCATCATAGCGCCTAAACGAATGAACCGATTTTAATTTAGTTTTTTTTGTTTGAAAGGTGGCTTGATCGAGAGTGTTCTTAGCTATAATCTAAAAAAATTGGTTCAGCCGTTTAAGAGTTATCAGCTCTTTTCTAGTTTTCTTGTAGAAAAGAAGGTTAGATAACCGTTAGGTTCTTAATATTATGTCAATAGACAAATGTCAAGCTGTCAAGATGGACGTTGCCTAAATACATAATTATTTATTTGAAAATGATGTTTTGGAAAACTCAAATACTTTGGATCGTCGGGGGTGTTATAAATTTTTAATTTACACTTGTATAAAAATAAATCAAAAACATAACTAGCTTGCGGAACCAGTGATTGTCTTAACTCATCAATCTCAACTCTCGATCGCTCATTAATCTCTCCGTCACTCGCTTCATACAAACGTAGTTCCAATTTCATTTGAATATTAAGCAACCAAAGTCCATGAAATTTTGTAGACATATTCTAGAAACTAATATCTGTGTCTGTGGTGTTTTAGATTTTTCTAAAAATATGTAGTTTTAAAATTACAGGAGCTCAAAAATTTGTATATAAATTTTTATGACCGCGTAACTTTGAAACCGAATATTTTAACAGAAATCTGGAAAACCACAGACATAGATATTAGTTTCTAGAATATGTCTGCAAAATTTCATGGACTTTGGTTGCTTAATATTCAAATGAAATTGGAACTACGTTTGTATGAAGCGAGTGACGGAGAGACCCCTCTTACTAATAGGTATCCCTTAATTACTTCCTCCCTCTCTGTTTAACTATTTATTTTGGTTTGCACATAGATAGCTATATATAATGTAGACTAGTGTTTTGCTCGGTGCGCGAGCTGCTAAAGCAGCTCGCGTGACGTGGTTGGGTTAACTTTATTATACTGAACCAAATTTATTTATTAAGATATTCACCACGAAAACCCATAAAACGACACCCATATCAATTTTTTTCTTAAAAAGTGCATGTCCGCCATCTTGGATTTCAAAATAAATGTCGTTATCAAAATCAGCGCCCTGGAAAACTCTGAAAACGACATCCATATCATTTTTTGTAAAAATGGGGTGGTTGAGGTTAATAAAGTAGGGTGCGTGGGTGCGCGGACCACTAAAGTGGTCCGCGAGCATGCAGAGTTTATTCCACCGAGTAGACCTTCGGACCCTGATCATCTTTTGCCAAGAAACCCCTCTTCCATCTTTTATAGCCTCCGAGATAGACACCGACGAATTTTGTACGGCGGCCATCTTGTTTTTCCAAAATTTTCCACTTTTTCTATTAATAGTTTACTACATTCTTCAAAAATTGCGAGTTTCAACGAAATCGGTTGGAAAACAAAAGAGTTGCAAAAATCATATTGGCCGCCATCTTGTTTTTTTGAAATGTCATAATTTTCCCCTACTCATATCGCGCATCCAAACATATCTCCAATACATCAATGTATCGTTTTCTGTCTCTTTCTAGGAGAATGAGACATTCAATATTCGCCATACAAAATGTATGGGAAAATAAATTCCGCCATTTTGAATTTTTTTTCTATTCATCGAGTAGACCTTTGGATCCTGATCCTCTTTTGCCATGAAACCGCACCTCCATCTTTTATACCCTCCGAGCTGGACGCCGGCGAAATTTGTATGGCGGCCATCTTTTCGAAAAATAAAAAAAAATACAAAATGGCCGTCAACTCGTTTCACAGGAAGATTTTACACGGTTTCATAATTTTCCTATTAACTACAGGATATACCGCGCCCGATGACGTTTCAATCTTTCCTCTCACTCGCACCAACACGAAAGGGGATACCGTGAAAAAGACCGTGTCGAAAATCACTTTTTTTTTGATAAATTCCAGTGTTGCCAGTCTCCAGCGACAAAAATACCCAAATGTCATTTGTACGAGCAAAACACATAATCGCTCATACTCTGATTTTGCACAAAGTCCGTATTTCGATTTTTTACAATTTCCCGAAAATCTTGAAATTTCCCTAAAAATGGGGTAATTTTTTCCCACCGATCTATACCTCGAGTCTATACGTACAATCGCTTCATAGAAGCCGAATCGCTCCGATGTTGCCAACTTTGAGATATTTGACTTTTAAAATTGCGTTTTTTCGTACCTCTAACTTAACGGCCGCCATGACAGCCGCCATCTTGAATTTTTAAAAATCACTCCCGTTCTGTCAAAATTCAGGATCATTGTAAGCAAAACAAGAAAAAAATTATTATTTTCGATTTCGCGTTTCGGATCTGTGGCGCCGCGGTTCGGGGTCGAAAAATCAAAATTTTGAAAACGCTACGGTTCGGCCGCCATCTTGTTTTTTCAATTTTTTCGACATTTCCCATTAATCGTTTACTATTTTCTTCAAAGATTGCAAAATTCAACGAAATCGGTTGGAAAACAACGGAGCTGCAAAAATCACGTCGGCCGCCATCTTGTTTTTCTGAAATGTCATAATTTTTCCCCAGTCGAATCCCGCATCCGAACACATTTCCCCTACATCATTATATCATTTTCCGTCTCTTTCTAGGAGAACAATTATGTCAATGAGTCAGTGAGTCAGTGGTAATCGAGCTATATATAGTATAATAACTAGTGTTTTGCTCGGTGCGCGAGCTGCTAAAGCAGCTCGCGTGACGTGGTAAGGTTAACTTTTTATTATATAAAACCAAATTGATTTATTAAGATACATAATTCACCCCGAAATTCACCATAAAAAGACACCCATATCGATTTTTTTTCTTAAAAAATGCATGTCCGCCATCTTGGATTTCAAAATAAATGTCGTTACCAAAATCAGCACCCTGGAAAACTCTAAAAACGACATCCATATCATTTTTTGTAATAACGGGGTAGTTGAGGCTAATAAAGTAGGGTGCGTGGGTGCGCGGACCACTAAAGTGGTCCGCGAGCATGCAGAGTTTGTTTGTTTCCACCGAGTAGACCTTCGGACCCTGATCATCTTTTGCCAAGAAACCACTCTTCCATCTTTTATAGCCTCCGAGATAGACATCGACGAAATTTATACGGCGGCCATCTTGTTTTTCCAAAATTTTCCACTTTTCCTATTAATCGTTTACTACATTCTTCAAAGATTGCGAGTTTCAACGAAATCGGTTGGAAAACAAAAGAGTTGCAAAAATCACGTCGGCCGCCATCTTGTTTTTCTGAAATATCATAATTTTCCCCTACTCATATCGTGCACCCGAACATATCTCCCGAACATCATCGTATCGTTTATTGTTTCTTTCTAGGAGAATAAAACATAAAATATTCGCCATACAAAATGTATGGAAAAATAAATTCCGCCATTTTGAATTTTTTTTCTATTCATCGAGTAGACCTTTGGATTCTGATCCTCTTTTGTCAAGAAACCACACTTCCATCTTTTATACCCTCCGAGCTGGACGCCGGCAAAATTTGTATGGCGGCCATCTTTTTTTCGCCATTTTGAATTTTTTTTCAGCTTTTTGGCAATTGGATGACGTCATGAATGACATTTGGTCGAGCACCCCCCACCTATCTTCAATACCTTGAGCGGACCCTTCACCCGTCTCCGACATCCTCGATCATCAGCTATTTCCAAATTTTTCCTCGATTTTTTTTTTGTTTTCTATACGAAACCATCAGTGGAAAAAAAAAATTTCATACAAAATTTTACAGGAGGAGTTTTTGGGGAGAATCTCGAAAATCTCCCCAAATGTGGAAACACTGTTTACATATTTTGATACTGCTGGTTGAGTCACACAATCGATTGATATATGTCGACTTTCCAAAATGTTGCCAACTGCCTCAAAAACGTGATCAAAATTTCGAAAAATAAAAAAAAATACAAAATGGCCGCCAACTCGTTTCACAGAAAGATTTTACACGGTTTCATAATTTTCCTATTAACTACAGGATATACCGCTCCCGATGACGTTTCAATCTTTCCTCTCGCTCGCACCCACGCGAAAGGGGATACCGTGAAAAAGACCATGCCAAAAATCACTTTTTCTTTGATAAATTCCAGTGTTGCCAGTCTTCGGTGACAAAAATACACAAATGTCATTTGTACGAGAAAAACACATAATCGCTCATACTCGGATTTTGCTAAAAGTGCGTATTTCGATTTTTTACAATTTCCCGAAAATCTTGAAATTTCCCCAAAAAATGGGGTAATTTTTTCCCACCGATCTATACCTCGAGTCTATACGTACAACCGCTTCATAGAAGCCGAATCGCTCCGATGCTGCCAACTTTGAGATATTTAACTTTTAAAATTGCGTTTTTTCGTACCTTGAACAAAACGGCCGCCATGACAGCCGCCATCTTGAATTTTTTTAAACCACTCCCGTTTTGTCAAAATACAGGATAATCTTGGGCGAAACACGAAAAAATAGTTATCCTCGACTACCCCGTCTTGGATCTGTGGCGCCGCGGTTCGGGGTCGAAAAATCAAAAATTTTGAAACGCTACGACTCGGCCGCCATCTTGTTTTTCCAATTTTTTCGACATTTCCCATTAATCGTTTACTACATTCTTTAATAGTTGCGAATTTGAACGGAGTCCCTTAAAAAACAAAGGAGCTGCAAAAATCACGTCGGCCGCCATCTTGTTTTTCCGAAATGTCATAATTTTTCCCCAGAGGGTTCCCGAAACCAAACACAACTCCCCTACATCATTATATCATTTTCCGTCTCCTTCTAGGAGAACAATTATGTCAATGAGTGAGTGAGTCAGTGGTAATTGAGCTATATATAGTATAACTAGTGTTTTGCTCGGTGCGCGAGCTGCTAAAGCAGCTCACGTGACGTGGTAAGGTTAACTTTATTATATGAAACCAAATTGATCTATTAAGATACATAATTCACCCCGAAAACCCCCATAAAATGACAGGCATTTCTATTTTTTGTAGAAAATGTAAGTCCGCCATCTTGGATTTCAAAATAAATGTCATTATCAAAATCAGCACCCTGAAAAACCCTGAAAACGATATCCATATCATTTTTTGTAAAAACGGGGTAGTTGAGGGTAATAAAGTAGGGTGCGTGGGTGCGCGGACCACTAAAGTGGTCCGCGAGCATGCAGAGTTTGTTCCACCGAGTAGACCTTCGGACCCTGATCATCTTTTGCCAAGAAACCACTCTTCCATCTTTTATAGCCTCCGAGATAGACACCGACGAAATTTGTACGGCGGCCATCTTGTTTTTCCAAAATTTTCCACTTTTTCTATTAATCGTTTACTACATTCTTCAAAGATTGCGAGTTTCAGCGAAATCGGTTGGAAAACAAAAGAGTTGCAAAAATCACGTCGGCCGCCATCTTGTTTTTCTGAAATATCATAATTTTTCCCTACTCATATCGTGCACCCGAACATATCTCCCGAACATCATCGTATCGTTTATTGTTTCTTTCTAGGAGAATAAAACATAAAATATTCGCCATACAAAATGTATGGAAAAATAAATTCCGCCATTTTGAATTTTTTTTCTATTCATCGAGTAGACCTTTGGATTCTGATCCTCTTTTGTCAAGAAACCACACTTCCATCTTTTATACCCTCCGAGCTGGACGCCGGCAAAATTTGTATGGCGGCCATCTTTTTTTCGCCATTTTGAATTTTTTTTCAGCTTTTTGGCAATTGGATGACGTCATGAATGACATTTGGTCGAGCACCCCCCACCTATCTTCAATACCTTGAGCGGACCCTTCACCCGTCTCCGACATCCTCGATCATCAGCTATTTCCAAATTTTTCCTCGATTTTTTTTTTGTTTTCTATACGAAACCATCAGTGGAAAAAAAAAATTTCATACAAAATTTTACAGGAGGAGTTTTTGGGGAGAATCTCGAAAATCTCCCCAAATGTGGAAACACTGTTTACATATTTTGATACTGCTGGTTGAGTCACACAGTCGATTGATATATGTCGACTTTCCAAAATGTTGCCAACTGCCTCAAAAACGTGGTCAAAATTTCGAAAAATAAAAAAAAATACAAAATGGCCGCCAACTCGTTTCACAGAAAGATTTTACAAGGTTTCATAATTTTCCTATTAACTACAGGATATACCGCTCCCGATGACGTTTCAATCTTTCCTCTCGCTCGCACCCACGCGAAAGGGGATACCGTGAAAAAGACCATGCCAAAAATCACTTTTTCTTTGATAAATTCCAGTGTTGCCAGTCTTCGGTGACAAAAATACCCAAATGTCATTTGTACGAGCAAAACACATAATCGCTCATACTCGGATTTTGCTAAAAGTGCGTATTTCGATTTTTTACAATTTCCCGAAAATCTTGAAATTTCCCCAAAAAATGGGGTAATTTTTTCCCACCGATCTATACCTCGAGTCTATACGTACAACCGCTTCATAGAAGCCGAATCGCTCCGATGCTGCCAACTTTGAGATATTTAACTTTTAAAATTGCGTTTTTTCGTACCTCGAACAAAACAGCCGCCATGACAGCCGCCATTTTGAATTTTTTAAAACCACTCCCGTTCTGTCAAAATACAGGATAATCGTGGGCGAAACACGAAAAAATAGTTATCCTCGACTACCCCGTCTCGGATCTGTGGCGCCGCGGTTCGGGGTCGAAAAATCAAAAATTTTGAAACGCTACGACTCGGCCGCCATCTTGTTTTTCCAATTTTTTCGACATTTCCCATTAATCGTTTACTACATTCTTTAATAGTTGCGAATTTGAACGGAGTCCCTTAAAAAACAAAGGAGCTGCAAAAATCACGTCGGCCGCCATCTTGTTTTTCCGAAATGTCATAATTTTTCCCCAGAGGGTTCCCGAAACCGAACACAACTCCCCTACATCATTATATCATTTTCCGTCTCTTTCTAGGAGAACAATTATGTCAATGAGTCAGTGAGTCAGTGAGTGGTAATTGAGCTATATATAGTATAATAACTAGTTTTTGCTCGGTGCGCGAGCTGCTAAAGCAGCTCACGTGACGTGGTAAGGTTAACTTTATTATATAAAACCAAATTGATTTATTAAGATACATAATTCACCCCGAAAACCCCCATAAAATGACAGGCATTTCTATCTTTTGTAGAAAATGTAAGTCCGCCATCTTGGATTTGAAAATAAATGTCATTATCAAAATCAGCACCCTGGAAAACCCTGAAAACGATATCCATATTATTTTTTTGTAAATTAGGATAATAATTTAGTAGGGTGCGTGGGTGCGCGGACCACTAAAGTGGTCCGCGAGCATGCAGAGTTTGTTTCACCGAGTAGACCTTCGGACCCTGATCATCTTTTGCCAAGAAACCACTCTTCCATCTTTTATAGCCTCCGAGATAGACACCTACGAAATTTGTACGGCGGCCATCTTGTTTTTCCAAAATTTTCCACTTTTTCTATTAATCGTTTACTACATTCTTCAAAGATTGCGAGTTTCAACGAAATCGGTTGGAAAACAAAAGAGTTGCAAAAATCATATAGGCCGCCATCTTGTTTTTCTGAAATGTCATAATTTTTCCCTACTCATATTGCGCACCAAAACATATCTCCCCTACATTATCGTATCGTTATCCGTCTCTTTCTAGGAGAATGAGGCATTCAATATTCGCCATACAAAATGTATGGAAAAATAAATTCCGCCATTTTGATTTTTTTTTCTATTCATCGAGTAAACCTTTGGATCCTGATCCTCTTTTGCCAAGAAACCGCACCTCCATCTTTTATACCCTCCGAGCTGGACGCCGGCGAAATTTGTATGGCGGCCATCTTTTCTTCGCCATTTTGAATTTTTTTTCAGCTTTTTGGCAATTGGATGATGTCATGAATGACATTTGGTCGAGCACCCCCCACCTATCTTCAATACCTTGAGCGGACCCTTCACCCGTCTCCGACATCCTCGATCATCAGCTATTTCCAAATTTTTCCTCGATTTTTTTTTTGTTTTCTATACGAAACCATCAGTGGAAAAAAAAATTTCATACAAAATTTTACAGGAGGAGTTTTTGGGGAGAATCTCGAAAATCTCCCCAAATGTGGCAACACTGTTTACATATTTCGATACTGCTGGTTGAGTCACACAATCGATTCATACATACTGACTTTCCAAAATGTTGCCAACTGCCTCAAAAACGTGGTCAAAATTTCGAAAAATAAAAAAAAATACAAAATGGCCGCCAACTCGTTTCACAGAAAGATTTTACACGGTTTCATAATTTTCCTATTAACTACAGGATATACCGCGCCCGATGACGTTTCAATCTTTCCTCTCGCTCGCACCCACGCGAAAGGGGATACCGTGAAAAAGACCGTGTCGAAAATCACTTTTACTTTGATAAATTCCAGTGTTGCCAGTCTCCGGCAACAAAAATACCCAAATGTCATTTGTACGAGCAAAACACGTAATCGCTCATACTCGGATTTTTCAAAAAGCCCGTATTTCGATTTTTTACAATTTCCCGAAAATCTTGAAATTTCCCTGAAAAATGGGGTAATTTTTTTCCTCCAATCTATACCTCGAGCCTATACGTACAATCGCTTCATAGAAGCCGAATTGCTCCGATGTTGCCAACTTTGAGATATTTAACTTTTAAAATTGCGTTTTTTCATACCTCTAACATAACGGCCGCCATGACAGCCGCCATCTTGAATTTTTAAAAATCACTCCCATTCTGTCAAAATACAGGATAATTGTGGGCGAAACACGAAAAAATAATTATCCTCGACTACCCCGTCTCGGATCTGTGGCGCCGCGGTTCGGGGTCGAAAAATCAAAATTTTCAAAACGCTGCGGCTCGGCCGCCATCTTGTTTTTCCAATTTTTTCTACATTTTCTATTAACCGTTTACTACTTTCTTCAAAGTTTGCAAAATTCAACGAAATCGGTTGGAAAACAACGGAGGTGCAAAAATCACATCGGCCGCCATCTTGTTTTTCTGAAATGTCATAATTTTTCCCCAGAGGGTTCCCGAATCCAAACACAACTCCCCTACATCATTATATCATTTTCCGTCTCTTTCTAGGAGAACAATTATGTCAATGAGTCAGTGAGTCAGTGAGTGGTAATCGAGCTATATATAGTATAATAACTAGTGTTTTGCTCGGTGCGCGAGCTGCTAAAGCAGCTCGCGTGACGTGGTTAGGTTGATAAGTATTAAAACGAATTTATTTATTAAGATTCAAAATTCACCCCAAAAACACCATAAAACGACACCCATATCGATTTTTTTCTTAAAAAATGCATGACCGCCATCTTGGATTTCAAAATAAATGTCGTTATCAAAATCAGCACCCTGGGAAACTCTGAAAACGACATCCATATCATTTTTTATAAAAACGGGGTAGTTGAGGTTAATAAAGTAGGGTGCGTGGGTGCGCGGACCACTAAAGTGGTCCGCGAGCATGCAGAGTTTGTTCCATTGAGTAGACCTCCGGACCCTGATCATCTTTTGCGAAGAAACCACTTTTCCATCTTTTATAGCCTCCGAGATAGACAACGACGAAATTTGTACGGCGGCCATCTTGTTTATCCAAAATTTTCCACTTTTTTTATTAATCGTTTACTACTTTCTTCATAGGTTGCGAGTTTCAACGAAATCGGTTGGAAAACAAAAGAGTTGCAAAAATCACGTCGGTCGCCATCTTGTTTTTCTGAAATGTCATAATTTTTCCCTACTCGCCTCCCCCACCCGAACACATCTCTCCTACATTATCGTATCGTTTTCCGTCTCTTTCTAGGAGAATGAGACATTCAATATTCGCCATACAAAATGTATGGGAAAATAAATTCCGCCATTTTGAATTTTTTTTCTATTCATCGAGTAGACCTTCGGATCCTGATTCTCTTTTGCCAAAAAACCCCACTTCCATCTTTTATATCCTCCGAGCTGGACACCGGCGAAATTTGTATGGCGGCCATCTTTTCTTCGCCATTTTGAATTTTTTTTAAGCTTTTTGGCAATTGGATGACGTCATGAATGACATTTGGTCGAGCACCCCCCACCTATCTTCAATACCTTGAGCGGACCCTTCACCCGTCTCCGAAACCCTCAATCATCAGCTCTCTCCATAATTTTGGCTTACTAACTTTTTGTTTTCTATACGACACCATCAGTGAAAAAAAAAATTTTCATACAAAATTTTACAGGAGTTTCTTAGTTGAAAATCTCGAAAATCTCCCCAAAAGTGGCAACACCGGTTGCATATCTCCATACTGCCAGCCGAGATACACAATCGATTCATACATGTTAACTTTCCAAAATGTTGCCAACTGCCTCAAAAACGCGATCAAAATTTCGAAAAATTAAAAAAAATACAAAATGGCCGCCAACTCGTTTCACAGAAAGATTTTACACGGTTTCATAATTTTCCTATTAACTACAGGATATACCGCTCCCGATGACGTTTCAATCTCTCATCTCGCTCGCACCCAGGCGAACCGATCGCCCCTAAAAAAGACCATGTCGAAAATCACTTTTGCTTTGATAAATTCTAGTGTTGCCAGTCGCCGGCGACAAAAGTACCTAAATGTCATTTGCACGAGCAAAACACGTAATCGCTCATACTCGAATTTTGCTAAAAGTGCGTATTTCGATTTTTTACAATTTCCCGAAAATCTTGAAATTTCCCTAAAAATGGGGTAATTTTTTTCCTCCAATCTATACCTCGAGCCTATACGTACAATCGCTTCATAAAAACCGAATCGCTCCGATGTTGCCAACTTTGAGATATTTAACATTTAAAATTGCGTTTTTTCGTACCTCGAACAAAACGGCCGCCATGACAGCCGCCATCTTGAATTTTTAAAAACCACTCCCGTTTTGTCAAAATACAGGATAATCGTGGGCGAAAACAAAAAAAATAATTATCCTCGATTACCCCGTCTCGGATCTGTGGCGCCGCGGTTCGGGGTCGAAAAATCAAAAATTTTAAAACGCTACGGCTCGGCCGCCATTTTGTTTTTCCAATTTTTTCCACATTTTCTGTTAACCATTTACTCCTTTCTTCAAAGTTTGCAAAATTCAACAAAATCGGTTGGAAAACAACGGAGCTGCAAAAATCACGTCGGCCGCCATCTTGTTTTTCCGAAATGTCATAATTTTTCCCCAGAGGGTTCCCGAAACCGAACACAACTCCCCCACATCATTATATCATTTTCCGTCTCCTTCTAGGAGAACAATTATGTCAATGAGTCAGTGAGTCAGTCAGTGGTAATCGAGCTATATATAGTATAATAACTAGTGTTTCGCTCGGTGCGCGAGCTGCTAAAGCAGCTCGCGTGACGTGGTTGTGTTGACAAGTATTAAAACGAATTTATTTATTAAGATACACAAGTAGTTGAGGTTAATAAAGTAGGGTGCGTGGGTGCGCGGACCACTAAAGTGGTCCGCGAGCATGCAGAGTTTGTTCCACCGAGTAGACCTTCGGACCCTGATCATCTTTTGCCAAGAAACTACTCTTCCATCTTTTATAGCCTCCGAGATAGACACCGACGAAATTTGTACGGCGGCCATCTTGTTTTTTCAAAATTTTCCACGTTTTCTATTAATCGTTTACTACATTCTTCAAAGATTGTGAGTTTCAACGAAATCGGTTGGAAAACAAAAGAGTTGCAAAAATCACGTCGGTCGCCATCTTGTTTTTCTGAAATGTCATAATTTTTCCCTACTCGCCTCCCCCACCCGAACACATCTCCCCTACATTATCGTATCGTTTTCCGTCTCTTTCTAGGAGAATGAGGACATTCAATATTCGCCATACAAAATGTATGGGAAAAAAAATTCCGCCATTTTGAATTTTTTTTCTATTCATCGAGTAGACCTTCGGATCCTGATCACCTTTTGCCAAGAAACCGCACCTCCATCTTTTATACCCTCCGAGCTGGACACCGGCGAAATTTGTATGGCGGCCATCTTTTCTTCGCCATTTTGAATTTTTTTTCAGCTTTTTGGCAATTGGATGACGTCATGAATGACATTTGGTCGAGCACCCCCTACCTATCTTCAATACCTTGAGCGGACCCTTCACCCGTCTCCGACATCCTCGATCATCAGCTATTTCCAAATTTTTCCTCGATTTTTTTTTTGTTTTCTATACGAAACCATCAGTGAAAAAAAATAATTTCATACAAAATTTTACAGGAGGAGTTTTTGGGGAAAATCTCGAAAATCTCCCCAAATGTGGCAACACTGTTTACATATTTCGATACTGCCGGTTGAGTCACACAATCGATTCATACATGTCGACTTTCCAAAATGTTGCCAACTGCCTCAAAAACGTGATCAAAATTTCGAAAAATTAAAAAAAATACAAAATGGCCGCCAACTCGTTTCACAGAAAGATTTTACACGGTTTCATAATTTTCCTATTAACTAAGGGATATACCGCTCCTGATGACGTTTCAATATTTCCTCTCGCTCGCACCCACGCGAAAAGGGATACCGTGAAAAAGACCGTGTCGAAAATCACTTTATCTTTGATAAATTCCAGTGTTGCCAGTCTCCGGCGACAAAAATACCCAAATGTCATTTGTACAATCAAAACACATAATCGCTCATACTCGGATTTTGCTAAAAGTGCGTATTTCGATTTTTTACAATTTCCCGAAAATCTTGAAATTTCCCTAAAAATGGGGTGATTTTTTCCCACCGATCTATACCTCGAGTCTATACGTACAACCGCTTCATAGAAGCCGAATCGCTCCGATGTTGCCAACTTTGAGATATTTAACTTTTAAAATTGCGTTTTTTCGTACCTCGAACAAAACGGCCTCCACGACAGCCGCCATCTTGAATTTTTAAAAACCACTCCCGTTCTGTCAAAATACAGGATAATCGTGGGCGAAACCAGAAAAAATAATAATCCTCGATTACCCCGTTCCGGATCTGTGGCGCCGCGGTTCGGGGTCGAAAAATGAAAATTTTGAAAACGCTACGGCTCGGCCGCCATCTTGTTTTTCCAATTTTTTCTACTTTTTTTATCAATCATTTACTATTTTCTACAAAGTTTGCAAAATTCAACAAAATCGGTTGGAAAACAACGGAGCTGCAAAAATCACATCGGCCGCCATCTTGTTTTTCTGAAATGTCATAATTTTTCCCCAGTCGAATCCCCCATCCGAACACAACTCCCCTTCATCACTATATCATTTTCCGTCTCTTTCTAGGAGAACAATTATGTCAATGAGTCAGTGAGTCAGTGGTAATTGAGCTATATATAGTATAACTAGTATTTGCTCGGTGCGCGAGCTGCTAAAGCAGCTCGCGTGACGTGGTTAGGTTTATGAGTTGTATTAAACCGATTTTTTTTATATACGATACACAAATTACCCCGAAAACCCCATAAAAGACACCTATATCAATTTTTTTCTTAAAAAGTGCACGCCCGCCATTTTGGAATTCAAAATAAATGTCGTTATCAAAATCAGCACCCTGGAAAACTCTGAAAACGACATCCATATCAATTTTTGTAAAAACGGGGTAGTTGAGGTTAATTAAGTAGGGTGCGTGGGTGCGCGGACCACTAAAGTGGTCCGCGAGCATGCAGAGTTTGTTCCACCGAGTAGACCTTCGGACCCTGATCATCTTTTGCCAAGAAACCCCTCTTCCATCTTTTATAGCCTCCGAGATAGACACCGACGAATTTTGTACGGCGGCCATCTTGTTTTTCCAAAATTTTCCACTTTTTCTATTAATCGTTTACTACATTCTTCAAAAATTGCGAGTTTCAACGAAATCGGTTGGAAAACAAAAGAGTTGCAAAAATCATATAGGCCGCCATCTTGTTTTTTTGAAATGTCTTAATTTTCCCCTACTCATATCGCGCATCCAAACATATCTCCAATACATCAATGTATCGTTTTCTGTCTCTTTCTAGGAGAATGAGACATTCAATATTCGCCATACAAAATGTATGGAAAATTAAATTCCGCCATTTTGAATTTTTTTTCTGTTCATCGAGTAGACCTTCGGATCTTGATCCTCTTTTGCCAAGAAACCACACTTCCATCTTTGATACCCTCCGAGCTGGAGACCGGCAAAATTTGTATGGCGGCCATTTTTTCTTCGCCATTTTGAATTTTTTTTCAGCTTTTTGGCAATTGGATGACGTCATTCGGCCGCCATCTTGTTTTTCCAATTTTTTCCCCATTTTCTGTTAACCGTTTACTACTTTCTTCAAAGTTTGCAAAACTCAACGAAATCGGTTGGAATACAAAAGAGCTGCAAAAATCACCTCGGCCGCCATCTTGTTTTTCTGAAATGTCATAATTTTTCCCCAGAGGGTTTCCGAAACCGAACACAACTCCCCTACATCACTATATCATTTTCCTTCTCTTTCTAGGAGAACAATTATGTCAATGAGTCAGTCAGTCAGTGAGTGGTAATCGAGCTATATATAGTATAATTAATAAAATATGTAAGTATTCATTTATGTAGAAAACGTGGGTCGTTCTAGGAAATACAAGTATACCTAATAGTAAATTATGCAAACAATATTATAATATTTCTTTTTTTTTTTCATAACAGTCGTGCAATTTGCTTTTGGTCGTAAAACGAATGACGCTTATTTGGAATATACTATGTATTGGCTTTTGTTGTTGAAGTTATGGAAATGAGGTAGGTATGTTATTTGGGTTTTTCTTAATTGGGATCAAGATTGGGTAAAATACTTATATTTCGAAACCGGCCAAGATCTTGTTCTCTGAGGGTTAAACTGATAAACAGATTTTTTAATAAATTAGTATAGTACATGTAAGTATAAGTTTAGTACAACTTAATGTAGTCTCGCAAAACAATAAGGAAAGAAAGAAAGATGGAGTATCCCGATTCATGACACTTTTTTCAATAATGGCAACTAAGCAATGACAGTATTTCTACAGTGGTATTTTTTTTTCTCATACAGAGGTAATTGCAGTTATAAAAATGTAGTTATCATATTGGGATGGTAGACCGACCTGTTACATGGGATTTCTATTTCCTGCCCACTGATGCCTAATATTATTTTAATATCGGGCCTTAGGGCATAACGCAGGCTTATAAATCTCCCAATTTCTGATACATGAACCAAATAAATTAAGTAGAAACCGCATCTATACTCATCACGGACTGTCCTACATGTCAATTTTACATAGAGAGGTCAAATCCGGACTGATCCAGGACGTCGAGCGGACAGGGGTTGCCTGAAAAAAATTATTTATTTATTTATTTTTATTTACTTCCAGAAACATTGGGTATCTGGCCAGCTATGTGTTTGCGGATTTGCTGGAGGTGACGCCAATGCTGTGGATGGGACTGTTGGTGCCGACTGTTGTCTTCTTTATCTTCTTGATAATGCCGGAGACGCCGGAATTCCTAATCAAACAAGGAAAGATTGATGTAAGTACCTACGACACAATTTTCTAGTTTCTAATTTCTAGGAGTCAGGAATACTAAAATTATGATATTGCGTGTAGGAGAACCAAAGTAAGCCACATAGCTCAACGGGTTGAAGGTGGAGTGGCAATGGGCAGGCCACATACTTAGTTCAAAAACCGAATAGACGTTGGGACGAAGTGGCGACTCCGCACCGGACCGGTTAAATATGTAGATATAGGTAGGTACTTCGGATTATACTGAGGCCTAATAATTTAAGTATATACCTATTATTATTATTTTAAGATCTGGGGAATTGTGCGCTTTTTATCCTGGAAAACTAAAGAGTGTCAATGGGATTTTTAAATCCCTAAATACACGCGTACGAAGTCGCAGGCATCAGCAAGTATTATTATATTTTTGTACATCTTTTTTGGGTTCCATACCTCAAAAGGAAAAACGGAACCCTTATAGGATCACTTTGTTGTCTGTCTGTCTGTCTGTCTGTCCGTCTCTCGTGTCTGTCAAGAAAACCTATATGGGGTAGTTCCCATTGACATATAATAATAATCATAAAAGGCAGGTAGGTAGGTCTTATAGCACAGGTAAAGGAAAAATCCGAAATCCGTGAATTTATATTTACGTATACTTATCACTTTTTTTTTAAATGTGTTTCAATTTTCAAAGTAAGATAACTATAACAAGTGGGGTATATGATAGGGCTTTTTACCTGTGCATTATTTTTATGCATAATAGTTTTTGATTAATCGTGCCTAATGTCGGAAAAATACCCGAGTACGGAACCCTCGGTGACTCGGTTTTTTATTTTAGAAGTTAATTATATTTTATAGGAGGCGAAAACCGTTCTGGCGTGGCTTCGCGGTATGAGCGTAATGGAGCCATCCTTGGAGCTGGAGATCGACAGCCTGGTGAAGGTGGAGAAGCAGACCAAGGCTGACGCTAAGAACGTCTGGAGAATTATATGTTTGTACATTTTATTGCAGTTACTTAGAACAGCATCAAATACTAAACTTAAGTCATCTTATAGGGAGATCCCTTTTTGGCTCTTCCATCCCATAGGTGAATAAATAACCCGGTGCGGGATAGTGCGGGTACACATACTCCGATTGCCATCTCGACCTATCGCGTACTATTAATAGGTATGAGTTAGATACGAGAGGGGAAGCCTCTGCCTGTACTTCAAGACCTTACATTTGCACTCGATTTAAATACATGCTCAAAATACCTACATAGTACATACTAGTAAGTATTACAAAATAATAATGTACCAAGTAGGTCTGGGTACCTAGTACATAATTACAAAAGTGCCATTATATATAATGATAGGTACACGCCGTCATGTCCTTATCGTTTTGAACTCGGAAATGTTTTCTTGATTGACTTCCGGTTCAATTTTTTACTCAAACGAAGAGTTAGTAAAACAATTTTGATTATAATAGTGATTTTTTAGATTACCTATTAATATAATTTGCTTATTGTCTGAAATCATCTTAGATTAATAGTATTTTTAAAAAGGTGTGGGTTCCGAAAAGTGCTAACAGTTCTCGACAGGTCGAGGTGGCAACCGGGGTATGAGGTGAGTCGTGCAGAGGGGAGGGAGGGCATACCTGCGCTGTCATAGTTTTAGCACTAATATTTTTTACTCTCATTTTGTTGCGTACAGTCCGGTAGGTACTGGATAAGTATCTCCTGAAATTAGTTTACATATAAGGTAGGTAAAGGTACTAGATAGGTATACGATTATTGTATAAATTGACTTGGAAATTCAAAATTGATAAACCAGAGGTATCGCTGTTTGCTATTTATACTAAGTTAATTTTATTGTTATCCTTGTAAATTAAAATAATTAAATGATAATATTATGTACATATTATTTGCGACTATTCCAATACAAAATTACTTGTCCATCGTTACTGTAACTAATATATCTACTGAGTTCAAATTCGTATGGGTACCTATTTGTATTATTTTTGCTATAGAGATTAGAGGTATCTTACTAAGTAATTACAATAGTAATTACTATTCTTATCTTTTAAATACTATTTACACGCAATGCCCATGTATACGATGTAACTAAAAGTAAAGTTCACTGGCCTTCGTGAATTGCAAGAACAGTACCTAACTACCTAGGTAGGTACGGTACCTAGTAGGTACCTACCATAGATAGAGCCGAATCCCTGATGTAGCGAAGTAAATGATATTATAGGTACCATAAATAATAGATTATGTTCTGTTCATCATCATCATCATGATCAATAAGCACCGCCAATAATTACAAGCCAATAAGGCCGCCAAATTGTACCTACCTTGCCTATATTTTGTTATATAATTTGGTGGTGTACATAAAAGTATATTCATTCATTAATTCATTCATCAATCCAACACCGGTCCACTACTAAGCACGGGTCTCCTCTCAAAATGAGGAGAGTTTAGGCCATAGTCCGCCATGCTGGCCAAGTGCGGACTGCGTACAGCTTTGAGAACGCTTCGTAGAACTCTCAGGAATGCAGGTTTCCTAACAATGTTTTGTATTTTTACAAACCCAAATTCACACGCATGAAGTTGCGGGCATCATCTTAGTGTAGGTACTATAATATTTCTTATTTATTTTTCTTCCAGTGAAAGACAGGGCTACCTTCAAAGCGTTCATAATAACACTGGTGATAAAAATCACACAGCAGTTCGACGGCTACCTGATCGTGCTGATATACGCCGGCTTCGTGTTCGAGCGGGCAGGCGAGTCCATCACTCTCCATCTCAGTCCTAACAAGCAAGTCATGATGATTGGACTTGTTCAGTTGTTGGGTTCTACTGTTGCTACTTGTATAGTTGAGAAGACTGGAAGAAAGGTTTGTTCGATTTTTGAAATATTCTTTAAATTGTTCTGGGATTTACCTCCAAAGGATAGTGCGAGTCCCTGCAGAAGCAGAAATATCGATGAGGAGTAGATATACGCCGGCTTCATATTCGAGCGGGCGGGCGAGTCCATCATTCTCCATCTTAGCCTTAACAAGCAGGTCATGATGATTGGACTGGTCCAGTTGTTGGGTTCTACTGTTGCTATTTGTATTGTTGAGACGATTGAACATAATTTCAGCTTTTGGATATACCTACGTACCGTTTTACGTTTGAGATTCGGTGTAATACCTATGCTATGTTGTTTAGTTTCAACGAATCTATACATTTCAAAACTGTGTGTCACAGCAACTTTAAAAATAATCTGTAAGAAGAGGGCTCTCTCCGTCACTCGTTTCATACAATCGTAGTTCCAATTTCATTTGAATATTAAGCAACCAAAGTCCATGAAATTTTGCAGACATATTCTAGAAACTAATATCTATGTCTGTGGTTTTCCAGATTTCTGTTAAAATACAAGGTTTCAAAGTTACGCGGTCTTAAAATTTTCATACAAATCTTTGAGCCCCTGTTATTTTAAAACTTCATATTTTTAGAAAAATCTAAAACACCACAGACACAGATATTAGTTTCTAGAATATGTCTGCAAAATTTCATGGACTTTGGTTGCTTATTATTCAAATGAAATTGGAACTACGATTGTATGAAACGAGTGGAAACGAGTGACGGAGAGAGCCCTGTTAAAATTGCTACATATCAATCATTTGCTTCACTTTAATATGTTTTTAACCCCCAACCCAAAAAGACGGGTGTTATAAGTTTGACGTGTGTATCTGTCTGTGGCATCGTAGCTCCTAAACTAATAAACCGATTTTAATTTAGTTTTTTTTTGTTTGAAAGGTGGCTTGATCGAGAGTTTTTTTAGCTATAATCCAAGAAAATCGGTTCAACTGTTTAAAATTTATCAGCTCTTTTCTAGTTACTGTAACCTTCACTTGTCGGGGGTACTCTAAATTTTTTATTTACACGTCTTGTTAGCAACTAGTATAGTTACGGGACCCTATCTTATGCGTATTCTGCCACGTACTTGATTGGTTTTTTTTCTTTTCCAGCTCCTCCTTGTGAGCACATCGTTCGCGCTAGGGGTGGGTATGCTGCTGCTGTCGACGTGGTTCTACCTCACCGACATCGGCGTGTGGCTGCCGGGCTGGCTGCCGGTGCTCGCCATGTGCCTCTGCATCTTCGCCGATGCGGCCGGCTTCCAGCCTATCTCTTACATCATCATCACTGATTTATTCACGTTCCAGGTACATTTTTTTTTGAATAAGAAATAGCGAACAAACTAGCAGGCTGGTCCACTGGTGTTAATTGATTACGACCGCGCATGAACATTTGCAGCACCAGATAGGTACCGCCTATGCGTTGGCGGCCTTTCAGGAATTTGGTGGTCCGCCCCTTGAACAACCCTATGTTGTAATCTAGTGGAAACACTGCCAATGGGAGTTGATAGGAGATGATTACACTAAACGATGCCAGTGACTTCTTCCGCGTGGATTTAGGTTTTTATAAATCTCGTGGGAACTCTTTGAATTTCCTGAATGAAAGTAGCCCATATAAAAGAAGAAAAAGGAAGGAAGACGTATGCTAGAACGAAAATTTTGTTCTGATTTTGGTGCAGGCTATGGCGGCGGCGGTAGGTAGGTTTAATTTAGCCATTGTTTGCAATTTGTCAGATGTCGACTGACAAAGGCGTCCGGGTTGACCTGCCATACAGAATATTACAAAAGCGGAATTTACGCAATTTATATTACGAAATTAGTGGCAAGAAATTAGTTGCAAGACATTAATTTCCTTTTTAATTGCACGTGTAAACGAAATTAGATGTTTACACGTGCAGTTGAGAATGAAATTAATGTCGTGAAACTAATTTCGTGCCACTAATTTCGTAATGTAAATTCCGCTTAAGTATTAATAAAGGAGAACTTGAAAATACTGTGTAATTAGATTAGTGGATTCATAATCAGGAAATGCATTATTAACATAAGTACCTGTTCTAATGTTGCCTCGAACGAAAAAGAAATCGAATGAGAAAAGCTCTCCAATTCTAAAGCAAAGAATTTACTCGTAAGACTACTTACTTGTCATATCCAAGCTTCCGAGGCAAAGACAAACAATCAGTTAGTAAAAAACTTTCTTTTTCAGCTTCGTGGTACAGTATCATCATTCGCGAACATCTGCGCAAAACTCAGCAACTTCGTGCAGATGAAATGGTTCACCACAATATGCGAGCTGATCAGCATACATTGGACCTTCTTGTTTTTCGCAAGCGTGTGCTTCTTCGCTTGCTTCTACACTTTAGTAGCGTTCCCGGAAACGAGGCAAAAGTCCGTAGAAGAAATATACGAGAAACTGTCGAGTAGGAATAAAAATAAGAAAGATGAGAGGATAAAGGCTGTACCCTAGAACTAATGCTACAAAATGGTATAAATGTTGTTACGTACCTACCTATTATAATTTTTAATGAATGATTGCATGAATTTTTGGGAGATTCTGCTTTAAGGTTGTGATATGAAGTAGGTATTAGGCTAATTGTCCACTGACAGTAAAACTTACAGAAGTTGGCTTTGGAAAGTCACTTGCACTCGCAGACAGTTAATTGCAAGTTTTATTGCTAATGGGCACTTAGCTTTAGGCACCTGTTCCACCTCCGACGAGGAAGCGACTAGCTATCTATTCTATTCTTGTCCAAGAAACGTACAATCGATGTGTGATCACACTGTCGACGAGAACTCTAGAGCTATCAAAGAAAAAACTCGCTCAGCGACGCTCTCTTGACGATCAAAAGATTTGCGCAGTTTACACAGCGCATATCGCCGGCCACACTCGCGCACTCGCTCATAGCCCAGCGACAAAACTATCCCAACTACCCACTCGCTTCTTGTTGCTCGCCAACTTGTTTCTAGTTTTAGTTCACCTGTTGTTTGTTAATCAGTTTGTTTGTTGTTGTGGTCGGGAGAACAGTTAATCTTTAATCGCCGGCGGCGCGGCGGTGGGACAAATGCCTTACGTAGATTTTGAATGTAGTTTAAAATCAATGTAATTATATTTGCCAGTTGTATTTCTGAATTGATATTTTTGTGTGACTTATATGTATGTTTTGGAATCTTAGAGGTTTGTGTTAATAAATACAAATCAAGACTGCTTTAGAATAATTCCTCATTCAGGAGAATCTCGTCACTTAAGAGTATTTAAGCAATAAAGTAAATTTAAAAGTTATTTAGAAAACTAAATATTAAGCACTTTATAGAAAGGTCAGTGTGATAAAGGTATTCGTCATGAATTTATCAAAACCAAAATATTACTATTTGCAGTGATTCGAAAGTGTCGTAACCCAGTTTTAATATTTTACGACATTTTAAATCACAAACGATACTTACGCTGTAGAAACTACTAATAATTAATATTATCCAAAAGCATTTTATGAATTTAACCGATTATTTTTATAAAAACAATACTTGTTTAAATTTTTACAAGTTGCAATGAAATTGTTGGGTACTTATCATTTTATTTATTACTGCACACATTCTACAGGCGCAATGGAATGGAAAACGTATGAAAAAATGTTTTTATAAGTACTTACCTAATTCTTGAAAATATAAGTAGGTACTTTCTTACACCCGCCAATTTTGCCAGTAAAGTTACAAGTAGGTATGTACCTACCTACCTTTATAGTATCTACTATTGATAGGTACGAGGTACCTACCTACTTGCCACTTTTTCATAGAGTGCAAAGTCGTTTTTATTGTTTTATCTTTTGACTAGGTTCCAATTTTAACATTTATTTTATAGGAAAAACTATAATTACTTACAATACGTGTACATAATTAATTCAACTATGTACTCCAAAACTCTATTGCTAACTCTATAACTAAAAGCCTTCAGTGCCTATAAATTTAAAATAGTTGCATTATACACTGTTTCATTTGCTCAAAAATATTCATGCCTAATGAATTGGCCACTTTATCATACAGGTAATATTTCATTCTTAAAAAGATTAATATTTTAATAAGATGTAAACCGAATACAAACAATACAATGAAAATAACTTAGTTTTTAAGCATAGTCTTGTCTTTACATTTAAGTATTGGTGTAGATAAATATAATATAGGTACTTAAGTTATTAAGTTGTAATTAGGTAGTAATTAGGTATGTAAAGTATAAGTATTAATTAAAATAAAAAATAAACATAATATAAAGGAACCTAAATTGTAAATATCTTATGAATGAAAATGTTGGTTTTCAATATATTTCGTTGAATGAAACTTATGAGAGATTTTTATTTTCTTAATTACAATCTTCCTTAACCTCCGGATTATCGGGATATATGTAAATAATAGTACTTACTTGTATCTAAGCCGTAGGTACATTACCTATAGGCAATAGGCTACCTATAACTAACTCAAAACTCCTCTTTGTTCTCTACCCACACTTGTGATTTCAGTGTGGGTAGTGTAAAAGTAACATAATGGGCTGGTGCTAAAAGTAAAATACGAGTATGTTCAAACAGAATCATTATGTTTAACGAATATTAATGATGTCTAACATCGCTTAAACTATAAAAATTTTAGTGGAATAAAAAAATTGGTAAGTATTTATCTTATTTCGTAGGGGTGTTAAAAATATTTTTGTAAATATCGACCCACGGTGAGCTCAAAAACCTTTTTTTTTATCGTGAGGAAAATCCGTCATGGATACCATTAGCCACGGGGGAGCACAGTCAAGTGCAAGTCGGACTCTTACCGACTAAAAACCTCACGAAGTTCCATCCCACCGCTGACGACGGAGCACAAGGGACCGATAACAGTCCCACCACCGGGACACACCGTACCCACAAACATGCCCAACAACCATGACCAACAATATCCCATGAAGATAAATTGCTAACCATGTTACCACTTACCAGGGTACACCGGCCCAAGCACTGCTGTTAACCGCAACACTCGGGCACACGGGGAAGTTACCTGGCGGTTACCCCTGAGCTCAAAAACCTAACGCAAGCCCTTATTTATAATTTACTTATTTATAAAAACTATATTCTTTAAAAAAATATTTAATTAAAATACTTATAATAGTATGTTTAGACAGTTTACATTCTAAGCATAATATTATGAATCTCTGTTATTTACTTGTGAAACGATTTTAAGAACTATATGCCGTGGTATTTAGGTATATTAGGCAGCCACATATTTAATTTATTAATATTCACTTCTCATGACGATAATAACATAAAAATCGTATTATTTTCCTTTTACCAAAAGTTTCCGTAAAATTATTTAATTTTCGGGTTAAAAAAAAGACTGTAAGACTTGAGCGCTCATTGTATAGAGCTACTATAGCCTACGCATCTAACCATTCTAGCGTCTAAAAATCATTCGAAACTGCTATAAATCAGACCTACTACTACTACTAGTTGAATGGATGGATAGAAATCAGAGCTTCATCAGAGAAGGTGCACCAATTGTTAATGTGTGTTTAACTTCTGCTGAATTCTAGTTTAACTCTAGTTCATCTCTAGTCCAACACGTGTCTAACGCCTTCCATGCGTGTTTAACGCATGCTCAACGCTTGTTCAACGCGTGTTTAACTCTAGCTCTACGCTTTTCCAACGCCTGATCCATATTGTCAACGTGTGTTCAACGCGTTTTCAACACAATATTTTTTACAGGTGCTCAAAAGGTGTTCAACACTAACTAATCGCCTGTTCATCAAGTTTTTAACGTGTGTTAAATTTTTTCCATTTTTTTACACTAAGTTCTACGTTGTTCCACGCCCAAATTGATATGTCGATTAAGTACTCGAAAATAAAAAAATCTAAAGCCCCTATTTCCTACTCATCGAAATCTGCAGCATTATCCATTCTAGATAAATGACATCGAAAATACAAAAGATTCCGACACAAAATGCGCATTAGCATAATATTAAGTAGATATAATGGACAGATAAAAACGAAGAGCACTTCTAAGAACAGCTGCGTGTCTCGTCAGCTCATCTCAACTTATGAAATGAAATGTACCTACCTATTTGTTTCAAGAAGGACAACTTGTGCCACATATATGATATTTATTATGTCGGATACCGCGATCGGTTCGGAAAGCTTCAGATTCAGAAGGCGGCAGCAGGCTGGGAACAACTGGCAAAAAATTCAGTATAGTTAGTTACCTACTCTTTTAAAAAGTAAAATGTTGCCTAAAATAAATAGGTAGATATAATTTTTTAAATAATATAATCGACACGCATGGGTTACTATGATAATAATAATTAAGGCAAGGCATGTATGCAAATGCTTGTGGTCTTAGATATGCGTGGAAGGTCCAGTAAGTCCTTGTGTGGTTTTTTCTGTAAAGGTAAGAAAATAATTTTGACTTTTTTTTTCAAAATTTTAGTCTCAGTAGTTTTGGAGATAAGGGCGGGAATTTTCAATTTTCATGATTTCCTTATGAGCATACCTTAAAATTATTTATTATAAAATTAAAATAAATAAATACGTACATTTACCAGCATATTATTTGAGACCCTCACCACAATCCATTTCTTTAATTTATATTAAGTCTCGCAGTAGGTGCAGTTTGTACCTTTTACTTTTTAGGGTTCCGTACCTCACAAGGAAAAACGGAACCCTTATAAGATCACTTTGTTGTTTGTCTGTCTGTCTGTCCGTCTGTCTATCTGTCTGTCTGTCTGTCCGTCGTGTCTGTCAAGAAACCTATAGGGTACTTCCCGTTGACCTAGAATCATGAAATTTGGCAGGTAGGTAGGTCTTATAGCACAAGTACAGGAATAAATCTGAAAACCGCGAATTTGTAGTTACATCATTAAAAAAAATTATAATGTGTTGCAATTTTCAAAGTAAGATAACTTTACCAAGTGGGGTATCATATGAAAGGGCTTTACACATTTTAAAACACGCTTTATTTTACGCTTTATACATTCTAAAACAGATTTTTATTTATTTTTATGTATGATAGTTTTTGATTTATTGTGCAAAATGTTGGAAAAAATACCCGAGTACGAAACCCTCAGTGCGCGACTCTGACTCGCACTTGGCCGGTTTTTTTTTAATTTTCCATTCTATTTTGCCCCTAGGCGCCAAAAGTGAATATTCAAAATTTATTTTATGTTACATGTTTGGAATCTTGGATTACAGGAATTCATATAGATAAGTACCTAGATTCGGAGCAAACTGGCATAGATAGGTATCTAGTTAATGTACCTACCGGAAAATGAAAGTTCCCACGGGATTTTAAAAAACCGAAAGTTTCAACGGATGAAGTCGCGGGCGTCATCTAGTATCTACGTAATACATTATACTGGGAACTGAAGACTGGAAGGCTTTGTTTGTTTACATGTATGTACTTAATTTAAAAGCAACGAACGGCTGAACCTTCTCGCTTAGTGAATGGATCGCGTCTATAGTGAGAGGCCGCGTGCGCGTACATCTGAGCCACAATCGATCTTTCTTACGAGCGGAAGTTGCTTGGGAATCATTAAATAATAAAATTAACATAGCATTTTTTTATTAAAACTCGTTTAAATCAAATTCTGCGGTATAAATATTGAATTGCCAGTGAAAACTACCGTGAATATCATAAGAAGCTTTCAGAGAAAGTTCTGCTCGCAGAAAATATTGAAAAAACTACTTAAATAGACCAGTGTGAGTTAATTAATGTGCTAATTGATAAGTGAACTCAAAAAAACGTGAGTGTTTATACTAAGTAAGTTTACAATTTTTTTTCACTTTTCACACTTTGGGTTAACTTTATAAGTAGAATGGGTTGAAACTAAATAGGTAGGTACCTATATCTATCTACCTATGTAAATATTAAATAAAGTGAGGTTGCATAGGTAAGTGCCACATATAATAACATTTTCTAAGACGAGGTGATACCTACAAACAAAATGCAAAAAACCGCATCAATATCGGTGTTATATAGTTTATCGGTGTTAATAGTTTGGTACTTCAAACGATCTTTACCTACTCATGTGACATAGCTGTGGATATTGGGTGCTAACTGCTAAGCACTTAGGTACTTACTTCCTAAAGCCTCAACCTAGCCTCAATAGCTCAACGGTTGAGGAGCGGAATGAATTCCGAAAGGTCGGGCGGTTCAAACCCCACCCGTTTCACTATTGTCGTACTTACTCCTAACACAGCTTTGCGCTTAGTTGGAGGGGAAAGGGGAATATTAGTCATGATTAGCATGGCTAATAATCTTTTATAAAAAAATAATAAAAAAACTCCTTTCCGTCCTTATAATAAATAATAATACATAAAATATAATACTTAACATAATTATAAATTATAACTATTTATTTATTTTACATCTACCTACCTCAAATATATACCAATAAATCCCATAGTACATTTTTTTATTTTTTTTATTTTTTATTTTATATGGAGACAAACAGTATTAAAAAAAAAAACAAAAAAAAATATATTTAAATGTCTGTATGTGTCCGTTTTCATATTATTTTTAATAACATCAGCTGTTTAATTTGAAACCGATTTCCAAGAAGACAGAGATTAACTGGAAAAGATACACTTGTTATTCACGTTCGGGTTGCGTAGATGGGATATCTTGATATTATTCAGCACTTAATAAGTAGGTATACACTAGATTCGCCTATGTAGTATGTAGGACGTAGGTACCTACTCGTAGACTAAAATCTAGAATATATAAAGCCCGCGACTTCGGTCACGAGGCTTTAGATTCTTAAAAATCCCAAATGCCCTTAATTTGGCGAAATAAAAAGTAACCATGCCCGTCTCAGGGATGCAAGTTATCTGTGTATCTTTCATCAAAATCGATTTAACTGTTATACCATGAAATCGTAATAGACAGACAGACACAATTTTGCATTAATAATGTTATAGTAGGTACCTAGAAATAGATTTAATTAATTATTTGGTGGTAGGTATCGTCCTGAAATTAATTAATAAAATATTGTTACTGCGCTTCTAGGAATCTTAAAAAATAATGTAGTCCGGTGCCTCGTCCATCAAGGTTCATAAAAAGCTGTTTTGCTGGTTCCTTTCGGTAGGAACAACATTCCGAGCGAATTTTTATATTTTTAATAGATTTTAAGTAGATATATCTTTACCTATCTAAATAATAATAATAGGCTCCTTTAATAGTACCTACATACTCCCTAGTTAGTGTTTATTATTATACATATTATACATATTATTATACATATTATACATATTATTATAGTTATACATAGTAGATAGGTAGAGGTACCTCGTAATTGTTTGCCCGGAGGCCGGAACTGAAACTTTCTTGAGATTAAATCATAAAGTCCATTACAAACAATAAAACAGTCATAGGCAATGAGCCATCATTGATGTCGCAATAGTTTTATAGCAAAACCTTTTATTAATTCAAAAAATACGAAAATGACTTCATATCAAGCTATACTTAGCTACAATACTTTTGGTTGAAAAACATGATAGACTTCTGTGTAAGCATGCCTATTATCTCGCGGAATGCAATGAGTGCGACACTGGCACAGAATACAGTATTAGTAGGTAGGTACAGGTATGGGAATTGTGTGGGGACTTGCGACCTGCGTGTCTCACTTGTACCCTTGTACCTTGTACCCTTACGCGTACCCCGTTTGGTGTAGGTATATAAGTTTCGGTAATATTCGAATGTTATAAAAATATTATCTAAAGCGGAATTTACATTACGAAATTAGTGGCACGAAATTAGTTTCACAACATTAATTTCAGTATCAATTGCACGTGTAAACGTCATATTTCATAATGCATTTACAAAATTAGACGTTTATACGTGCAATTGATAGTGAAATTAATGTCTTGAAACTAATTTCGTGCCACTAATTTCGTAATGTAAATTCTGCTTAACTGCAGACCGCCGCATCGCTCTGGTGCGACTCAACGGTCGCTTGCACGAATTGAATCCCAATTTAACTTTAATGACAATCATGCCCGTGGTTTTGAAATTGTCGAATAGCAACATTCTATAGAAGTTATTAACACATAATAATTTATTATAAATAATAGGTATACTGTATACCGACATATAAAAATGATAATAAAGATGGCGTCTAGCCCGATGAACCTATCAGTATTATATAATTATAACGCTGATATTTGTAGAAAAAATGACCTTTCGGAATATACTCAAATTCGCATTTACCCCAATGCACTCTATACCATTCTTCCAATTGTGATAAAACTTTCTGAAGTTTCTAAATAATGTTTAAAGTTTCGAAAGTTGTTTTTGGATCATGCGGAAAGGCTTCTGACATAGCACCTACTATCAACGCGTGCAATGATAAATACATACTCGTAATGACATAATAGGTAGGTGACTTAATCATACCGTCAAAGTGGTGTTGCAACTTGCGATGCATGTCTGGTATTAGCTCTATCTACCTGTACCTACTTAAATCTAAGTAGGTAGATTAATCTAAGTAGGTACCTAAATTAAAAGTACGAAAAATTTCCAGATTCATAAAATACCATAATTAGTAACTGTATATTTTTTCTGCTGAAGTCTAAGTGACAATCATTAAATTGCAATTTGCCTATTATATCTAATGCGTTCACTTTATTTCAATTTCTATTGTTAATATTTAATTTTTGTACTTAGTTATTTAAATTACTCAATACTGATCTTAATTAAAATTATGTCCTATCATTAAAGGCCTTAATTATTGGCCACAGCATTAAAAAAAAACACCTGACAGCTGTTGATCTAGAACACGGTCGTCGAGACTAACTGAGATTTGGAGCTAACTTTGGCTTCCTCAGACACTGTTCAAAGTTACTGAGACACTGAGACAACGTTATAATATTATAGCTGACGTAAATCTGTGTCGTTTGAACTAAAACTTAAGTCTGAGCAAAGTCAACGTAGTACCTACACTACTCTATGGATATCGATTGAGATCTATAGAGTGTACTTTGACTTTGCATGAGACAACGTTATATCTCTGGCATGAAATATCTAAACTGCCCCTCCATTGCGGTAGAATGAAAGCTATATTGTCACGATCGCAATCGCCTCTGAAGTTGATTTCAAACTACAGAATATAATATAATATATAAATATCGCTCACCCTACTTTGAAATGGAACTGTTCATATTTAGATGTAATATTATATTACATCTAAGTGTGACATTTCAAAGTAGGGTGAGTGATATTTATATATTATATTTCTGTACTGTGAAGGCAACTTTATTGGTTGACGCTCGTTTACTATTGGCTACAATACCATTAATTCTGCAAATGACAACAAATGCGACTTTAATATTGTTTGATGCAGGTTTTGCGGACTCGAACTACTGAGCAAAATCAAAGTACGCTCTATAGATCTCGGCAACAGTCTCCGTATTTGAAACGAGCAAAATTATCTGCTAGTACCTTGGCTGATGTTTAATTCATCCAAGGCTAGTACCTACGAATTATTATGATTGATGACATCACAAATATCGATTGATATATCACTGGTGTGTCGGTGAACGACTGTTAAAGCACCAGAAATTTCCTGACCAGCATTAATTAAACTCTAATGAGTTAAGATCGTTTTCCACTAACAGCAAAATATGTTTGCTTTGTGGTGGAAAACTTATGATTAGTAATAAATGGTGTAAAAAAACAACAACTGTGTCTACTAGCATATATGCATATAAATTAGTTAGATACATTGGAGTTCAAAAATAATACAGTTCACAGACCGCCGCCAGGCCTGTTTCCTACTACGCTGATGTCAGTATATTCTTATTCTTATTGCGGTCGCAGTATAGTTTTAGCACTAAATGTTTATTCGTTTGAATAACCTAACATTTTGGGCTAAAAGTATCTACCTATTACCTACTTCATATTTTATTGTTAAAAAAAATTAGGCCAATTAAGTACTTGCCTACCATTATAATATTGTACCGTAACAAGAAAATATAGTTTTCGCTAAAGCTTAAAGCATCATCCAAACCTACGCGACCAAAGCGACTACAAAGCGGGAACGTTAGCCGCGCGGTCGCCTCACATGATATTATAATAGTGCCATGCAAACCTATACGACCACTACATATGCACGTATATGTAGATTCACGTCGTGCGACCGCATCATGTCCCGCATCCCGCGTTCATGACGCGCACGTGTGGCAGTAGCTTTATGTACAAAATTAATGAATATTGAATATAGTTTGAATTAAATATTACATATACAAGTATGCGAATTGCGAACAAACATAAATAATATTATGTGCATACCTCGAGCTACGGACTAATTATTATTATATAAGGTATAGATCATAGATAGTTATACAATATGTGAACAATTTGATAGCAGATATTTAGGTACTTGATCCCACTTCTGATCTAAAATTTAGAACAAACTAAAATTATAAAATCAATACATTATTAGTAACTATCGTATTATTATTTGATGTAAATTAGCACCAATATAGGTAGATATATCTAACATCATACATATTAAGTATATTTGGTGTGTTAAGTAGCTACACGCGGGTCAAGTCATCGACAGATGACGCAACCTTCCAAATACAGGCGGGCTATAATTTTCCGTCCGTAATTTATAATATCTTTTGTTCTTCTTCAATCTACATTCAATACACTCGGAATTTCAATACCACTATGGTAGGTATGGTACGTTCATTCAAGCTATTCGAGTGCCCTAATTTAGAACTATGTACTGAGTAACATTTAAATACAAATATAAAATATAGACTTACTCGATTAAAATAATAGGTATTTTTTAATACAGTTGCTCAAAAAGTGGCGTATTGCAGGGACGTATAGCGTTCGGGATGTGGGCTATTACATACTCGTGCTTTTTCTTTACCTTTCCCGCACTCGTGCTTTTTCTTTCCCAACTGTCAAAATATTAAAAAGAAAAACCAACCATGAAGTTTTTACTAAAAAAAATTCATAGAAGTTTTTATGATTCATGCAAATACGTATTTCTAATAAGAAGCTACTAATTTGTTTCAATATCAGATTTAATGATTTGATTGAATGAGTTTGGTTAGGTTTCATTTCATTTCATCTCATTAAATTTCATTTTCATTTCATATCAATAAAAAACTTCTACTGAAGACTTGGCTGTATGGGCATAGTTCCCTTTGCCTACCAGAATGGGTGAAGAAAAAAAAAACTCTGCTTATATTCTACGGTTGGCGCCATTTTTCAGAAATTTTCTTTGCGAGTTTAGTTGTTGGTTGCCTAAAATGAGTAATTTCGACCCTAGTTTTTTATATCTATTAACAATAAAGTTGTTTTAAATTAAATTAAATTAAGTTAGTTGAGTTTATTGTGTTTTTATTATTTTATTATATTGCTTCATTTTTTCGCAACTGTATTAAAAATAGTCGTTCAGTACACGTGCGGAACCGTCATTGCAACTCGTTCCGACTGTCAACCCTCGCCTTCAGCTACGCCTCGGCTCGGGTAGACATTTGTCGGAACTCTTTGCAATGACAGCCTTTCCGAACTTGTAATGAAATATACTATTTCAACCTAATTGCAAGTTATAAATACTTTATTTTTACGTGCCAACTCATTTCTGGTTCTTCAATAGCTTTGTCTACTGAGTTTTGAGTTCTGACGCAATTGTAAGGGTCACGCGAAGGACCAATAATTTTTTAAACTATTACCTACCTCACTCATGACTCCTACGCTCCGCCTTAGGAAGGTCCAAAAGTTATTTGTGGGAATGGGTTATAGTCTTTTATAACAAAATTCCTCAATCAATTTTGGACTTGCCTCTACACAAGTTTAAATAATCTATTAAAATTGTGCTCCTGAAAAAAGCAAATTATACAATCGAAGATTATATAAATGATAAAAGAGCGTGCATTTGACATGCTCACTCCAGCAATGCGCGGGACTTTTATCACTTTATATCTATCTACATGTTAAAATATTGTACCTAAATATATCAACCGCCGAGTTTCTTGCTGGTTCTTTTTGGTATTTTAAATATTTTCCTTCCCATCATGGATCAGATAATCTTCAAATAAATATTTTTTGAGCTGACGTGAAATACTGGTCTCAACTTACCTACTTTTAAAGATAACGTAGGGTTGACTTCATTTAATCACTTTTAAAATACATACCTAATATATTTGTGAAAAACTCGTTTGAATGATGTATATAATAGTAATTAAATAGCTACCTATTTAATTAGGCACCAAAGGTTTCTTAAAATTATTTTTGCTAAGTGCAGTGATAAGTACTGAGAGATAAGTACACTACTAATAAGTAAGATTCTTGCACAAAATGTAACATTAATAATGAGTTCTGTCGTCGACAGAAGGTTTAAATCGATTAATGAAATATGTCTAATAGGTTGTCATAGGCAATTATAATTACCTCTTCAGCTGTACGTATTTATTGCATCCCATAAAATAACTAATTATTAAGGTTACGATGCTGATGGGGGTTAGCCACGGGTTAGCAATTAGCATTTACTAACCCGTGGCTAACTCCCACCTACCAAACTAACGCGGGGTTATCTATGTCGGACAAGAGTACATCCCATAAAAAAAGATAAAAAAAGTGTAAACCCTAAGTATATAGCTTAACGAGGGGATCCGTAAATTACCTACAACGTGATTAAGTTATCTTTGTTGTGTTACAAGTAGATAAAACTTGAGATAATTTCATCTCGAAGTGAAGTGCGTGTGATTTCACGCGAGATAAACCAACAATATTATTTACTTAAGCATAGTCCACACTAGAGGCGCGTGATTTTGTATCAGCAAGTTAAATATTGCCATAGTCTTGGACCAACCACCCACACATCCAGGCCACGCACCGATTCATTTAATGCACAGGAGACACTTAAACTTTAAAAACATTAATTTTAAAATACCCGAATCTCGGTACTTTAACCTCGAAAAATAATTTAGGTAGGCAAACCTTGAAGTAATCATGCCTGGTAGGAAATAGACGTATTACTTACCCTATCTATATTTATAGGTACAAGCGAACGGCAAACCTGATCTGGTAGGTAGGTAGGTAGGTACCTATTTATAATCTTGCAAACCTTACGAACCTGTTGCTAATTGCTACTTTAAATAGTTGACTTGAGTTTTTAAGACTCATGAGCACGTCTAGACTCTATATACCCATATACTGAGGATGATAATGATCACTTGTTTCCATTCAAACGGTTGAAACTATGAAGTACAAATATCACGTGATTATCTTTTCACGCTGTCATAATATATTAGTACTCTAAATAATGATAAATTAATACTTACAAAAAAAACAATATACCATCCACCACCATAGTCCCCCGGGAAAGGAACCAATGAGCCGACCAGAGTTCATCTTTTTAAAATATCTAGCGTAAATTAGTGTCCGATCGAACCTTCTACCTTTAAAACAATAACACCATTTTTAGGGTGGACCCTATTACGAAGACTCCGTTGTCTGTCTGTCTGTCAGCGGGCTATCTCGTTAGGTATCTCGTTACCCGTAATAGTTAGGGAGTTGAAATTTTCACAGAAAATAAAAATTTCAAAATGGCCGCCATGAAATTCATAAGTGTTATTTCTTGTACGATGGTACCCTTGACCGATTTTTATAATTGTCTTTTTGTTGCAGATTTAGAAACATCGAGAAAATGACCCAGTGATAAGAAACAAGGGCGAATTGACCACGGATAGCGAGTGCATAAATATTATGCTCGGTCTACGTCCTCTAAAATGGCTCGCAAGGTTTCAACAAGGCGGAATCGCCAACCAATTGTTCATGGCATTTATGGGTAAGACGTGTTAAAATTAACTAAGTAAATAATATTCCTAAAGTACCTACGTGCCTAATCTACAAAAATCCCCCTAAAATTAATTATTTTCAACGTACCTATGTACCTATATGCCTAACCTATAATAGTTTCTGAGTAAAATGGCAGTGACATACAGACAGATGAAACTAATCGTAACGCTGAGACCTGTGGAGCGTATTTAGCATTGATTTTGGAAGCGCCACGCCTATTCTGAGGTATTTAGAAATCTGAGATGTCATCTGATGCCTAAGTACATGTTGGGCATGAGTCAAATAGTTCACTCTGTAAATTTCATCCTGAGTCTCAAGTCTGAGCTAAGCAGGTAGATAGTGGTCTGTCGCGTTCTATAAATCTCAGCGTGCGTCCTTTGTAATATATTTTGTATTACCTCCTTACTACGGAAGTTGGGCAGAATTTATATTACTAAATTACTTTCAATGCTTGTTGAGATTAATGTCACGCAACTAATTTCAATATGCACGAAATTAGACGTTTACACGTGAAATTGCTTATGAAATTAATGTCATGAAACTAATTTCATGCCACTAAATTCGTAATGTAAACTCGGCTTTACCTTGTTCAGGAAGATGAACTATCATAGTGCACTCTCTTTTGCACAATTGTACAGAAGTGATAAGGATGTAAGTAGGTACTATAATCGTAACATTATATTATTGAGAATTGGGTCTCCAAATCGTCATTCGATCGAAGTCTGCCGGACTTCTGATGGTTAAAGTAGTGTCGAATTTATTTCAGTTGTCGGTTGGTTTCAGACACCATTTCGTCAATATTTAAATTCCATTTGCCGTTCTAAAATATTCAATCGCGATTTCAAACTACTTTAAGCATCTTTATTATTTTCGTATCTTAGTATTATTTTCTAGTGTGTCATTACCATTAGTAAATGTCACTAGAAAACCAGTCTTGATCTTGCTACATGAATGTTTTATCTCCAGTTAATATTGGTAGGTCACGGAAAATGATTAAAAATGATTTCCTGTGTGAACTATAAGTAATTAAGTAGGTATTCATATCCGGCAACAATACTAGTAAAACGTTATGTAGGTAGGTGGGTACATGAGTTTAATAAAACTCCGTAATATTATGTAATAATAATAATTAGTCATACTGAAAAACAATCCTACTGTTTATATAAACACGATTGAATGTAGGCATGACTGTAATACGTGTTACAGTCATGATAAGTTAGTACTTAGTAGGTATCTTGAGTGTGTAGATTTTTAATTTCTCTAAACCTCCATTGCTCACGAGAAGCTAAAACGCAGCTAGTTTAATTTATAAATTAATATAAAAAGTTCTTATCGCTCGCTTATTCACTCAAAAGGTTAGTTATCGTCGTAAGTAATTTATTGCCAGCAAATCTTGGAAATATTAAAATGAAATCCGTATATCGGCGGGGTGTCCGTGACTGGGTTTACCACATTTAACCTTGTGAAATTGTGGGATTGAAATATTTTATATTCTAGGATTTTAAATGATTTTAAAAGTAGTAGGCTAGACATTAATGATCTTGTTTAAGAGACGTTTTCCTAGCGCTCTCCATAAAAACGTATCTAATTTAGATCTCATTTGAATATTAAAATCAATGAAACTCAATGAAATTTAATAAACACGTTTAATAAACTAATGTCTGTGTCTGTGGTATTGCAGATTTCCGTAAAACTGTGTAGTTTAGTCACAAGGGCTCAAAAATTTCTCGAACGTGTTTACAAATCGTTAAATGTTAATTGTCTATGTTAATTGTTTAGAGCGAGCTATGAATAAATTCCTCTTGACAATTATAATAACATGCATAGATATTCCACCTTGGTGTCACGTAGTAAAAAAATAAAAAACTTATAGGTAATATGAACGTATGCTCTGGTACCTCTAGCATCCCTTTGGCTATAGCGGGCAACTTTTTCAACAATATCATGACGCTGCGCTATACAGATAATTGTCAACCAAAAAGTCCACCCTGATCCACCAGCATGGTCACAGCAAAGCGGATCCCACACGGAATCAACAATTTATTGCTCTAATATAAAAAATTGTTTAACAAAATATAAACACGAGTTCTAGCTAGCGACCGAAAACAGGTTGCAGGAACAATAGTAGATAGGTAACTTACCTACTGGTTGAGAATCGTGAGGGACTTATTTCCAGATTAAATTAAATAAATTAAATGTAGGTAGGTATGTTATAGATGAAACAAGGGCAATTATAGAGCTCATTTTAAAGGCTTATGCCTATCATATTTTTATAGGATTTCGGATAAGTAGGAATCCGATAATTTTATTTATCTACTTTTAATTGTAAGAGTGAAAAAGACTTTCAGAAGATAAATCGAGAAAATTTGTAATAGGCCATATTGCTGTAACTAATTAGCGTTTAAGAAACTTATTCCTATAACAAATAAAATAAAATAGTTTACTTAATATGGAGATGTAAAAAATATGTGAAAAAATGCAAAGTGGGAGTATGGGAGCCCCAAAATATCCAAAATGCCTCGCGCCGCTGCACTGCACTGACTAAACTAACCTAGGAGGCTAGGTTGGTCTTAATTGGTCAGTGTTGTGAAGACATGCATAACATATAGATTATACTCTACAAGTTGATGCCCGCGACTTCGTCCGCGTGTCTTGGTTTTATAAAATCTCTTTGATTTTCCGGGATAAAAAGTAGTCTATGTCCTTCCACAAGCTATCTTTCTCTAGCCACAGCTATCTCTGTGCCTTTCGCCAAATGGACGTGAAAAGCTAGCACACAGTCAGACACTCATTCGCATTTTTTGTAATATTACTATGGATATGGTTTTAATATAATAAGAACTACTTACTTATTTGGTTTATCTTACACCAAGTAAATGATTATAAGTTTTCTCTGTTACTACCTGGTATAGGTACGAGCTTACCTATAGGGTTTTCTATTTTAAGATAAGTAAAACCAGTTCTCCGTAAATAGAGTTTAATTTATGTACCTATACTGTATAGATACCTACTCTAGCATAAGCAACTTTCATAACAAGTCACTGATTCAGATTACTGATATTCTCGCATGACAACTATTTATCCCCGTCATCCTTTGCAATTTTCTTGGAATTTCCTTGAAAGTTTTCACTTTGGAAGCGCATATCATATCCTATCTAGGAAAACCTAATTAATGAACTCAAAAGCACAAAATATTTAGTGCTAAAAACTTCCTCTTCTTACTTTCAAATTTATAACGTAACAAATGCACGTATTCGCGTCGTGGACGCTCCCGCATCCCGTGTACATGACGCGCAAGTGTGGGCGTAGTTAAAACAGTGGGTGTAGGAGTTTTTAGAAATAAAAGTATTGAGAAATAAACAGACTTTGATAATGTTCCGGCAAATATTGGGAGATAAGAGGAAGAAATTATAATAAGAACAAAATATAAGAAAGTTCCTTCACACTTTTAAAGATTCGCGAGGAAGTTGACCCCCGTTAAGATGCAAAACAGGTTCATGAATAACGTTAACCGCGACACCATCTCGAAACGAGTTCCCCAGCTTTTCTCAGAAATCTTTACTCATTGTCAGATTCAATCCCCGACAAAAAGCTCTTTCAAAAGAATCGCAGCTCTTATATGTACCTAGGTACCTACTTCACATGCCCATAAAATTAAATCTTGGAATAGGGAAAATATCTTTTACTCAAATGGTTTTCCTACTTTAAAACTGCAGCCGGAGATAGTACGGTCATTATTAATTACAGGAATCACTTAGTCCCACGGAAAAATGAGAATTCCAAGGGCTGCAGCTACATAGTACATATAATATAACAATATCTGTCTATGTAATAGGGATACCTAGGGAATTTGGTTTGTTTTCCATAGAAGATTAATTAATTAACTTATTTATTTATTTAAAGAGTAAGTCTTCAAGATTTTATTAAAAATTGAATAATACATAGTTAGATACACTCAACACCTAAGTATATGTTGAGGTTGTTTTTGCACCTGAATAACCACTCATCACTGTCATCGGATATAAAAATATTAACAGGGCTCTCTCCGTCACTCGTTTCATACAATCGTAGTTCCAATTTCATTTGAATATTAAGCAACCAAAGTCCATGAAATTTTGCAGACATATTCTAGAAACTAATATCTGTGTCTGTGGTATTTTAGATTTTTCTAAAAATATGTAGTTTTAAAATTACAGGGGCTTAAAGATTTGTATGAAAATTTTTAAGACCGCGTAACTTTGAAACCGAATATTTTAACAGAAATCTGGAAAACCACAGACATAGATATTAGTTTCTAGAATATGTCTGCAAAATTTCATGGACTTTGGTTGCTTAATATTCAAATGAAATTGGAACTACGATTGTATGAAACGAGTGGAAACGAGTGACGGAGAGAGCCAATAACAACTGCCGATAAATAATAATAATTCTAGAACTAAAGATTCAGACAAGTTCTAGGCAAGTCAATCAAATGCATTAGGTACATATTTAATTGAGAATTTAATGATCGCTTGTTTACAATAATTCACTATTGCTTAGATTCTGTTAAAACTTGATCTAACTAGAAATTGTTATAATTATTGTAGTTACACAATACACATGCATGACAATGAATAATAAATATAATCATTGCGTAGGTAAGGTACTACCGTACCTACTACCTACTTACTCATTTTATAAAGCCGGATCAAACTTATGCGAGCTTTATGCAAATAAGTACCTACTAAGTAAGTACATTAATGAGGTTGTAGTTAATGCGTAACGTGGAACGTGTATGAACATTTAAAAGAAAAATAAATCTAACCTTGAACCTACGCAGTCAAGGTTGCCTCGTCCATAAAGGCGAACTAGGCAACCGCCTGAAACTAGGCGCTGAAATTTGGGGATCAGCATGGCGAGGGTACAGGACAGGCGTGTTAGCAGTGCTAACTTAGCAAGGCTACTTTTTGTCTTATAAAATCAAAGAGTTCCCACGAGATTTTCAATAATTTAAATTTACGCGAACGAAGTCGCGGGCATCATCTAGTAAAACATTAATTGTTGTAATTCTAAGTATTACTTAACTTATTAATTTTTTAATAAATACTTATTACCAGTAACTTGCCGTACTTAATACATTTTCCACATTGTTTTGGAATAGGTACATATTATTATGATTCCTTTGTTCGTCAAAGCCACGGTTCATTTACTGTCAATTGCCAGAATTTGAGATACATAAGTATCATGTGTTTGCATTCAGTGTTTACTAATTTTTTGCCCAAGCTAGAAAATAACACTTTAATTTAACTTTTAGTGACCATTCCGGTCCTGAACTTCGGCATGCTGATGGGCTGGCAGTCGCCAATGACGCCGATCCTGCAAGCAGAAGATGGGCCCGCGCCAGAACCAATCACCGACGAGACCATCTCCTGGATGGCTTCCATCACCTTCTTCCCCCCGATATTCTGCGGGCTGTTCGTCGGAGACCTCGCTGACCGCTGGGGAAGGAAAATTACCACCTTATTGACGTCTTTAGCGCTTGTGGTAAGTTTTCCTAATTCACTAGTAGGTATATCTACTTACATAGAAGAAAAAAGTTTCTTCTTTCAATATTATCATTTAACCTTATTTCAATATCCTCTGCAACGTGGTTGCGTGGCGAAGCTCCGCGATAAGACCGCCAATTTTTCTTTTATTTCATAGGTTTATTTATATTCATTTCCTTCTTGTATTAGTCTACATTCATTAATTACCTTCTTTTCGGACTTAAAGACGTAGAGTCTTTGTTACCTTTATTACCTATTAATAAGTACCTAATTGAAATATTTCATTCTCTTTATATTAGCCTACTTACCAACATTGAATTTTAAAAGCATGAGATACTTACTTAGCATCCTAACTAAAGATTTCATTTCACTAAAGCTTAGCCGTGCAACTGAATCAACATAATAATCACAAGTGCAATTTTCACAATTATTGCCTATTCAAATACCTACAGTCATTATTTTAGAAATTATTCCCAGACAGTAAAAAAATTACAAAGATCAAGTAAATGCAAATCGATGTCGGAATTGACTCATTCCGTACCTTATCTACAGAAGAATAAGATACATTTTACACCTAAGGTTCATGGCGGCAAAGGTTCTACTTACTAGGTGATTAAAGATGGCGGATTAACTGAAGGCTAACACTTATATCCATGGAATGGAGTTAAACCGAGGCTTTTTGATAACTTAATCTCAGCTTTATTTACATAACCATGTTATTATCTACGGATGAAGTTGGTTTATTGATGTTTTCATTAATCTTTATTAATTTAAATCTTTTTGAAAATCACCTGATTTGGCAATACTCCTTGGGGGCCTTGGACCTGACTCACAACGAAGGCCCCGATGCCCTAGTAAGGCAAGAAGACAGGTCTTAGCCGACACACGCCTTAAAGAACGTTACCGGGGAATCGTTCTTCCCTGTGTCACACTCCGGCAAGGATGCCACATGAGTAAATATCCCTACGTGGTTATGCCTCGAGACTCGTACCCTCTAGTCTTGACCTAGGTCACACAGAGAAAACTGCGCTGATGACGTTGCCTACATTTGCATAGTCCTACCTACATAAATCTGCCGCTGTCGCAGCGTCACTGACGCGGCACTACCAATGTGGTGCACAGACGCTCGACTTGAAAGTCCATTTTAAGCGGAATTTTTACCCGACTGCGGCAAAGCCGAAAGGAAGGGTTATGATTTTAGCAGTCTATGTATTTACCTTACGAAATTAGTGACACGAAATTATTTTCACGATATTAATTTCATTACCAATTGCACGTGTAAACGTCTAATTTGAATTAGATGCATGCATTACGAAATATGACGTTTACAGGTGCTAATGATAATGAAATTATTGTCTTGAAACTAATTTCGTAATGTAAATTCCGCTTTAGTTATATATAGACAGTAGCTTGAGCTGTTAAGTACCTATGAAAAGACGCTGTGCCCCTGCCTCCGACTGCATTCCACTCTGTCGGTGTGCGTCACGCCTTGCGCCATTGGCGGCCGTCAACTATTCTCTACTATTATCACCATTATTAAAGAAAATTGCAATCATTTAGGTTCAAATAGTTCTAGGTCATAATAAATATTATCTATGTGTGCACTATACATAAAATTATTATGTACCTACATAAGTACATACTATCAGGTTTAAAGTCTTCTTACGTTCCTGTAATTATTTATTGAAAGTAGACTAAGTAGGTACCTACCTACATAATTATTTAGACCTGTCATTTACGCATATGTTCAGAATAAGATAAGAGAATTTAAATTTTGCGAAGTGCCGTGCAATTATTTAGTAATATGTATTCACCACTACGCTATTACAACTATGAAGAACCAGTATCAAGGGCAGGGCCTGCGATTCGGCCGCAAACTCTTATCATTCCTAAGTTGCTACAATCGCAATATTTATGAATGGATATGATTCTCGTGTGGCTATGGTATTCTTGCTGCATCAGTGCATTTTAATTTTTAACCGTGAGAGAGCGTCAGCCAATCTGGTGAGAGCGAAGTTCTGTAAATCCACGGCAATCACCCCCCAGTTTTGTTAGATCTCTTTCTTTGGTGCTATATACATTCCCTAAAATTGATATGTCTGTTCTTTCACATGTATTAAACTCCTGTTTTTCCAACAGATCAGCTGGTCCATCACCTTATTTTCATTGCGTCCATGGGCACTGATAACATCGCGAGCAGTCGCCGGCCTAGCCTGTGCAGGCTGCTACGTTGTTGCACCCCTATATTTAAAGGAGGTATATAGTAATCAGATATCTTGCAATTAAAAAAATACGTCTTTTACCTATTAATACTTGAAGACTTCACACACCTTTGAGACACTTATGGAGGACTCTCAGGCATGCAAGTTTCTTCACGATGTTTTCCTTCGTTAAAGCAAGTGATATTTAATTGCTTAAAACGCACATAACTGAAAAGTTACCGAATAGGAGGTGGACGACTTTAACCACTAGGTTATCACGGCGCTAAGCGTGGCGTAATTTTTTTACTCTAAAAATCTCATAATTTGCATCAATTAGGTACTTCTGTTGCCGTTTTGATATTTATCAGATATTTTTTTCAGGTGGCATCAGACAACATTCGTGGAGCGCTAGGCTCTCTTTTCATCCTCTCGCAGAACCTCGGCTACCTCTTGGTGTACATAGCGGGTGATTTCTTCTCCTTCTCGGCCGTGATGTGGCTCTGCACTGCCATACCCGTCCTTCATATGCTAGCGTTCCTAGCTATGCCCGAGACCCCAGTATTTCTAGTCAAACAAGGAAAGTTACGGGTAAGGTATCTTTGTTACTTCGTTTATTTATGCAATCCATGACTCATGAGCTAGAAGGTCTTGATCTCCGGAATTCCGGTTTTGGTGTAACTCCGGAGCTTCGAAAAGTTGCAGGATCAGGATTGTAAAATCGGAGTTGTAGTGAACATATCCGGAGTTTCGATTTTCAAATTTTAAGAATAAGTTTAAATTGTTATGAGCTTTTCAGCGGTTACAATACAGCGTTAATCTTCGTAAAGTGCAAATCTGGAAATTGATGAAATTAACGCAAGTTTATCGTCAGAAGATAATAAAAAATATTGGTCTTAGACTTTTTTAATCGACTTCAAAAACTGTATTTCATAGATGTTGCGAGTCATCTACAATGACTATTACATTATTCTGATTGACCATGTTTTTTTCAGTGTCCACAATTATCGATAGTAAAAAAGTTAGTCTAAAAACCAAAAATAAAACTTTTCATACATTATGATACATACAATTTATGAAGACGCACACGGTATTTTCTCTACTGCAATCATTTGAAGCTTTGAACTACGACTGAACTCTTATTCGAGTTCTATAATATAAAGTACGTAGGTAGGTACCTATTTTACAGAGCTCTTACTACACAGGCACCTACCTAAAACTTAGGTAATTTGAAGTAGTTCTGAGTGTGTCAAGGCGCGCTCTCAAATTAATCAATGTGAAGACATTATTATCATTGTCATCCTTATCTCTGTATAATCTAGACGTGAGTGAGTAACTAGGTACATAATATTTTATAGTAGAGTCCTATGATGGAAGACCTCGATTCAGTTCCTGTTTCTAAAGACCAACCCACATAATAAATCTTAGCTTGTTGGATATAGCTGAATATGATTGAAATTTATACCACGGTGGCTCCGATATCAGTGGTTTATATACGGACGTTTTCAATCTTACCCGGTAGCCTACTAATAATAATAATTAATAATAATAGTATGTAAAGCCGCTCTACACTCACGCTGATTGCGGTGCAAAAGCCCGTGAACGTGACGTCAATAACGCGGCGCGGCGCGGCGCCGGAAACACTTTTCCACACTGTAGTCTATTTTTTTAACACAGAGACCAAAATGACCATAGAAATGTCAAACTTAAAAGTAATTATACTTTACAAAAAATAGTGTTGCCTCATGATTACGGATTAGGTTAAAATCGTAATATTTCGTGCAAAACGAGTAAAATAAAATATGTGTTATTATGAGACTAAATAGCACTAACCACATATAATTTGAAAGACTTATAGAATAGTTTGTAACAAAAAATACAAAAAATAATTCGTCAAAGAAATTTTTCAATAATAAGTAAAACTCATAAATTCAAAATGAAGGTAAGTATGCTTATTTCATTTGAATTGGAATTATTTTGAACATATTTTGTTGTTTCATACACATTTGACAAGAATTCCTACAAATATTTATCGGTAGGTAAGTATCGATTGCACCACATCACTATTAAAGAGTCGTAAAAAACAGACAACACACGAAACGTCATTTTGGTCTCCGGGATTAAAAAATTGACTATAGTGTAAGAAATAATCAAACTGTTCCCGTTTTGTGCGCGAGTGTAGAGCGGCTATAACACAATTCAAAAGATTTAAAGTCATGCCGATACCGTATGTAATTGTAAAACATCCGGAAACAATCGCGATAACGCTGCGTACAGACTCTGTACGTAATAATAAAGTTACGATGAACGTGTAATATTATACGTTAGTATTTGGAATTATTGAATTTAGAGCTATTTATAGAGATTAGGAACGAATCTTATCTATCTTTCTAAAAATGGAACCATTATAGGACGACTTTATTGTCTGTCTGTCTGTCTGATTCAGATTCAGATTCAGATTCAGATTTATTTATTTGCTTTCATGTACATTTACATTAATTGATGGTGGGTGCTTAAAGCTAAAAGCTAAATACATGAGACCCTGTCAGGGTATTGCAAATACAATTTTAGTCTACTTACTTAGTATTTTAGTTACTGTCTATCCGTCTGTCGTGTCTGTCAAGAAAACCTACAGGGTACCTACTTTCCGTTGACCTAGAATCATCAAATTTGACATACAGGTAAGTCTTACATAAGTCTTATGTAATAAGTAGAGGAAAAAATCTGAAAACCGTGAATTGGTGGTAACATCATTAAAAAATTAAAATGAATTTTCATAGTAAGATAATTATAGCAAGTGGGGTATCATATGAAAGGGCTTTACCTGTACATTCTAAAACAGATTTTTATGCTTACCTAATAGTTTTTGATTCATCGTGTAAAATGTCGAAAAAATGCTTGAGTACGAAACCCTCGGTGCGCGAGTCTGACTCGCACATGGCCGGTTTTTTTTATCCTTCTCTGTCTTAAAATCAGTTATTTAGAGAAACATATCTACATTATGTACATATTTCATTGGAAATGGCTGCTCGTGTTCACTCGCTATATCTACACTAAGCTTTAATTTAAATGTCGCAAGCACAACACCAGTCTACACTCAATACTACCGGATATTTTTTATCTTGTAAGTTGTATCAGTCACGTAAATCTACAGAAAAATCTAGAACACGACAATTGCAAGTTATTATACATTACTAAAAATTGTGTTAACTTTTCCTTTCATAACATATTTAAGTGAGTATAGGTACCTATAATATCAAGGCAATCTGGACTATTACGCAAAAATGTAATATCTAACCATAACGAGTAGGTAGGGCATGCAGGTTACCTCAAAGTCAACCTTCGCTGTCTCGATAGTCGACATCGACAATCGTTTCTTCGATATCGAGCTTTTAGCCAAAAACGACCTTCATTAACTCGAATGTCGACCTTCGGTACCTCGAGAGCCATCATCGACCTCCGTTACCTCGACAGTCGACATCGACTATCGTTTCTTCGATATCGACCTGTTACCGCAAAGTTGGACATCGACTTTCCGACATCGACACTCGTAAACTCGATATCAAACTTCGTAACTTCGAAGACTCTCGGATCATATTTTCTTGAAATTAAAAACTTGGAGCCTGAATAATAATATGTAGTTAATGTAATGTACTTAGAATAAAATGTGATATAATTTTAAACTTGGTAGGTAACTAATTATAAAATAAGTAAACCGATCTGCAATCGTCTCATTCTCGAAGTTTAGTTTTCTAAAAGTTTCACTTCTACCGCGTGTGACTGCACTGCACACATTTTAATTTTTTATTGTTCTCAGGAAGCCAGAGTTACACTGGCGTGGTTGCGGAACACATCCGTCGAGGATAAAAAACTGGAAGAGGAGGTGCAACAAATGGAAAGAGAGGAGGAGTACGCCAAGTCCATGAAAAAGGCCTCGTGGAAAAGCATAGGTTTCTATTTTTAATTATTCGAAGCTCAATGATTTTGAAAATATATTATTTTCACAGTAGGTACTAGGTACCTACCTATTAAATTTTTTAACTAGCTAAATTAACTATATAAAGATCTACATAGTAATCACCTTCCTAAACAAGTTACAAAAAAGATAGCCGCGCGACTGTGTTGTCCCACATTTTTTGCCTCCAATTGTATTAATAAAAGCGTTACATTCAAGTTCATGCGCTGAGAACAAATAATTATGTAAGTATAGATATTATAACGACGAGCAAAAAAATGTCTATTACAGAAGTGAAGTCATAAATCTATTCTTGTTGAACTGTACTTTTTTAGGGTTCCGTAACCGAAGGGTGCCAACGGGACCCTATTGCTAAGCCTCCGCTGTCCGCCCGTCTTTCTGTAAGCAGGCTGTAACACGTGAACCTAATAAGTAGGTAAAGAGTTGAGATTACACAATGCGTATTTTTATTACCGCTGTAACAATAAATAATAGAATTTCAAATTGAATGCCATGAAAATTAAAAAATGAAAGTGTTTTTTCTTGTACGGTGGTACGGAACCCTTCGTGTGCGAGTCCAACTCGCACTTAGCCGATTTTATTGTTAGATATTATAGTTGGTTACATGTGCTTCTTTATTTATTTTTTATCATACGAAGTAGGTACGATCCATATGAACCCACATTGAAGCATTCACAAAATAATTGTTGAGTGATGAGTCAGATAATACAGTCTGGGTGAGTCTGGGCATCAAATTCAAACAGTCTCAATTTGGAAAATTGTACCTACATAATTTTAAATCCAATGCCAACAAGTTAAAGTTCAAAATCGAAAACCCGACTACGACCTTAAAAACTGTCTTAAAAAATACATCACGGACATATAGTTCATATTTTCATTCATAGAAATGAGACCTTTCATTTGATCTACGAAATTCGACATAGAGCCAGAATGCTGAAATCCAAGCAAAGCGGGCTAAAGTACCTACCCGTATAACGAAAAGCAGATTCCACCTAGTGGAACCAGCGCGGCGACGCAGAATATCTACGATTTTACAGCAATGGACCGTACGGCGCCTATATGTATATAAATTAGGTATAAAATAATAAAAATCAACCATTTTCCTTTCAGTACAAGACAAAACCACATTCAAGGCGTTCCGCATAGCAGTTAACGTGATGCTCTCGCAAGAAACCTGCGGTTACCTGGTGGTGCTCATGTACGCAGGCTCCATCTTCGAGCAGGCCTCAGAGTCCATCAGCCTGAAGCTGAGCCCCAACAAGCAGACGATAGTAGTGGGCGCCATACAGCTGCTGGGCTCCATTGTCGCCAGCTGCATTGTGGAGAAGACTGGACGAAAGGTAATAATGTTCAAGCAAGAATTACAATTTTTTGCATGTTTCACCCAGAAGTATTATACCATAATATAATGCGGAGATATTATATAATTGGAAAAGACTTCGCCCTCTTATTCGGGGAGCCCAGAGTTCAATTCCGGGTATGCATTTTTAATTTCATCTTAATCAGCTTAAATCTAAAGCAATTAAAATATCACTTGCTTTACGGTGAAGCAAAACGTGAGGAAACCTGTATGCTTGTAGTTCTCCATAATGTTCTCAAAAGTATGAAGTCCGACGATCCGCACTTAGCCAGAGTGGGTCTATGGCCTAAATTCTTCTCATTTTGAGAGGAGACCCAAGATACGTGCTCAGGTGAGCCAGCGAAAGGTTGATGGGATGATGATGATTCCGATTATTAAAAAAAAAATCTACCATTACGTGATTGGCCAGACGTGATGCAGACGACACGGGAACCGGCACGTCCTGTTTATAACAACGCCATACTTGGTCTATGGAAAAAGTATCTGGCCACAACTTCACCTTCGCTACATCAATGATTAAACCACGTCCAGAAGATATCAAAACTTAAATAAATCCATGAAGGAACAATACGTTTATGCTCCGAACACAATTAGGCATATTCGTCGAATTTCGAATACACTAACATAAATTATGAAATCCTGTAAGTAAATTGAATGTTGACTCATCAACGCCGTCATCATGATAAACTTTACTAAAGGTCATCCGTTGGTTCGGTAATTTAACATCAAAAGAATATACATAGTACCTACCTACTCGTACCTATTAAAAGACGAAATCGCGTTATTTTCCGCGTCACGTTCAATCGTAAAGCTCTTGAATTTTATTTTTCGTTTTTGTCTTCCACGGAGTTAGGAATCAGCTTAGCTTATTAATAAGCACTGGTTCTCATAGTAAATTGTTCGTAGCTATTTCTATAGTATCCGGCTTTCTATATCTTTACAATCTTGTACTGCGAGCTTGGACCGTGCGGTTGAGCAGGATGACGGTAAGCTCTTAACTGAAGAAGTCTTTTCATGTTTGCAGTGGCTTTTAGCGGGCACATCTTTTGCAACGGGTCTCTCAATGTTGGCGCTCGGAGCCTGGTTCTACATAACCTCCATGTCAATCTGGCTGCCTGGCTGGCTGCCCGTGGTCGCCATGTGCCTCTGCATCTTTGCGGATGCCGCGGGGTACCAACCGGTACCTTATGTTATTACCTCAGAACTATTTTCTTTCCAGGTAAGCCTTTTAAAAACTTAGACACCTACGCTGTAACCCAATTGTTGAGGTTGCCCGTAGAGTTAGTTCTTAGCAATAATACCGCCTTTGCATCCAAAGCAGAAGCTGAAATTTTGGTTTTTAATAATCAGTGGCGTGCAGCCCATAGAGTCGTAATAGCGCTACTAAAAGCAAGTTGAAATAGCAAGTCAGCACACACTGTAACCTAATAATGCCTACCGCTTGGATGCCTTTGCAGGCCTCTATTTCTCTTAGCATTCCTGAGGGTGGGCTTAGCTAATCGTGATGCTTCGACGTTTCAACTTTGGTCTTACATTTTATCTACCCACTATACCTACTATTGATAAGTTGTAAAGAGTTGATCTATTTGTAAATCCTTGGTGCATCAACTACCAACCGATTTGGACACAAGACACTGCCTGGAAAAGGCATATGCTTTCGACCAATGCTAACTTAAATATTTGTTCCAGCATCGTGGCATGGTAACATCCTTCGTGAGCTCTGTGGACGCTCTCAGTGACTTCCTCCAATCAAAAGCCTACGACCCCCTTCTGAAACTCCTGGGAATCCACTGGGTCTTCATAATGTTTTCCTTAGTCTGTTTCATCGGCACGTTGTATACTGTGCTGTACGTACCGGAGACTAAAGACAGAAGTCTGGAAGAGATCTACGCAATACTTGACGGGAGGCAGAAGGAGAAAAGGAAAGATGTGGAGACTGGGAATGAGACTAGTAGATTATAGCCACTTCGAAGTTACGACACGGTGTATGAACTACTCGTGTGTTATGAGTTTTGACTTGAGGTCTGAGAAGTATACCTAAGGACGTACGCGATAGGTAGATAGGTACCTACCAACCTACTCGTTGAAATTTTTCTGACTGTCCAATTTTCTAGACATTGTACCTACGCTTATGACTTATAAATGACTTGAGGAGTATGTTCGCTCTCCTTGAAATTCTTTTGACTAACCAGATTTCTTGAGACAATAGACAAATACGAATACCTATCGGAGATTGTAACTTACTTAATTGAACCTCGTTACCAGTATGGAACTGGCCAGCAATTTCAATAACGTCCTGTTGGAAATTGCTGGTGTGGCGTCTTTTTAATAAATAATGCAATTTCTGAGCAAGTGGCAATTTATTAAAGAATAACGGCCTATTATTATTATAGGAATAGGTGCCGATTTAGGATCGGTAATTGCACACCACAATATTATAATGACCATCAGACGTGACTTATAGGGATAGGTATAAGGTAGCTATAAGGTAGGTAGTAGATACCTATCTACGAAAAAATTTACTAATTAATAACATTTTTACAAGGCCATAAACGGCCCTAAATTTTTGTGCAATGGATATGAATCTAGTTTGTATACTGTGATAGGATTGAAATTGTATAAGAATGTATTTTTTTACTGTGCCTATTTACTTCCGATTGTGATATTATTGACGAATAAATAAATGGTATTATTAGAGATAAGTTCAGATGCCATGAAATCATTAAATAATTTATACACATTATTTTGTCATTTTTATTAGCCACACATACCTAATTTTTTTTTTAAATTATATAGACTAGCGCTTGGCTGCAATCAGACCTGCTAGCAAGTGATGATGCAGCCTAAGATGGAGCGCGCTTGCCTAGAAGTTGCCTATTCACTCTTGACTTGAAGGTACCCATATTATAGGTGGAAGGGAAAACTGACGCCGGAAGGGCGTTCCATATCCTAGCTGTTCGAATTAGTAAAGAGGAAGCAAATCGTTTCATACGTGTTCGGGGAATTTCGACTACGTACGGATGCAGACCTTGACGATGCTTGGTAGTACGATAGTAGAAAGGTTTACTTACTTAACTAGGTACCTCATCATCAAAACTACCACACCCGGCAAAAATTTTAGCAAAAAGCGCAGTATTGATTTTTACGTCTCTTTGGATAGCGGGCCGAAAGAAGCCTGAGGGGTTTTCTACAGCGCGGGAGCACGCGATTTGGTCAATCGCCTCTTGTTTGCTCGGCATTATACCTACTTATCTTACATATTCAGGTAGGTACTAAGTATCAAATCAATCAAATAGATATACCTACATAAAATTGCCATTTTAAATACCTGATTCACAACTCTAGTTAGGGACCGTAATTTTTTGACGCACACACTTGAAGGTGTATCACAAATCAATCTTCAAGTCTTCAATGTGCCAATATCTTTGTACCTAGTCGGTATCGCTACGCGTATAGGTCTATATCACACACACACACAAGCGTACGAATTTGTCTTCAATTTTTAGAATACAATATAAACTTTGCCTATCTTTGATTTTATTGTATCTTTGGTAGGTAAGTAGGTAATTGAATCAAAAACTAATCTTGATTTGAACATGAAACTATATTTTGTTCCATAAACATAAACGGAAATAACGCTAGAAACTAGTCATAAAGAAACTAGTAGCTATGGGCGTGGTTAGAACAGCAGTATTATTTTGCTTATATTTAAATTTTGGTTATTCCACTGGAGATAAAGAGCAAAATAACCCAGCAGTAGGTAAGACCCAAGTAGAAGAGATAAAATTAAATTAAGTCATCAAAATTATTGAATTAACTACCAATTCACTTGTACATAAATAACCCATACCTAAACCTTTTCTACAACCTTGGCGAAATGGCGTGCTCTGATTCTTTACTTACCGAGTGGATTAAGTTATTTATGGATTCGACCCGACCGAATCGTTTTGGACTTTATTTTCTAAGTTAGAGGTATGCTGTATGCCCGTCTAGATGATGCCCTCGAATTTAACTCTATGATATTCCGGGATAGACGTAGTCTATATGGAAGGCCAGAGTATAAGCTACCTCCATTCTTAATGTCGGCCAAATTGGTACAGTCATTGTGGTGTGAAATAGTGACAAACTTCCAAATTTTCACATTTATAACATTACTAGATGGCGGTAGTAGTATCCTGAATCGCGATTGATTTGAGTCTTTTGAGTATATTAATTTTAAATGTTCATACATTTTTGATGAAATTTTTTAGCAAAATTACTGTTTCATTATTAGGATTGGCAAAGTCATATTCTTTACTAGCTGATGCCCGCGACTTCGTTCGCGTGAATGTAGTTTTTTAAAATTCCCGTGGGAACTCTTTGATTTTCCGGGATAAAAAGTAGCTTATGTGCTAATCCAGAGTATAATCTATCTTCATTCTAAATTTCAGCCCAATCCGTCCAGTAGTTTTTGCGTGAAGGAGTAACAAACATACACACACACACACACACACACACACACACTCACACACACACACATACAAACTTTTGCCTTTATAATATTAGTGTGATACCTGTGCCACCGAGTAATAAAACGTACCTAGGTAAAAATGCCTAATTTTTGCTTCTTCTTATTTTGAAATCCAGTAAAATTTAAAATGAACGTAGACTACAATAAGCCTGAACCAGCTCTAGTCGCGAGCGGGAGACGCCGACACCACGATGAGAAGAAAGCTTTCAGAATCCGGAACGAATACCTTCTGAACCTCAACAAGGAGAACTTGAGGATTCGTGGTGGAAATACCACCGATACTAAGAACTTCCCCTACATAGCTGCAATCATTATTAACGGAAGGCTATGGTGTGCGGGCACTATTGTTGATGTGAACTGGGTGCTAACAGCTGCGCATTGCTTGAATTAGTAAGTAGCTAGGTACCATCTATGTGCCTATGCTTCAGAATTTTATGTACCTGTAACAGGAACCTACAAAAGACAAATTAAAGAGAGATAATATCCCTGCTAGTAGCAGGTACAGGACAATACAGTAACGGGTGAGGTTTGAATCTTCATGTGACGTGTCACCTTAACCTTTGAGCGATTGAGATTTCTTTGTACCTTAACTAATAGGTACTACCTAGGCCACTGCCACAAAAAAAAAATTATACCTATAGATAGCTCTTCTGAATGTGGTACAAACCTAACATAGACCTACCAAGTGCAGACAATAGAGGTAAGTAAATCGAATAAATCAGTACTTATACACGGTTGAGAGTACAGTCACAGATCACGGCAGAGGGAACTTGTAACCAAACGTCTAGGCTTCGCCGTCACTGATCTGCGTCAAATGTTACCTACATTTGACGCTAGATGATGCGCTTATTATTCTTTGATTTCATGTCACCCCTAGCTTAATATTTGATATATCGTCGATTCAGGATCAAACCGAGAGTGCCTCACTCTAGTTCTTCAACAATTTTGTGTCTTTCAATCCTACAGCGTTCTCCACGTCGCACCAATGAAAACATTAGGAAAATATGTCAAAGTAAGAGTGGGCAGCGCGCAACCACACGAGGGTGGTCAGCTCGTGGACGTCACAGGAGCTGTAAGACATCCCAAATTCGAAGAGGAACCAGTGCCACACGCAGACATTGCGCTGTTGAAGCTTGCTGAGAATCTGGGTAAAAAAATCAGCTCTATGTTGAAACCGACTCCCTTGGGCAGTGTTCGAATTAGATTTTTAACTCAGGTTATCATCATCGCATCTACCGTTGTCCGATAAACATTCACTGCTGAACATCGGTCTCGTGTATGGACTTGTGCCGCCTGAATCCAGCGGCTCTCTGTGACTCGTTTGATGTCGTCTGTCAACCTAGTCCATAGGGTTATGGGATCAACAAATTCTTGAAAAGCTGGCAATTCATTGGCGATTCTTCTGATGCTTCACATTCATGGGTGGTTTCAAATTAGGTAACACGTGCATAAAAAAATACAGTCGAAACGAAAAAGCGTGTAACGAAATAGTGAGAGTAGGTAATGGGTAGATAGGTACCGTCGTTTGTACCTACTCCGCAAAACTGAACTTTTGATAAGCTAAGTTCTACTGTATTGGACGATAAAAGATGAATTTTCTACTCTACCTTGTGGTTAAATATGTACCGACTTAGGTAGGTAGGTACTTTCTGTATATAACAGATTCTGTTAATTCTTCTTACAGAATTCACGATGCATATAAATTTAATCAAGATCTACACTGGAATGAAGGAACCTTACGCACAAAGTTTCGTTGCAGTTACTGGTTGGGGAGCTACGCGCGTAATTATTTATTTATGACTCCGTAAGACGCCTAAAATGAAGACTTAAAGGTTGATTTGTCCAAGTTTTCTGAATGTAATAGTACCTACCTACTAACTTTCAGGCACTTATGACTCGTGTACCTAGGTACCTAACTTCAAATAGGAGAAAAAACCATGCCTTATTGCCCTGCTGTTTAGGACTTATCCTCCGAGCCGAAACATATCTCATCATCACCGGCTCACTACTGTGCACTGGTCTCCCTAGAAATGAGAAGGGGTTAGGCCATAGTCTACCCCGCGAGCCAAGTACGGATTGGCAGACTTCACATACTTTATGAGAACATTATGAAAAACTCTCAGGCATGCATGTTTCCTCATGATGTTTTTAAGTGATGTTTAATTGCTTAAAACGCACTTGGCTCCGAAAAGTTAGAGTTAACTCCAAAAACATATCTAAAACCTTATTACTATTATGGATTATGTAGATCCTATGCACTAACCAAGACTCAAAAGAAAAACACATTAGTAAAATCTGACCTACCTTTGAGATTAGTAAAAAATCTTTGGGCCCATCAAATATGACGTTTTCAGGGTTCGGTCACAGCTTTTAGGGATCATACACCAGATCTGATGACAGCGCGTCTAAAAGTGCGAACGCGTGGATACTGCAGTGACGCCTACCAGCTCGTCAGCGGCTTCCAATTCACGCCTGACTTCTTCTGCGCCTCCTTGAGGAACGGCACTAGAGATGCATGCTTGGTAAGTGACCTGTTTTAGGTTTAAAGTCTACTTTTTCTTAAAGTGAGATCAATACAGCGTAGGTACCTACCTATTTTGCCCAGACACAGATTTAATAAGTATGTCAGACACATGATAAAGTCGAAATCGAAACACAACTCTGAAATCTGAGCAAAGTAAAAATTCGTTCTATAGTAGTAAACAGTAGGTATGTAGGTACCTACTTTTACAAAACTCATAGCAAAGCAAATGCTTTTCGGGGCATATAACCTGGAGGGAGTCTGGTGATTTCCCTTTTGTCCTGCACAACAATAAAATTGTTTAACCCCGAGTGGTCGAATATAAATATTTGTAGCAACTTACAAAAGGTATAAGTATAAAGTTTAATTGATAATTAATATTTTCCCTGAATAATTCGCTGACCATGTTCATAATGGTCGTTAACGGGCCGGCAATAGTTAGACGAAACCGAGAATACTACTTCCAAAAAAGGAAACTATCTAAACGTAGCTCGCTGAAGTTAGTACTTATATTCTTTTCCAAGTATTTTCTTTACCTTTTTGTACTTATCTAAAATTTATTTTGTTTAGTTCGACGCGGGCGCCCCGGCTGTACAACAAAACCGTCTGATGGGAGTGATGAGCTTTGGACCGGAACGCTGTGGACATGAATTTCAGCCGGCTGTATTTATCAAGGCGTTTTACTTTAGGTAGCTACAATAGTTTTATTACTTGGCGGCTGTCACATCATTCTGAAGACTGGACGCACACTGGCTACTGTCGCATAAGCGCGTGGAATAGATGCTCTACCAGAAAAAAACACTTGCCTGCAGCGTCCGTGATCCCAGTAGTGAAATAGTGAATTCCAGTAAAAAGTGTAATCTAAATATGTACCTTCATGGCAAGAGTGAATAGGCACCTAGGCAAGCGCACTCCGACCTAGTTAAAAGAGCTCACCATTGCTTTTTATTAGGCAGGACTGTCAACAAGCGCAAGCCTATCTTGCGATTTAAAAAAACTTAGGTAAGCTCGAAATGCTCAAATTCTTCTATTTAGACGCACCGAGTATTTCGATGTAAGCCTGAGCTTTTTTTATTCCGGTGGTAAGTGATGATGCAGTCTAAGCGGACTGAAAGGGATATGGCAGAATCATTAAACCAATACCACTTATCGGTTTCTACGCGACATCGTACGGAAACGATGAGCAAATCTTCAAGTAAGGCTACGAGTAAACCATGAACTGCTTAAAAATACAAAATATGCCTCAAGTGGAATGAAAAATAATTAGAGCCCAAACCATAGGTACCATCAACCCTCCTTATCATACCAGTAATTTAATATTTTTTTCTAATACGCGTTTCAGGGACTTCGTAAAGCACACGATCTCGTCATACAAAACAACAGGAGAGTTGATCGAAGCGATGAAGGACATAGACCCGGTGGTGCGGCCGCCGGTACACGTCGCCGACGACACGGAAGATGTTGCGAACCCGGACGAAGTCACGGAGCCGGACAGTAGACACGATTGAGCATTCATTGAGGCTTAGGATGTGCATGAAGCCGGAGCCGCACCAGCGCCGTACTGCTGCTGCTATTTTATTACATTACAAAAAATTAAAAAAAAAAAAGACTTACTAATAACCACAAACACTAAAAAGTAAAAATAATTTAATTTATTACCAAATATATTATGTATTGTATATAAGTACAAGAGTTCATATAGTTTTATAGAAACATTAGTCTATTTCTTTGTGTTTTCGTTGCGTTAATACGCACTAAGAAAAAGAAACCCCCTATAGCTACCTATAAGTATATAGATTATACAGTCCCCTCAAGTGTTACAAATCTTACATGAATGACGCATTGATTTTATTATCATCCTGATGCCGCGCTGCGCCAATATAATATCAATAATATCAAGTCACCCAACCGTGTAGAAGTTAATAGGGCATTCAATTGAAACAACAAAATGTATTTATTATTGTTTATTTTAATACATAACTACAGAGAATCATCACTGCGGGAGCCGGGCGGCCCCGCGCGCCTGCACGGGCTCTTGTTTTTGGTACCTACACTTAAACTCAATTAAACGACACAAAATAATTAAACGTTGTATACCTATCACAAGCTAATGTTCGTGGACATCGGGCCGACTTGAAACTAAAACGGAATTTATATAACGAAATTAGTTTCTCATGCATGCTTTACAATGCATGCATTACACATGCATAACGAAGTTAGACGTTTACACGTGCAATTGACACACGTGATACTAATTTCGTTCGTAATGTAAATTCCGCTTAAGAGACATTGCCCACGGTGACTTTTTGTAGCGATACAGCCGCGCGCTTCTTGAACGCGTTTCTGAATCGCGACAATAGCGATACAGAACCGTGGCCAAAGTGACGCGGGCCAGCGACGCATCGCTGCTGTATCACGAGCTTTTTACGGCTTCATCGCTGCAAAAAGTCGCGGTGGGCGATCTCCCTAACAATTAGAAACGTATTGCAAAAATTACTTTAAACTTAATTAAAATTATTATTATTTAATGGGCTCACTTAGGAACTTAATATGGATAATTTGCCCACTTATTTGGCAGGCATGATTCACTCTTGCCAAAACACTACTTAAATCAGTAAATTAAACAAATAGTTTAAGGTTACTATTATATTGTATCATGTGGCCAAGGTACGTTTTACAGCATAACAACTGTCTGGGAACTAGTTAAACATTAGGTATATTATGAAATCGAAACTAATTTAAATTATTAAGTCTACAAGTGAAAGTTTAACAAAAGCTTTATAAATCATTAACAAAAAAAGATCTTTCTTAGCACTGCATTCAAAGTTGATTAATACCTAGTCGTTAACACTGTATCTACCGAAGATACGTTAAAACCTGCAATGATTCATGATTATACAAAACTATAAACTTACACATCAAACTGTAGACCTTTCAGTTTATCGTAATAAATCGAGATAACCTAAAATTAAAAATTAACCAAGAGCTAATCACGAAAGCACTTACATAAATAAACAAAATAAAACACGCGATGTCCACTAACGGTTTTAAAACTAATTTGTGTCATTAATTTTATTCCGAACAAGCGACCCATTGCAAAATTATTGAGTACACATGAAAAATAACGAGTTTTTACGCTTAAGTTATTTTATAAAGCAATATAAATAAACACCAATACAACTCATGTGTATTCATAAATTTCAAGGATATCTTTTTGAGACCCATGAGGCCGAATCACTGATAAATATATATTTAAAAAAACGATCAGCCGAAATTAAATTACAATCAAAAACAAGGGCCGAACAAAGACTGTATCATTAACTTACAATCAAATTCTATAATACACTGTTCTCCTTCTTAATATTCAAGTGGATTACCAAGACATTGGCAATGCTTATGGTTTTATTATAAAGAATGTGTATAAAAAACAAAATGTCTTTATAAGTTGATCTGGAATTACGTGAGTTAGATTCAAAAACAACAATTGATAGTTTGTTAACACAGAGTCAAAGAAATCAATCGTTCATGCAAATATCAACTTCTGGCACGTGAGCTAATGCCATCAACTCTGTATCGATAAAATGTGCTGTACATTTTCATTTAGGTTGTTGTTTAAAATATTTAATAAACATACAAGTGTAAATTAAAAATTTATAACACCCCCGACGATCCAAAGTATTTGAGTTTTCCAAAACATCATTTTCAAATAAATAATTATGTATTTAGGCAACGTCCATCTTGACAGCTTGACATTTGTCTATTGACATAATATTATATTAAGAACCTAACGGTTATCTAACCTTCTTTTCTACAAGAAAACTAGAAAAGAGCTCATAACTCTTAAACGGCTGAACCAATTTTTTTGGATTATAGCTAAGAACACTCTCGATCAAGCCACCTTTCAAAAAAAAAAAGTACATTAAAATCGGTTCATTCGTTTAGGCTCTACGATGCCACAGACAGATACACAGACACACAGATACACACGTCAAACTTATAACACCCCTCTTTTTGGGTCGGGGGTTAAAAATATAAAGCAACAAGAAGGAATAAAAGAACAACGGGTAAAGAAATGTAAATTCACGTAACTCCGGATACTTTGCCTTATGAACTTATTTTAGTAAATAACATTATTTTGTCATAGTCATAATTATAATTCAAAAAGTGATTGAAAATTGATCTCGTGCGTGGTTTACGTAACTACAAGGACGCAAACAGTAAAAAATCTGTCATGTATTTATGGGAAATACTCTCATAAACAGTGAAAAATCTGATTCACAATAATTTGTTTGAATTAAATATTAAATTAAAATTTTACTTAATGATTTTTATTAAAAATTTAAAAAACCTATATGATTTTGGACCAGCTTAATAGATCGAACCAATAATTTTTATTGTACTATTCAATAAAGTCTCAATATTGCCATTTTTTCCGTAATTCTAGGCAAATAATAATATTCGACGCCTTTTTTTATACCATAGTAAATCAAAATTCGGAACGTTTTCGGAAAATTGAATATGCCATAGATATCTAGTAACAAGTTGCAAATTACAAGAGTTCTAGTTACACCGCGCGATAAATCCATTGAAAACTCATCAGCATAAAAAGCTTTGCATTCCATATTCAGTTTAAAAATCGTTTCGAATTTTACTACGAAAATTATCACCAATGAGGGTGCGATTCCACTAAAGCGGAGCTAAGCGAAGCGTAGACGTGATTTCGACTAATCAAACTATCGACAGATAACGTGAAAAAATCTAACAATAACATGATTGGTCTATTTGAACACGTCCCCGTTCACCTAGTATACACTAACAAAAAATCTTTCACACGAAATAAAACATGATGACACAGACAATGATGATGAGACAATAATAATTATTATCATTATGCATGATTTTTCCCGTCCATTGAGTTGTCAGCACGCAAAACAAAATAAGAAAGAAACTTCCCAAATCTCAAAGTATTATGTCTTATCCTCGTATTAAGGTTATATTAATCTAATGTGAGTCTTATGTCCTTGTGTTTAGATATAAATCGGGATATAAATAGCCAGTCTTCCATTGTTTAAGCGTAATGATACCGTAAGTCTAGTCAAAACGCCAAATTCCGTTAGGCTGTCCTTTTCTTGCTTAAGGGTTAATACTATAGGAAGAAAAAGGAATATTGATTTTATACTTTAGATCTAAGAGTTCTTGAAGATAAATGTGTTGCAACTATTAGTGCTCAGTTCAAAATTTAGATTTGCTCAGTGATGTCACCAATTTATAGGTCTAAATACACTGAAGGGCATCAGTGTAATTTAGAAATTGCAAAGACATCATCTTCAATACACGTAAAAAGGGTTCATTTTGTTTAAATTGTGACTAGACCAACTGATTGAATTCCCTAGAGCTTTAAAACGACGGAAACCGGTATGGTTTTGTATTCATAAACGTGGCTTTAAAAAGAGAAAAAGAAGTGTTGATTTAAAAATGTTGCAGTGCTGAAATTTCTACTTTAAATGTACCTGAGATTGAAACGTTTTTGTGAAACAAAAATTACAGATCTGGTTAAACTTTTCATGGTTTCAGTTTAAAGATAATAAATACATAACCTTTCTAGAACATCAATTTTTATGAATAAAAAAATACACATAATTTAAAATTTTAATGAATTATAATATTTCGTTCACACCATAGATTACAAAACAGCCTGAACAAATTAAGATAATTTGAAATTGGGCGAGACTTAACGCTAAAGATCTTCAAATAAAAAATACTAGTATAGTTAGGCAGAGCAAGATATGCCATTTCGTCACAAATTATATCAGAAATTGTCACAGATTAGTCTTTGATAAAAGAAGTTGGTATATCAGACATCGATGTAGTGCAATATAATTACAAAGTCTAAACAAAACTTTATTGGCAATGCATTTGCAGTATAAAATTTAATATTTAGATATTGTCACAGATTAAAAGAGAATTTATAGCCAGCCTCTTTGGTATGTCTGAAAATATTAAGGACAAGAATTTAGACTGTAGATAGATCGTGGGATTCAACTGTTTTCTCAACTCACCAACATTGATAGAATAATTGGAGAGTCAAAAAACGATTATGTCACTGTAAAACTAACCTTAAAGATACTAGATTTAAAGTCAAAAATTCTGTACCACCGATTTTAACTTCGCAACGTTTCCATTTGGAGCGCTACCACTTACCAGTTAGATGTATGGACATGGTCACACTTAACCCTTAAAACAATATATTATAAGGTTAACGCTGAAGCGTATCAACGTTCGACTTTTATCAACGCTGGTGAGATGTAGTCTTATACAAAGCCCATTCGATAAGGCCGGAAACATTCTTGGACAAGTCGAGTCAAACCAAATAGAATTTATTACAGGTTAAAGTAGTATTTCAATATTAACATATAAAACAATATTAAAATATTCCTTCTTTAAGGGTGGTAGTAGGGTCTCAAGACACTACAGACACCCTACGTGTAAGAGATGCCCCCCTACCACGTAGGTGTTTGTATTGTTATTAGTTTAAGCAGTATGTTGAAATTTGAATTCAAATGTTTTTGATTTGATTTAGGTGTTACCACAAATAATACACAGTTTAACAAAAAAAATGATATTTCACAGATTATGGCAGTAAGTATACAATAATTTAGACATTGCCACCGATTGCAAAGTTATAAAACAAACCTCGTGGGTTCACATTGGACTTCAGCCCTGGGTTTGGGGCGCTCAGTCGCTCAACACACGTTTGGCCAGCGGTTCTTCTAGCTCTGTTTCCGGGGGCTGTTCCAAGCCGGGCAGTATTATCTGAGTGTCTGATGCTTCTGAGGGCTGGAGAGGAAATTTTTAAGGTTATAGGTTTTTAAGGTTAGGGTGCCATGAAGAACAGAATAGAAGACTTTTTGAATTGAACCAGAATTATCGGATTGCAGTGCGTAAATAGCCTTTGTCACAGGAATATGGATAACCATAATTATTATAAGCACTAATTTCCATTACAAAAATGTGTCTATGTAATTTGGTAAAAAACTGCTGCTTGGAATTTCGGCTGACTTGCCGTGTTTGGGAGAAAATTCAGAGTGCCGAATTTCCGCTAGATGTGTCGGAAAAATCGGTCAAGTGCGAGTCGGACTCCCACACAACGATTTTGGTACCAACGTAGAAGTAACACTTTTATTGTGATGTAATCACAAATTCCGGTTTTCCGATTTTTCGCTTTACTTGTGCTATGTATAAGACAATGCTACTGCCTTCATGATTCTAAGTCAACGGGAAGTAACTTATAGGTTTTGATTCCGTTGACGGGTCTTACACGTAAGACAGGTGACAACGAAGTGATTTTTTTTTTAATTCAATGCAAGATAGCCCTTGATTGCAATCTCACCTGGAGGTAATTGATGATGCAGTCTAAGATGGAAGCGGGCTAACCTGGGAAGAGTATGGCAGTTTTCATTAAACCCATACCCCTTTGGTTCTACATGCCATCGTACCGGAACGCTGAATCGCTGGTAAGGTGGTAACTAGCCACGGCCGAAGCCTCCGACCGGACCACACCAGAAATTTAGAAATTATAAAATTCCAAAACCCCGGCCAGGAATCGGACCCAGGACCTCCCACTAATAAGACCACAGCGCTTACCACTGCGATAGGAGGCCTTATAGGTGATCCTACAAGGGTTCGTTTTTTCTCTGCAGATACCCTAACAAAATGAAGTAAATTCAAGTCTCACCTCAACGTCATTCGCGTTTTCAGACTCCTTGTCGTCGACTGCGCGCGCACGTTTCTTGGCGCCGCGGGAGTTTGTATCTGCCGCTGAGCCCTGCTTCTTAGGTTGGAACTGCGGAGTACACGTTTGTATTGAATTGCTAGTAAAGCAACAGTGCCGTCCTTTTCAAAATGGGTATTGGGTACATTTTGAAAATGTTAGCTTACTGCCAACTGTTTCAGAATCTTTTATAGAGGATTCATATTATGGGTGTAGATAAAGTTTTGTATCCAAATGTTGATAATTAGGTATTAAAACACTCATGTGATACTAATACCCCTTACTATACAACAGTTGCATAAATAACTGTGTAATCACCTGTAGTTCTGGAGGTAAGAACACGCGTGTGTTGACAAAGTAGTCAGGCTGCGGCGCGAAGTACATGGTGGGGATGCGCGCGTCCGTGGGGAACTCGCGCATCTCGAAACTGGTCGACCGCGTCCATATCACCGACATCGCCAGGTCGCACGTGGCCCAAAGTTTCTGCAATAAAACATCCAATCAATACATTTTACTGCATTTTTAGGGTTCCGTACTTCAAAAGGAAAAACGGAACCCTTATAGGATCACTTTGTTGTCGAATCTGACTCGCACTTATCCGGTTTTATTCGTTCAATGCCACTTTACATGAGCATAACTAGTGTTTATTATTGAATTGTATTACATGTCAAATCAATGTCTCTTGCATTTCGTTCACGCAGAGTTCCTATCGTGTCACTAAGGTTGAGATCTATAGATCGCACTTTGACTTTGCTTATACTTGAGACAGTGCTAAAATGAGACAGCGTTACGTCGCCGGCATCTACAGCTATATAACTTACATAGTTCATAGTATCGTCCATTTCATTAAGAGCATCCTTGTGCATCTTCATCCGCTCCACGAGGCTCTTGTAGAAGCCGTAGCAGTAGAAATCGTTGCGGGTTATGAGCGGCTCCAGAACGAACCACAGGCATTGTTTTACCACCTAAATACAGTTAAAAAAATTTAATCGCCATATAAAATAATCTCAAAAAGAAAATAGAAAAATGTCATCATAGAATCAATAGATACAAAAGATAAGTCCTAACTTTTTCACTGACTGACTCATCAACGCTCAGACCAAACCCTTAGACTTAAAAAAAAAATTCAAAATTACAGTTCTTACTTTGAGCTGTGGCACGTTATCGTAGGATACAAAGGCAGGGTCGTGTGCCAGCACCGGCACCGCGAACACCATCATGTAGTCCGGCAGGATGTGCGGCAACTGGCTCACTGCGCGTTCAACTGCACACACAAAATCTAACTTTAAGGGCTTGTTTCAGGAAAAGGAATTTTCGTAATAATATGTGGAAAACATAATAATTTCTTTGATTTCATATGGTGTAATTTTTTGGTAACTTAGAAAAGAAACTTAAACTAAAAGAGAGTTAGAGCAGAATCAGCGCTGCATCCTATTTATAAATAGCTCTTTTTCTATTGTGTAATCTCTTCTTTCTGACATAAGAGATAGAGATACGAGAGAAGCGAACCGCCGAAGGGGTGCGCCGCCGTGGATGTATTTCTCGGGCCACGTGTCTCACCTGCCTATATCTAGCAGGGTTGCCATCAGTTGATGAAAACGAAAGGTTATGTTTTCACCTTTGGTGCCCATGGTGATGTTCCGCACGTACTCGCGGCGCCGCACGACGTCCGCCAGCATGTACTGGCGCACGAGGCCGCGGATGCGCTTGTCCGGCTCGCGGCCCGCCAGTGCGTACATGCCCATGAAGTCCAACGGCAGACATTTGTTTGGTATACCCTGTATTGAAAGATAATATTATAAACCAATGGGAATTAACGTATTCGATAAATAAATAAAAAAACACAAAATTAATAATATACTGTACCTTCGATAAACCTTTATGTAATTTAGCAGCGAATGCTTCTCGCACTTGTGGTACATCATCCTGTAAAAAAATAATTTTTCATTAGGTACAAAAAAACTTGACAACTCAACTTGAATCAATATATTTTTAAGTTTACTTAGACTACATGTAAACCTTAAAATTTTAAAATTTCCAACTCATTTCTCCTGAATTTTTAGTCCATAACTAACTAACCTTTATACACGCACAGGTCTGGTACGCAATCACAGAGGCGATTGTGACGCTGTAAATCTGTTTGCGTTCATCGCTTGTCAATGGGTGATGCGTTAAAAAAGTGCATAAATTAGTCAATATGTAGTCAAATAAAATACTGAGGTTGGTGGTTTGTACAGATAATAAGAAAGTGAGGGTGCGTTTCCACTGAAGCAAAGCTGGGCCGTGTTTTCAACCAATCAGATTATTCAGTGACGTGATAATTGTATAATGTCTTGTAATTTTATTACGTCTCCGCTTCGCTCCGTTTAATTCTAAAGTCACATACCACCATGAGATGTGAGAGGTTGTAGAACTGGTCGGCGGTGAACTGGTCGCCGACGCCCTTCTGCTCGCAGATCTTCAACATGGCCGCGCCCGCCGCCAGCCGCAAGTGCGACATTTCCGCGGCCGACACGCGCTTTTGCTATGTACAAGTAATTACTTATTAGTTTATTTTTTATTTTTAGGGTTCCCTACCTCAACTCTTATAGTATTTTTTTTCTCTCTCTGTCTGTCTGTCCGTCTGTCCGTCCATCCGTCCGTCCGTCCGTCCTGTCTGTGAAAACCGTGAATTTGTGGTAACATCACCAAAAAAAGAGAAGAACCAGTCAAAAGTATGACAGATGATTTTTACCTGTAATAAATCTCCTTTGTGTATGATAAAAGCGTTGAGCATCCTAAATGTCTTCTGAGCAGACAGTTCATCTCTCTTGAGTCCCAAGAGCCAGCGGGCCATGCATTTGAGTCCTTCTAGTTTGCAGCGAGTCTCTTCCGGCAAGTCCTCCTCATCGCACCACTCGCCTTCTGGCGCGTTCGAGCCTCCACCGCCTTCTCTGACCAGTAATTCTTTCACTATCTGTTAACAAAGAAATAACAAATCAACAAGAAAGAAAAAATCAAGAAAGAAAAAATAATTTAGTTTTAATATAATACTCAATTTAGGTAAGGAGAACATGGCAAGGTTTATAATATATCAATAACCTGTAGCTCGCAATAAGCAATAAGGCCGCCTTTGTATACAATTTTTTTCTGTTTTCTTCTTTCTGTGTTGCGATCCTTTACATGTGTTTTTGTGTGCAATAAAGTTCTATCTATCTATCTCGATTCAGTATATCTGCATCAATAAATTATTACAATTGCAATTGTTGTTATTGGCTAAATGAAAGCTATTCTTGTAGCAACATGCATTGTAGCCAATAGTGAGCGAGCATCAACCAATCAGAGGTGATTGCGATCGTGACATTGTAGCTGTCATTCTACCACAATCGAGCTGCTGGTATGTATGCTACGTGCGCTTTTATTGTACAGAGAGCAACGCATTTTTCGCCAAACAACTAACGACTCGACGTTTTTGACCAGAACACATATGCAACTTTTGTACACTGTATATTTGTCACTGGGCTCACTCAGGGTTCATGGTATCAAGCACACGTCGTATATGATGTGTTCCGTCTTTAGCGTCTCTAATATAAATGAAATTGACTCACCTTCCTAGACATGTTTTTGATGATAACGAAGAAGCTCTCTCGGGCAGGTTTTTCACGATTTGTCCGAGTGTGACGATGGCCGTGCGGCAGAGTTCCAAGTGTAGCTGTAAGTCGTCTTTAGTGTCTCCAGTATTAGTGGACTCACCTTCCTAGAGACAATGTTCTTGATGATAACGGGGAAGCTCTCGGGCAGGTTGTGCGCGATGTGTCCGAGTGTGACGATGGCCGTGCGGTAGTGTTCTGAGTGCGGGCTCAGAGTCGTCTTTAGCGTCTCCAGTATTTCAGTGAAGATCTGTGTCCGCTGCTCCGGAACGTTTACGAATAGACACCTAAAAATAAAATTAATCATTAGAAATTTTTATTCATTAATTTATAATGGTAAATGTAACTAGACATTATTTTGTCGCGAAATGAACTAACCTGACAGCGTTTTTAGCCTGTTTCGGTGTTCCAACTTCAGCATATGCCTTGCAGAGAGTTATCAATTTCGGGAACAGTGTCGGGCATGCTTCACCTGTAAAAGAATCCGAATTAGTAAATACAAGTAGAAACGCAGGCAAAACGTAGAACGTCGACATAGAATCTTTGCCAGTGAAGACAATCAATTTTTGTGTGGATTTACATAGTCATGGAACGAATTAGTCTCGAGACACTAACACTTTTGCATGCTATAGGTATACCGTTTCACTGAGAACGGCTCGTGAGGCTCGACAGCATCACCAGCGGCTCGAGGCCGCGCTCCGCCGCTTACCCAATGGTCTATATTTGCCGAGGAAGGTGAGCGCGGCGAGGATGTGCGGCGCCACGGTCTCGTCGTCCATCTCCAGCAGCGACGTGAGGCGGCTCAGCACGTCCTCGTGCAGGAAGTGCGCCGGGAACACGAACGACAGCATCACCAGCAGCTTCAGGCCACGCTCCGCCGCTTTCTTTATGTCGATCCCTGAAACATGCGGAACCTTTATACAAGCATTCTAAACAAGGGCTTCTGAGACGGTCTATCAAGCAGCTTGATCCACCGGTCAAGCAACTTGAGCCAGTAAACGGCACTGTTCCAATTTCTTCTAATTCCAATTTTTACACCGGAAAATCAATGAGTTCCCATGATATTTCCAACCACCTAAATCCACGCGGACAAAGTCGGGATCATAGTCTAGTAGATTATAATCTCCATTCTCCTCACTAGTTCTGTATTGACCAGCATTGGGCATCGAAGGCTGATGTTATGGATAAAAGTATGCAGAATAAAGACAAATTTCCATAGATATTTTTCCTGATATGAAATCCTGTAAAATATTTTCGGAACATAGCATTGATCTCACCGCATTCTTCAGCAATGGAGGAATCCGTGCCCTTGACAGCTCCCTCCACATAACCAACAAGTATAAGCAGGGACTCATGATCCACCATCACAGAGCTCACTCGCTCAAGGAGCATCTTCACTGTGTTGTAATAGAGGTTTGTCATCACCGGTTGACCGAGCTTCTTGAGAACATTGGACTGTAAATAAACACAAAAATTAATATATCAGCATAATGATTAAGGAGTCTCATTCTTTTAGAATTACTTAAACTAAATTTCCTAACTATTGACTTTTCATCTATCAAACACTAAATTATATTTAATTTATATGTTTAATTTAATTTAACGATTAATTAAGACGGCCCCAGGCCAATAACACTAATAAATTAAATACAATAAAGACACAGAAAAGACATGAACAATAATTACTAAACTAAATGAAATAGGTATATCTCTAGGTATACCTATGGATGTCTCCATTCTGATTTAAGAAATTCACTACATAAAAATTAAAATATGACAACAATAAATGAAGATCTAGATTCAAGGATGATGCACATAGAGATAACATTATTTTATCGATGAACAAAATGGCCATACTCACTGTAGTGCGCACACAAACTTCACAGCTGACATTTGGACTCAAAATCGTCTCCATCCCTTGCAACAACTCGGGCGCTTTCTTCATGTGCCCAGAGAATTTATTTAAGAACTCCTGCGCTTTCACAGATTCCGGTAAAAATTTGGAACTAATGTGTAAAACTTTAGCAATCATTTCCTTCTGCACAGCAGGCGTCGGCGGTTTCCTGTGCAGATCAACCCATTCCGCGACTGACCTACGCACCGCCAACTGATGTTTCTGCAACTCTATGAACGCTTTCGTGGCGTTATCGTCGACATTAGACATTAAATAAAAGAGCTTCTTCATCCTGACCGGCGCAGGCAGTGTATAAGGAACCAGTGAGGTATTCAGCAGTCTCTCCACCAGCAATCTGTCCTCTAAAGCTGTCATGTAGTACCCGTGAAGGATTTTGTCTTTGATCCACTGGACGGCTCGTTCAGTTGCAGGTGGCACAGATTCTTCTGTCAAGAATTTCTTGTATATCATCGCCAAGCCAGACATGGCTTCTTTACGGATTTTGAACTTCTTGTCTAAAGTCCTTTCTCGAACAAAATGCAGCAAGTCTTCCGACTCGGCCACAGCTTGGAAATCTCTTTGAGCGGTCGCTATTATAGCCATGACCACTTCGTAACGAACTTGTTCGTGAGCGTCATGCTGTCTCAGCTTTAACGTTTCTGTGATATCTTTCCTCAAGTCAGGATGGTGTACGAGGAAATGCATGCAATATTGGACACATTTGATCCTAATTTGCACGGAGATATCGTTAAATCGGCCGAGAAATGCCCGCCATAACGCTGGATACTGCTTGGCAAGCTGTGACCCCGGCTCTGAGAACATTCTGGCGAGCAATGCTACAGCGCTTAATCGCTCTTGGAACTGAGCGGACTTTAGTTTACACTCTAACTGTGGCAGTACTGCTAGTAATACGGACGAGCAACATTGATTTAATTCATATATTAATTCATATACTTTCGAAAATATAACAAGATTCCTTTCTTCTTTTCCCAATATTAGAACATGATTAAAGAACTGAAATAAAAATTAAACTATTGAGATGACAAAATTAAGCAGACTATTAATTTTTTAATGAAGAGAGCTAATCCAAAAAAGCTGTGATAGCCTAGTTAGGACGTCCGCCTCCTAATCGGAGGTCGGAGTTCGATCCCGGGCATGCACCTCAACTTTTCGGAATTTTGTGCGTTTTAGATAATTAAATTTCACTTGCTTTAACAGTGACGGAAAACATCGTAAGAAAACCTGCATGCCTAAGGGTCCTCTATAATGTTCTCAAACGTGTGTGAAGTCTGCCAATCCGCACTTGGCCAGCGTGGTAGACTATGAACCAACCCCTTCTCATTCTGAGGAGACCGGTGCTCTGTAGTGAGCCGGCGCGGCGATGGGTTGATAATGATGATGATTTTTTTTTGAATGAGAAGCTATTCCAACTCACCGCCTGTATGTAGGGCTCCAAAGTTTCACTGGTCTTAACTATAAGCTCTTTGGCGAGCGCGTACGCGTGTTTATGTTCGCGCTTGTTCGGCTCCACCAGGTTCATCAAAATGACGTTCAGGAGTTCATTCGAGACCACGTCCGATTCCGTGATCAGCGGGCACAGAACATCCAACATAAAGGACTTTACTTTCGACGAGTGTTCAGTGCTGGCGAAAAAAAATTCACTTTCAAAAACCGGTCAAGTGCGAGTCGGACTCGCACACCAACGGTTCCGTATCATTGTACGAGAAATCTTAAATCAATATGAAAAAAAATTGCATGTTAAATGACAGACATCTAGATTTAGTAAACTAATTTATTTAACTCTAATATTTCAGTGTTATTAAAACGATCACAGTCAGGTTTTAGATTTCAACTTTATTTAATTTCAAAGATTTACTTCTGGATTGGTTTCGATAAAAAGTTTGATTTTATACACAGATAGCAATAGAAAACACAAAAACTTACTTGACAATCTTAAACATAAGAGAGAACAGGGCACAGAATATCTCCTGACAGTCTTCCAGCTCAAAGCACATGTTGAAAGACTTGACATAAGCCAGGTTTTCCAGCAGGTAGAAATACCGTTTGAACGCTGGGTCTTTTGGGTCCCGGAGACCTTGGAGTTGGTTGATCAGAAACAGGAATATCGTTTTCACCTAGAGAAAAGAAAAAGAAATACTTGATAAAAAGTTTTGTGTACCTTACACACATATATTGTATTGGTGTTACACAATACACTTGTATTGGTGTTTCTATAGTAATCAATTTCAGTTAGCTTAAATCTCTTTTTGAGACATATTTATCAATGTTCTTCTACAGTACATGGGCTTTATGAATATGGATGGTGTTGCCCATTTTTTCTTCCCAAAGATAAAGTGATTTTTTTCAAATACCTGTTCTTGTAAATTTTATGATAGTGTTCTTTACCTACACTTCAAGGAAATTTCTAAATAATTTTATATCAAAAATTATAGCTATATATCATTTCTCGTTCAAAGAGCTGCATTGTAATATGGGCCTTTGGAAGTAGTTTTGATAGCTGCAAAGTGTTGCTACTAGATGGCATTTAACAGTCTGAGTAACAAACATAATATCACAAATTTCGTCACTAGCAATAAACGATACCGTGGCTCGGCGGTCAGAATGTCGCGTCGGGCGCGAACCTAGAAGACGCAGGTTCGAATCCTGTCGGATTCACAATTTTTGATATGTATTTAAAAAATACCTGTTCTTGATCCTTGTACGGTGCCTCCGGTGCGTACACGCGAAGCACATCAGCGATGCAGCATGCGATGAGCAACTGCACGTCGCGCGACGGGTGCGTGAGAAAGAAGTCGTCCGCGAGGTGCAGCGCCAGCGGTATGAACTGCTGGTACATGCCTTCATCTTGGCCCAAACCCTGGAGGGTGTGAGCCAAGGCCTGGGGAACACAAGTTTTATGTGATGAGTGGGTTTGACCTCTCTAGCGCAGGGGTGAGCACTGTGGTTTTATAACCCGGGTTCAATTCTCGGCAGACGTGTATTTTTCTAAATTGTTTCGGGTCTGGTCTGGTGCGAGGCTTCTGGCGTGGCTAATTACCACCCCCCGGCAAAGCCGTGCCACCAAGCGATTTAGCGTTCCGTTACAACGTCGTGTAGAAACGATCAGGAGTTTGGGTTTAATGAACTACCATACTTACCCCTTCCAAGTTAACCCGCTTCCATCTTAGACTAAATCATCACAGGAAAGATCGCAGTAAAGGACTAACTTGTATAAGATTTTAAAAAAAACCCCAAGGCCTGGGCTAAAGATAAGTTTTATGTGATTGAGCCGAACATTTAGTAGGCGTCATGTTTGCCGCGTGTGTGTGCGTACTAATCCCCTAATTTGTTGTTCATTTTTAGAGCCATTGAGTCTTGAGCAGAATTTTCACAAACCTGTAGAATTTAAATTTTATCTAAGAATCCTCTCAGGAATCTTTGGTATCGCCGATAAAACGCAAATGATATTTTTACGCGTCCATTATTTAATTCTTTAGGATATGAGCTTAGTCAATAATATATAATGTAGAAATAATGTACAGTAAACAAATTGTTTTCATTTTCTTTATCTCAACAACGGAAGTGTTACATTACAACAGTTATGTAAAACAATCGTATGTAGCTCCCCTTATATTTGTATGACATGAATCATAATGTAATTATTATGAAATGTTTATTTTATGGCTCAGCAAAATTTGTGTTCTGGCTGCATGCATTGAAGCAGCCTGAGTGTATTCGGAACACTTTCCATACAAATGGAATTTTATTCCTATTTGTATAATAACCTATCAGATTCAATAAAATTTTGTAAAAACAATCTATAAATTAACTCAATACTTGCTTTTGATATTCTTTGCTTACCTACAAAAGGTAGTAGTTAACTACACATGTAGGTAATAATAAAAAGGTCACAGGAACCACATACTTAAATGCCTGATGCAATCTTTTTAAAGCAAACTTAGCAGTAAAATGCATCATATTTAAAAAGAAATGCAAAAAATATCCAACAACTGCAGCAATGATCCCAACAGGTATTAAATTTCACAATCATACATGGCATAATGAAGTACATGTCATGTACATATATTTAAGTGTGCTTTGCTGTATGAGATTTATTACCCAACTTGTCTCTTTGGCGCAGTGCCTGCAAATTCCTCAAATACAGGAGATCCCAGGTTCCAATACAAGTTATACCTGAAAATCGGTCAAGTGCGTGTCGGACTCGCACTCAAGGGGCTATTATAAGTGGGGTATAAATTTTTACTTTTTTAAATTTTTATGGTGGCTATTTTGAAATTTATAATAATACTAGCCGATGCCCGCGACTTCGTCCGCGTGGATTTAGGTTTTTCGAAATCCCGTGGGAACTCTTTGATTTTCCGGGATAAAAAGTAGCCTATGTGCTAATCCAGGATATTATCTATCTCCATTCTAAATTTCAGCCAAATCCGTTCAGTAGTTTTTGCGTGAAGGAGTAACAAACATACACACACACACACACACACACACATACAAACTTTCGCCTTATAATATTAGTGTGATTTTATTTATTTTATAAATAACTAGCTAATTCCAGAGTATAATCTATCTCCATCCTAAATTTCAGCCCAATCCGTCCAGTAGTTTTTGCGTGAAGGAGTAACAAACATACACACACACACACACACACACACATACAAACTTTCGCCTTAATAATATTAGTGTGATTGTTGTTATAGCTGCAATAGAAATACTCATTCTATAAAAATTTGACAAGACGGCTCTGGCAAACAGCCGGACAGACGGATAGACGGCGGCAGCTTAGCAATAGGCCCCTGTTGGCACCTGTCGGGTACAGACCCACTAAACTATATTTTTCTAATAAAAGTAAGTAATACCACACCAGTAGTAGCGTGCGCCCAGAAACATGTGGTTATGAGGTCAGATGCTAATCGCTCCAGAACCTAGTAAAAATAGCCTTTGAATATGCAGATCCTGAATACCTTGAGTCTCCGAACAAGCTCGTCTGGTCCAAGGTCATCGGTAATTGGGCGGCAGCCTTGCGGGTACACTATTTCCGCCATGATGCCAATCTGCAAAGACGTTTGATTTTGAGTAATCTTATCATTTCTATATACTTCTATTTAGCCTAGAAGATAAAAGAAATAATAAAATTACTTAGCTTGCAACTACCTAGAAGTTCTAGGATAGTTCTTTTAGGTAAAAACAATGCTTGAATGCCAGTGGGGGGGTGTGTCTACGCTTTGGTTGAAATCTATAGAGAGCACTGTGACTTTGCTTAGACTTAAGTTTCAGTTAAAACGAGACAGACTTATTTCAGTGGTATAACACTGTCTCGTTTTAACAGTGTCTTAAGTCAAAATGTCTGAGCAAAGTCAAAGTACACTCAAGATCTTAGCCTAAGATACCTATACTGATCTCTCATACTTTGCGGGAAATGAAAAGTTAAATAAACCAATCCCGCATTAAGCACCGATTTCCACCTAAGCGGTGCGCAGAGATGTATTCAGTTGACTAATCAAATTCCTAGATGACCCGTAAAAATGATCATGTATTTTTTTTCAAGTTTGATTTGTAGACTAAATACATCTCGCTGCTCCGCTAATGTAGTAAACGGGCGTAACACACCTTGCCGTCATCTCGTTCCGTTTTATAACAGTATAAACAGAACGATAAATCACCTACTGCACAGGTACAAGGTCAACAACTACCAAAATGAACTGGTAAACCAGTCAGTTTAGACTTATAGGATATGTGCACATACACCAAACAATCTCATCTACCAATACAATGAAGTCCATTAGGTTACTTAAACACATTCCAAATTATATCTCCCATATTATATGCATGAGAATGCAACAATGTCATACTATTATTGTTAAAGACTATAGTAAAATACCTACTTGTTTTTCACTTTGTATGAGAAAAGCTACAAATGTAGTGAAAGTAGATAAGATTTCTAATGTTATTGAACATCATTTCAACAAATAATGCCACTTGCTATGGCAAATCTAGGCAACCATTTTGTCTCACATCAAATTATAGTGGTTATTTTAAAATAATAACTATGTAACAATGTCAGTAATTGTATATTTTTTAGGGTTCCCTACCTCAAAAGGAAAAACGGAACCCTTATAGGATCACTTTGATGTCTGTCTGTCTGTGCATCTGTCAAAAAAACCTACAGGGTACTTCCTGTTGACCTAGAATCATGAAATTTAGCAGATAGGTAGGTCTTATAGCACAAGTAAAGGAATAAATTAGAACACCGCGAATTTGCAGTTACATCACAAAAAAAATTAAAATGTGTGTTAATATTCAAAGTAAGATAACTATACCAAGTAGGGTATCATATGAAAGGGTTTTACGTGTACATTCTAAAACAGATTTTTATTTATTTTTATGCTTAATAGTTTGTTCAATAGATTTATCATGCAAAATGTCAGAAAAATACCCGAATATGGAACCCTTGGTGTGGACTCGCACTTGGTCAGGTTTTTTTTCATAAATTACTTACTGTGCAGTACAGCATGGGTGTGGTGTACAGTTTGTGACCTTGTCATATTTTCAGTCCCCAATACCAAAGAATGAGGGGACTGCCTTATTAGTCAAATTGTCTATCAAAGGGATGGACTAATTTTAATGTAGTATCCTTTGGTAACTACGATTGACAATATTTGTAGGGTAAAAACCTGAAAATCAGGTTGTACTACTTGGCTAACTTAATTACAAAATACTTAAATCTCTGAATAATTACTTCAGGAATGAGGATTTATTTAATTCATACACTAGTTTTTACACACTAACCTATAATTAACAAGTAAATATATATCAGTAATTATGAATACATGATAATTACATTCATATTAATAAGCAGCTTGGTAACCTAAATAAAAGAATTTTGCATATACTTACATATAATTAAGCTTTAAATAATGTGTCCATCACTGAGTTGTTTGATAATTTAATCACAAGAATTCTATGGAGTCTTTTTATTAAATTAGTTTAAACTCCACTTAAATTTATGAATTATGGATTTTTTGAAATCGCACTAGTGTTGTAAATTTAACTAACAAGCCATCTTTACACTGAAAGTGCATTTTACAAGCAACTGTCTGAAAACTATTTTTCAGTTGACTTCTGTCAGTGTGTGTCTGCGTGTGTGCTGATAACTTTAGCGGATTAATACTTATATGATGGCTGCAACTTCGTCCACATGGATTTAGGTTCTTTTAAACCCTGTGTTAACTCTTTGGTTTTCCAGGATGTTATGTAGCTTGTGTGTTAAGTCAGAGTATAATAAGGTATCCCCATTCTGTTAAGCCAAATCGGTTTACTCATTGTGGTGTAAAGGGGAAACAAACATCCAAACTTTCAAATTTACAATAACTTTTATTAGGATTAGGATGACAAGGTTTTAAGAGAAAAGGTTTAGTATTAACTATAAACTCAATATTTACTTTCAATTTGGACAAATTTATGAAAATAGTTGTAACGTGTACCTTAGCGGTCCCGTTACATCCCTTATTTAGATCGCATATTTTTATTAACATAACCTGAAATCTGTTTGTAGACCTTTTATACGTCATATGTCAGTGTCCCAAACTTCACCATGACGTTTCTAAGGCGTGACGTTTGGGAATGTAATTCAACGATCTGTCAAACCTTCTTTCATATTGGAAAAAAAAACTAGTAACATTTTTGACAGCTCGTTTACCGAATGAAGTTGGCATCTTTCGGTGGCCATTTTGAAGCTTCACTTTTTCTTCCTACATAGACGCGCAAACATTTGCTCGTACAATTATTTTTTTAAAAATGTGAAAGTTAAACTAAATAAGTATTATAATGGGCCAGAGGGCTATAGAGTAGCAAGACACGGCGCTTTTAGCGGTAAGTGTTCATTTTTCTGCCCAATCTCGCCATTAGAACATTGAATTTTCCAACAAGAAAATGGATGAAAATTTTAACCTAACATTTTCCTTGTTACAGCCGTTGATCCTAGATCTTCGTCCCTATATCGTTGATCCTAGATTGTTATCATTTAACGCCTCATTTGATCATTTATCATGGGAATTTTCCCGTAAATTTCATTTTGGATCGTACATGTTACGTTTTATATCGGATTCCATCCCGGAATTGGTGTGATGGAATGCAGTTTTCGGCCTGTGGAATTAGTTAGATATTCGACATGTGCCTAGCTTATTCTCTATTTTAACAAATTTTGTGATAATTTGGACTTTATTTTTTTATAACCTAGTGTGTGGCCATGTGGCCCAGGTACTATAAGTTTGTTTATTTTTGATAATAATATATAAGACATATAAAATTAAGACAAGAACAAAGGGGCGATACCTATTATAAATTGTCATATTTTTTTTTTCCTCTTTAATAAATAAAATTTGTATAAAACTTTAGAAATTTAATAAATTTATTTTTAATAATAAATTTTAAATTCTTTGATTTTTATTCACCAATATTTATTTCTTGAGGACATTAGGCGTCCCGGAATAGAGAGCACGGCTAGGTGGACCGAATCTCTGACTTGCGATTAAAAGTCCAGGCCTCGGCAAGTCTATCTGTGGAGATTTCTATCCAGCTGGCTGGCGCCCGAAGGTTTTCCCTATATCCATTTTATATATATATATTTTGTCAGCTGGAAGTAAAAGTAAGGAATTAATTCTATTGTTTTGTTTTTTTTAAATAAATTTTATTTTAAATTTTTCACCTATTGGGTGGTGAAAAATTTTCTTTGTTACATTTGGCAGCCCCGAACAGGGACTGATTTTTATTTGGGAACCTAGTTGTGTTGATTCTCATAGTATTGGTGAATAAATATTTTAATTGTTCTAGTTCTTGTCTTAATTTGTATTTTTTGTAATATTTTAAGGTGTATTGTATTCTTGTAACTTATTTTTTTTTGAATATTGTATGCCTAGATACTAAGATGTTTGTCTTAGCATAGCAATTTAAGTGTGCTCGCCTAGTTAATAAGCGTAGTTTATTTTGAGGTTTTTTATACTACTATTATTTATGTGTTACTAGTGAAAATGCTACCTTACCTAAAAAGGCCATTTCTTTGTAAGAAACGGAGCCAAAAAACTTGATAGGTGTCGCTGTGACCAGTTTTCTCTTGAAAATGATAGGTGCACGACGATTGAAAATCTATTTTATTTAATTTTATCTATTTTTTTTTAGACTTTTTCCAAATTTTGTTAGAGTAATCTTCTAGAGAATAGACAGCGTTTGTAGTCCCAGGTCGTGGTCTATTTGTATTCGTTAGGATGTTATTTGGTATGACAAATGCACCGTCGAATTACACAGACTTTCTGATCGTTTGTTTGGACCAGATTTTGATAACTAAGTCCTGTTACCTAGATGATATTATTATTTTACTTTCAAAAGATTTTAAATTCATTCAGCATTTTGGATAAATAAATATCAAAGATTAAAAGATTCTAGACTTGCAAATAACTTAAATAAATTTGAATTTTGCTAAAGAATATAATATTCCAAAAATATTTCATAACATACTCCTCAGAATAACCCAGTTGAACGTTTTAATAAGACTATTGAGACTTGTCTAGCATGCTATGTTGAGAACGATCATAGAACGTGGTATAGGTATTTACCCCATGTTCAGGCAGCTATTAATGGCACTATTAATTTAGTTACAGGATACACACCTAATTTTCTTATGTTTGGTAGGGAAGTTTTCCTTGATGGATCCTTACATAAATTTTATTCTATCTCTGACCCTTCAGAGTTAACTATTGGTAGTCGTTCAGATTATTCGGACGCACTTCTTACTTTGAGTAATATTTTTGATAAAACTGTTAGTAATCTGGCCAAGTCATATAGACGAAATGCCAAATACTACAATGAAGGAAGAAAAAGCATTTCTTATTGTGTTGGAGACACAGTTTGGAGGCGCAACTTTGTGCAATCCAATGCTGCTTCTTTCTTTTCCGCAAAATTAGCCCCTAAATTTGTTAAATGTAAAATAATAAAGAAAATTTCAGATAATGTATATTTATTAAAAGATTTGGAAAAAAATAGTACAGGTAGATACCATATAAAAGATATTCTTAAAATTTGACAAAATTAAAACTTAAAATTAATTTTAACAGGAAAAGAATCTAGCAGAAGCTAACACAATAAGGACTCATTATTATTTTGTGTAGGATTTTTTTGACTCCTTTGTCAGTCCTACCGATTTATAGGTTGCGGCTATGCAGTTGCTCCGCATTACCTCTCTTTTTTGTATATATTGTATATTTTTGATTTTATAGTTCTGTTTATAAGAGATCTTTTGGTAGCGGTTATGCAGTTGCTTCGTTTTACCAGGCTCTTGAAGAACTCATTTTTGGTTGCGGTTTTGCCTTTGTTTGCACCGTATTACCTAATTTTGTTGTAAATATGTATAGTTTTCTTTTAAGGGATTACGGTTTAGCACATGCCCCGTACTATCCTCCTGCTTGTTCTGCTATAGTCAGACAGGTAGTTTTGTAAATATGTACAGATCTTTTGTGGGATCATGGTTGGCACATGCTCCATGTTATCCTCCTGCTTGTGTCTGTTTTATCGGGCAAGTAGATGTATATATTTTTTTCTATGTGGGTCTTTAGTACTCATCCTTGGCCTTGTCTCACACATGTGGACATGTTCGCTAGGTCCTTGCTTTAGGCAGGACGATGTTTTAGGTGTTGCTCTTTTGTAGTGCATCTTTATTTTGGATGGTTCGACAATGCGCGGCGAGGGTGCCTGAGTGCTTTGTTCGGTTGCATACCATTCCGAAAACCCCTTAGCTAGGTTAGTTCGTCAATACGCGGCGAGGGTGCCTCAGTGGATTGATCAGTTGCATACTAACTCTAGACTCTTTTTATTTTGGCTTATGTTGTGTTAGGTTGGTTTGCCATTTCACGGCGTTGATGCTTAGTGTCTTGGTCAGTAGTATACCAATCCTAATCACACACTCTTTAGAAAGTTTTCTTCCCTTCTTCGCTAGTTTGGTTTGCCATTTCACAGCGTTGATGCTAGTGTCTTGGACAGTAGTATACCAATACCTACTATGCAAATCTAGTTTAGGAATTTTGTTTTAATGGATTGCTTCTCAATCTGTATTTATTAATGATTATTTGGTTGTTTTGGCTTACATAAATTTAGATATTTAACTTTCCTTTTGTTTGGTAGTTCCCTTTGTTTTGTCTTATAGAATTGTTTAGGGTAAAGAAAAAAAAAAGGTTTTTTTTTTCTTTTCTCTAGAAAGGGGAAATTGTAACGTGTACCTTAGCGGTCCCGTTACATCCCTTATTTAGATCGCATATTTTTATTAACATAACCTGAAATCTGTTTGTAGACCTTTTATACGTCATATGTCAGTGTCCCAAACTTCACCATGACGTTTCTAAGGCGTGACGTTTGGGAATGTAATTCAACGATCTGTCAAACCTTCTTTCATATTGGAAAAAAAAACTAGTAACATTTTTGACAGCTCGTTTACCGAATGAAGTTGGCATCTTTCGGTGGCCATTTTGAAGCTTCACTTTTTCTTCCTACATAGACGCGCAAACATTTGCTCGTACAATTATTTTTTTAAAAATGTGAAAGTTAAACTAAATAAGTATTATAATGGGCCAGAGGGCTATAGAGTAGCAAGACACGGCGCTTTTAGCGGTAAGTGTTCATTTTTCTGCCCAATCTCGCCATTAGAACATTGAATTTTCCAACAAGAAAATGGATGAAAATTTTAACCTAACATTTTCCTTGTTACAGCCGTTGATCCTAGATCTTCGTCCCTATATCGTTGATCCTAGATTGTTATCATTTAACGCCTCATTTGATCATTTATCATGGGAATTTTCCCGTAAATTTCATTTTGGATCGTACATGTTACGTTTTATATCGGATTCCATCCCGGAATTGGTGTGATGGAATGCAGTTTTCGGCCTGTGGAATTAGTTAGATATTCGACATGTGCCTAGCTTATTCTCTATTTTAACAAATTTTGTGATAATTTGGACTTTATTTTTTTATAACCTAGTGTGTGGCCATGTGGCCCAGGTACTATAAGTTTGTTTATTTTTGATAATAATATATAAGACATATAAAATTAAGACAAGAACAAAGGGGCGATACCTATTATAAATTGTCATATTTTTTTTTTCCTCTTTAATAAATAAAATTTGTATAAAACTTTAGAAATTTAATAAATTAATTTTTAATAATAAATTTTAAATTCTTTGATTTTTATTCACCAATATTTATTTCTTGAGGACATTAGGCGTCCCGGAATAGAGAGCACGGCTAGGTGGACCGAATCTCTGACTTGCGATTAAAAGTCCAGGCCTCGGCAAGTCTATCTGTGGAGATTTCTATCCAGCTGGCTGGCGCCCGAAGGTTTTCCCTATATCCATTTTATATATATATATTTTGTCAGCTGGAAGTAAAAGTAAGGAATTAATTCTATTGTTTTGTTTTTTTTAAATAAATTTTATTTTAAATTTTTCACCTATTGGGTGGTGAAAAATTTTCTTTGTTACATTTGGCAGCCCCGAACAGGGACTGATTTTTATTTGGGAACCTAGTTGTGTTGATTCTCATAGTATTGGTGAATAAATATTTTAATTGTTCTAGTTCTTGTCTTAATTTGTATTTTTTGTAATATTTTAAGGTGTATTGTATTCTTGTAACTTATTTTTTTTTGAATATTGTATGCCTAGATACTAAGATGTTTGTCTTAGCATAGCAATTTAAGTGTGCTCGCCTAGTTAATAAGCGTAGTTTATTTTGAGGTTTTTTATACTACTATTATTTATGTGTTACTAGTGAAAATGCTACCTTACCTAAAAAGGCCATTTCTTTGTAAGAAACGGAGCCAAAAAACTTGATAGGTGTCGCTGTGACCAGTTTTCTCTTGAAAATGATAGGTGCACGACGATTGAAAATCTATTTTATTTAATTTTATCTATTTTTTTTTAGACTTTTTCCAAATTTTGTTAGAGTAATCTTCTAGAGAATAGACAGCGTTTGTAGTCCCAGGTCGTGGTCTATTTGTATTCGTTAGGATGTTATTTGGTATGACAAATGCACCGTCGAATTACACAGACTTTCTGATCGTTTGTTTGGACCAGATTTTGATAACTAAGTCCTGTTACCTAGATGATATTATTATTTTACTTTCAAAAGATTTTAAATTCATTCAGCATTTTGGATAAATAAATATCAAAGATTAAAAGATTCTAGACTTGCAAATAACTTAAATAAATTTGAATTTTGCTAAAGAATATAATATTCCAAAAATATTTCATAACATACTCCTCAGAATAACCCAGTTGAACGTTTTAATAAGACTATTGAGACTTGTCTAGCATGCTATGTTGAGAACGATCATAGAACGTGGTATAGGTATTTACCCCATGTTCAGGCAGCTATTAATGGCACTATTAATTTAGTTACAGGATACACACCTAATTTTCTTATGTTTGGTAGGGAAGTTTTCCTTGATGGATCCTTACATAAATTTTATTCTATCTCTGACCCTTCAGAGTTAACTATTGGTAGTCGTTCAGATTATTCGGACGCACTTCTTACTTTGAGTAATATTTTTGATAAAACTGTTAGTAATCTGGCCAAGTCATATAGACGAAATGCCAAATACTACAATGAAGGAAGAAAAAGCATTTCTTATTGTGTTGGAGACACAGTTTGGAGGCGCAACTTTGTGCAATCCAATGCTGCTTCTTTCTTTTCCGCAAAATTAGCCCCTAAATTTGTTAAATGTAAAATAATAAAGAAAATTTCAGATAATGTATATTTATTAAAAGATTTGGAAAAAAATAGTACAGGTAGATACCATATAAAAGATATTCTTAAAATTTGACAAAATTAAAACTTAAAATTAATTTTAACAGGAAAAGAATCTAGCAGAAGCTAACACAATAAGGACTCATTATTATTTTGTGTAGGATTTTTTTGACTCCTTTGTCAGTCCTACCGATTTATAGGTTGCGGCTATGCAGTTGCTCCGCATTACCTCTCTTTTTTGTATATATTGTATATTTTTGATTTTATAGTTCTGTTTATAAGAGATCTTTTGGTAGCGGTTATGCAGTTGCTTCGTTTTACCAGGCTCTTGAAGAACTCATTTTTGGTTGCGGTTTTGCCTTTGTTTGCACCGTATTACCTAATTTTGTTGTAAATATGTATAGTTTTCTTTTAAGGGATTACGGTTTAGCACATGCCCCGTACTATCCTCCTGCTTGTTCTGCTATAGTCAGACAGGTAGTTTTGTAAATATGTACAGATCTTTTGTGGGATCATGGTTGGCACATGCTCCATGTTATCCTCCTGCTTGTGTCTGTTTTATCGGGCAAGTAGATGTATATATTTTTTTCTATGTGGGTCTTTAGTACTCATCCTTGGCCTTGTCTCACACATGTGGACATGTTCGCTAGGTCCTTGCTTTAGGCAGGACGATGTTTTAGGTGTTGCTCTTTTGTAGTGCATCTTTATTTTGGATGGTTCGACAATGCGCGGCGAGGGTGCCTGAGTGCTTTGTTCGGTTGCATACCATTCCGAAAACCC